>NC_079154.1:110792276-111133943 GCF_947563725.1 Argiope bruennichi
TACTCAGAAGCAAAACTGCAATGCAAACCCTTCATGGAATATATGCTTTTATTGAACATTTGAATTATTTCATTGAATATTTCAGTTTTATTATATATTGAGTACACAATAATTTAATAAATAATTTTCATTAAAAAAATTTAATGGCTAAGTCTTTTATATAAAAATTACCTTGCAAAATAATATTTTGCAAAAACATTTTCTTTCAATTCGAAATTCATAGTACAATGCAATTTCATTTTGCAGTACAAATTCTAAAGTAAAACTCAAAATAATTCTATTCATTTAAATTCTATTTAAGTTTAATTAAAATATATTTAAAAAGATACAAATTGCAAACAAAAAATATTAATTAAGTTTATTTTTCAATCTGATTACTAGTATTGGAATCTTGCGTTATATATTTCTAAACATTTGGATCCTATTTACAATGAAATTTTAAAGAAAATTTCAGTTCTTGGTTTAATCAAAATTTTAATTTATTTAGAATAATTCATCCGTGGAAGAAATACATAAGAAAATTTTCATACGATGAATTGTCTTCATATATATGTATTCTGGGAAGTCTTTAAAACCCGATTCAATCTTTTGGAGGGTCAGTATTAATTATCTATTTTAAATTCACACACAGTGCAAAAATTTGAAGATGAATTAATTGTATATGTAAAAGAAAATCAAGATCAGTGCTATTTTTAAAGGAAAAAAAAATATTATTAAGAAATATTTAAGGGCTCATTGAATTACTTAATATGTTGCGAACAGTATTTCATTCAACTCTGGTGTCCAATTATTATTAAACTGCATGTTCTATTTTGTTTGTTTTAACTCAATAATTTTTAATTTGCATTCTTAAATATCATGGGAATATTCTTACATAAAATATGCTGCCATATTTATGAATTCAATTGTTTTGATGATGTCGTGTCAGCATTACCACGGAAAGGGGATGCAGTAGCTTCTGAGGGCAAAGGCCCCCGAGCACCCTAGGGCAGAAGTCTGATTTCTAGCTCATATGAAGATGAAACTCACACATTCGCTTGCACAACCCCTTTTTACAGGGGGGCACATTCACACACCTCACAGAGAGAACACAAATGAAGAACAACCATGCCGAACCGGGATTCGAACCCGGGACGCCCAAATCACGGGGAGGAATTCGATTGTTTTAAAAACGTTAATGTGCTTGATTTCAGCCTTATCATAAAATGGCATTCAAGCCCATTTTATTTTAAAAAGAAAATAACCTGATTTTATCACAGATTTCTAAACTGCATTGTTCATGAAGTAAAGCTACATTTTAATACTTATTGTTCTAGAATAAGATATTAGAGGGACAGTAGCTCATCTCATGTGTATAAAAATCCCGGTAAGTAAACAAATTCCGTCATTTCATCAGCTTTATATTATTACCAGCATTATTTATCACTATCTATCACCAATGTTTCAGCATTCAACTACAGTACTCATTGAAAGAAGTGATTAAATAGATAGAATGTAGCATTCATAGAATAGATCTGCAAAAGAATGCAGAAAAAGAATGCCAAAAAATAACCCATAAACCATTTATAATAAACTTTTACGTTTCTATTAACTCACCCCAATTGATGTTTCATTCTATTTTAGTGCAATGATGATTCATTATATTGGGGTATAACGAAGTATTTTTTTTTTTATTATTATTATGAAAAGCTTGGATTTCAATTACCCCAGGTCAGAAAAATGAAACTCTTTTGTCTTATGATGCTGACATGCTATCAGCATTTAATATTGTTGTTTTTTTTTCTTTAATTTATTTCATTCGTCTGTCTTTCGTAAAATCTTATTATTTTTTCATGATGAAATTCAATATGCCTCCCTTTTATTAAATAACATAGGTGTTTTAGTAGAAGCTCATTATTCAGGTAAATAAAGATTGGAAGGGTTGTTATGAATATTAATTATAAATAAAATCCATTAAATTTAAGACCATGTGATTTTTACTCAATACTTAATTATAAAGGATTTAGTTATAAAGAGAAAGTCATTTCTTTTCGATTATATTCATCTTTCAGTAGTGAGCTGTTGTATTCTAAGGAAAAAAACGTAATTACTCCATTAGCAATGCAGATTCGAATTACGAAATGACATTTATAAAGAAAAAAGTCTTAGAAGGAAGTACAGATTTTTAATGGCTTAAATATAGAAAAAAACAAATACTTGGTTTAACGCTATTAATAAAATATACTTATATTCTACAAACCACTGCTGAAATTTGTGAGACACAATTCGTCATATTTTATAGAACATGAAAAAATGCAGACTCAGTGGTTTGTTAAAGAATTGAAAATAATTATGTACAAAAATGTAGCTTAAGAATTATTAAGTGATAATTTTCATTTGAATCGAAGCATTAATTCTAATCAAAGCATTACTAAAAAGAAGTATGATTGAGAGTCAAGGTAGATAAAAAGTTTTCTTCGTCATTTTATTCCTTTATTTAATAGAACGTATGGTATCATCTTTAAATCCCTGATGTTGTTTGACAAATGAAAAGAAAAATCTCAAAATCCTTCGAGTTTAAAGTAAATCATTTTTAAAAACATCTTGATGTTCATGAATTTCATAATTTAAACGTAATACATATTTCTGTTTAATTAATTTTTACTATTTGTTATATTTTTTTAACCTTACTTTCTTAAAAGCCGACATTTTTATTTGTTATCTTAAATTCTTCGGTGATTCCAACTGTATTTTCATGTTGTTGTTTCTAATGGCACTTGCCATGGACAAGCTCGCTGACGAAATTAGCTATTTTAAGCCGAGAGTGCGTCTCTTGTATTTTAGTAGCGCCAACTAGAACCAAGAGTACGTCTTAACTACTCAAGCATCACGTTTGCTTGCACAGCCCTTTTTTACAGCGGGTGGGGGCACATTCACATATCTCACAGATAGATCAGATGAAGAACAACCATGCCAGAATTGGGATTCGAACCCAGAACGCCCAGATCACATGGAAGACACGCTACTCCTATGCCAGAACGCCGGCATGTTTTCATGTATCGTTACTAAATGTATCATTGCTAATGTTTAAAAATTTTATTTTTCTTCTTATTATTATTTAAAATACATTTATCCACATTTGTTTATTATATTATGAATTTTGAGATCTTTTTAAAACTGTAGAAGAATCAGCTTCATTTTTTAAATCTGCATATAAATCTCTCATAGTTAAAATTGTTTGCTCCAAAACAAATCATTTGAAACAAGAAAATTCAAAACTTTTAAGAATTATTTTTTGAATAAATGAACTTTCATTATTATGCAATATCCTTGAAATTTTAAGGAGAAAAAAAAACATTTATATGAAAATAGTGCAAAACCGTAATAAAATAAACCTATCTATGTTAAGATTTGTATAATAGCTAAATATTTTCAATTTCAATAGTCAATTAAATTTAATAAAAGTCAATCCAAGTTGATATATATACATTATATTGCAAATATGAAATTTTAAAAATGATATTTTTCAGCCCAATAAATGCTCAAACGATAAAATTTGTCACGAATACTTTTCTCTGATTTCTGATTATCTGCAATAACATTAAATATTGTTCGACGAGTTCTGTAATGTACAAAATGGTATCTTTTCAGCTCAGGTTTCAGTAATTTTATAGATAAAATAGACACATATATAGAATACAGGAAGAGAATACAATTTGTGCATAAATATGCAGTTTCCATTTGTGAAGTGAAATATTTTGGAAGTTAAAAAAAAACACATCAAAACTTATAAATATGACTTGAATAATGAAAAATAATATAAAACAATTCAAAAATACAAGACTGAAATGAGAAAATATCTCAAAAGGAATAAAGTTTTATATCCATAAGTATATACACTAGTTTATATTCTATAACATTTGGCATAAATTGCTGTTTAAGCCCTTTTTAAATGATGATTATTTTGGAATCCTATATTTAATATCGTAGAAAAACAAGTGCCACAAAATGTCATCTACCACTAAATAGCATACATTTTAATATATCTGTTAATTTAGAAGACCTGCAATTGTCATTGAAATAATTAATGAATAGCAGATTCAATTAAATACTCTAAGAAAACCCGGACAGTTATAAAGAGTAATACTTTTTCTAAGCGATGGCAACGAATGAAAAGAAGGGTATATATTTTTTTCTGAGTGCCCCTGATTTCTTCTTAGAAATACCAGTGAAAGGATGATTCATCTTTATTTGTTATACCCTGTATTGGGAGTAATAAATCACGAGTTCCTTGCTTCTTGGAATTTGCCGATCAGTTAACGTTGTATGTAGTGTATTATTAAGGAAATAAGCATGTTATTACAAATGCTATATGAGCTATTTTGCCTAAGTGACATTTAATTCCAGTGAGCTGATGCAGTGAAGGCTCGGTTTGTATTTTATTATCCGAAATTTTTGAATTTATTCTAATATGTTCTACAAAAGTTGTCAGAATAATGTTTAGTCATGTTGTTAGAAATATTTCATTATCGTTAAATTCTTTAGGATTTCCAGTTAATTCTCTGATCTTCTTGTTATTCAAAAATCTGTGTAAATGTATATCAAAAAGTTTAAAGCTATTGGATAAGATTTATATATGAGGAAACATCAATCAGCCAAAGAACATTCCTGATTGGACAGAATTATTATTGAACAAAAGTTTCACATATTACAGAATTATTCCTTAAAAGTAATTAAATATGCTGGAATAATGCTAAATGTTTTCTACAGATTTTTCATAATTCTGCGAAAATAAATTAGAATTAGTTTGTTTTAAAGATTGAGTGATATCTATACGCGGATTTTGCGTCTCAGAAAGTAATACTTATTCGAATATAAGTAATGTCAAAATGTTTTGCCTATTCCTCAGACAAGCAGAATTTGTCAATTACTGAACACAGTTGCGTTTTGAAATTTTATTAGCAATGCCTATACAATGTACAAGCATTTGAACTATACATGGTATATAATTGATGCTAAAATGTTAAAAAAATATTTCAATCATGATCTTAAGCAAAGTACGATACAGACCGTGGACCAAAAACTAATTTCTAAGTAAGTAGACGTAGGTATATAATTCCACTTGAAAATATGTAAGATATAATTCATGTAATGAATTATATCTTAAGATATTTGAGCTGATAAATGTTTTACTGAAAAAATACTTTTAAATTTAAATACGTTAAAACGTTTATACGTTATATACGATTTATACGTTAATGTTTAAATTTTTATACAATTAATTACTTCTTTCCATATATCGCAAAGTCAGTTTCTCTGGATTTCAGATCTATATATTCAAACCTACTCGTTAACAATACAATGTATCATGATATAATAAAGGGGTTGATTTCCAAAATGGCGGAACTATTTTCTGATTTGTTAGTTAGAATTAGAATTTTCAGGCTGAAGGATAAACAAAAATCTTTTCATCTTTCGAATTCCTGAGAGAAAAAAGAAAGCTCTCAGGAAGAAATATATATATTTCCTATCCTAACTGCCATTACATAAGAGAGATGCAGTTTTTCATCGCCAATTCGATTGTTTCGTCGAGTATTTATATAAAACATATATATATATATATATATAGGCTGGTCTGTAAAGTCTTTTAAATTTAAAATTGCGTCTATAGCCAAGGATGTAACTTATCTGTAGTAAAGTGAATATCGTGGATTTATTGAGACAGATTGCAACCAATATACCGGCGGAATAAGGTAGCCACAGAAAATAACTAAAAAAATAAAGAAGACAGACCAAAAGTCCATTTAGAAAAAGGTATGCTATACCTTAATAAAAACACAGGAAAAAGAATCAGCAAAAACTTTTTCCTGTTTCAGGAAATCTTTTTAAAATTAGCGGAGACATTTCTAATTAAAATTATGAACTTTCTGTGACTTGAAAAAGAGTTCGCGTTCTGAATTTTCTGTATTATCTAAATTCAAGTGAACAAAATGGGGAAAATATGGCCAAATATTATACGATAGATTCAGTAAAATCGTTAGATATACAACAAAGAAAGTTAATGTGTAGAGCTCTACATGTATGCTTATGTATAAATACATGTTTGCTTTAATGTACCAAGAAGCGCAAAATTATCATACATAGGATTCTGAAAAAAACCATTTGAATATTGGTGGCATTTGCTGTTTAATTCAAGGTTTACAATTGGTGGAGATAATAATTGTGTTAAATAGTTTGAGAGAAAGATTTGGGCTAAGCCACATCAACTGTTTTATTTCATAATAGAATATCTGGAGATCAACTAATATTGGGGTTCTTGTTAAAGCTAAATTTCTATACTGGTTTTGAAAATAAAGAGAAAATAGTAGATATTAAAAAAAAAAAAACTATAAATCACAAAAAATTTAAAAAAAACCTAGATCATAGTATTATTATTAAATTCTTTAATATCCTTATAATTGAATAAAAGATTTACAATTGTATGAAGCATTTTCAAAATTGATTACTAATAAGAGCAGTGTTATTAAGCAATTTAAACAAATTAAATTAAAAAAATTAAGATTTAAGAAGAAAAGAAAATTTAAGAATTTTTTTTTATTCCAGTTCTTCTTTATATGTTCACTGTTAATTAGCTATTTCTAGGAATGTAAAAAAATAAATTATTTTTCCTTGTAAAAGTTTTAAAAAAAGGAAAAGAATTAATTATAATCCTATGATAAAAAAAACCCTAAAGATAGGTTATTTAAATATGCTTGATTTAAAAAAGAAAATTATATCAAAAAATAAATTTAAAATTTATAAATTAAATGCAGAATTGGGTAAGAGGTAATCCAGAAAAAAAGTTTCATTTGTGGGCGAATATAAATTTATTATTAGCTTTGTTTTCGACTAATTATACAAAAATAAGAACCCATTTTCAATTTCGAATATGTTATTTAAATACATTTATTAGTTTAGCAATTTCGATTTAAGATGAAAGAAAATAATATTTGAGGATTTTATTCATTTATATTTTGACTTTTCAATTTGGAATATTTCGAAATATTTTTCTTCTAATTTTTGCCTTAATTACTGTTTCTTTCAAATCTCGCTTTGAAAATCTACTCTCACTTCTCAGTTTTTTTCATGTCTAATATCTAATTCTCTTTTTTCAATTCCCAGATTTCTTAAATAATTATTTTTGATAAGTTAGCAAATGCGTGAGATTATTTTTTACTACATGTATCTCATTAAATATGTATTCAATTTTACTGAGATTCCTATTTCCGTTTTAATTATAACATGATAAATTATTATTATATTATTTTTTTTATTTTCATTCTATCATATGATAAAGAGATATATATTTGATACCATAAAAGCTATTTTATTCAACTTATGGTATCATTTTCAAAGAGGGATTAATTTTTTCCTTTCATTCAAAATAATTTCTTATTTCTGTGAATCTAAGATCATGTTAATTAAATAAATTCTTTCGTGGCAAATTGAAATTTGAAGATAGTCACTTTTTGCCTCAAGATATTAAGGAAAATGGAAGGAATTTCCCCATTGCTGCTTTCTATCTCTAATTTCAAAATAGCTACATATATATATATATATATATATATATATATATATATATATATATATATATATATATATATATATATATATATATATATATATATATATGTGTGTGTGTGTGTGTGTGTGTGTGTGTGTTTGTAAACTTTTGAACGAAGGAGGTTTTAGGATTTTAGAGACCATGATCGATGAAGAACTGAAGAATTGTGAATGATCCCCGATTGAAATTGACAGAGATTGCTGAATCTGTTGTTATATCCAAAAAACGAACATATCATGTTTTAATCGATATTTTGGGTACAAGAAAGCTGTCAGCAAAATGGGTGCCGCGTTTGCTGATCTTGAATCAAAAACTGCAGCGCATGAAGACATCAGAGCTATACAATGGGGTCAATTCACGGTCACGTGTCATGTACCAAACAAACCGCTTCTGTTCAATTTTCAATCGTTCTGCGCATGTCGTGATGTCTGTCGATAACGTTGATGAAACCATCGTTTTGTAAATATTACGCTAGCCGATCAATTATTAAAAACTTCTGATTTTTTTTTAAAAAAGATATTATTTTGAATTATTTAATCCAAATTTTCGTAGTTATATAATTTTATTTTTTATATTAAAATTTTAATTAGTATTTTCAATGGAATTATTGTTTTTGCATAATTAATTACCATCGCTTTTTAATTCGTTTGGTGCCACTTTATTCTTTCCTTTCCCATATCGCTTCCTTTTTTATCCAAAGGATACATTTTAACAAACAACTATGGCATTGTTTTTGAAAAATTACTTATGTTCTTTTTTACATATTATTTAAATATTATTGAATGTTGAATCTTATGAATATAGTTCTTTTAAAAAATAATTATTACTCTGAGATAAGTTAATATTTTAAAGCTTACTAATAAAATTATTACATTTTTTTCTTATGTAATTATTTTTATTAATATTGAGACTTTGATGTTTTATGTTTGCTCAGAGGAAAGAACATGAAACTCAAATTAGTATATATTGAATAAATTAGGTTTACAATTTCAAATTATGAAATATAAAAGGCATAGATACCTTTTTTTTTAAATCTATGCAACTTATGAGTCAGTTATTTCATTTTAATTTGTAGAAATCATTAAGGGAAACAAACTAAATCCAATTTTCATAATTTTTATTTACACATTACAAAAAAAAAATATAGATAAAATATATATGATAATTATTTGGAAAAATAGGATCAAATGCATGTTTTAATGCACTCACTAATTCAAAAAAACTATTTACTATTTATCAACATCTATTTTTCTAGACACTTAGAAATAATATAAACACAGTATTACAAGAATGTCAATGTAAATGATGAAATCAGTTTTATTCAACAGAAACATCCTAGATACTAAACATTTTTTTTTTATTACCAATAAAAACATAATGTTGAACAATATACTTTTAAAGCAGAACATTTATGAATTTTTTTGCTAAAGTTACATTGATAAAAATTAAGTTGAATGAATATCATAAAATAAAACAAAAACATATAATACAGTAAATTTAATAAACAAGAATAAGGTCATGATAAATATATATATATAGAGAGAGAATTAAAATAGGATATAAAGAGTAGTTGAAACAAACACTTATATACTTTTACAGAATTTTATAATTCAAGATTGATATGTTAAAGAAATAGAAAATAAATAAATAAAAATAAATAATAATAAATTTAAAAAAAAGTCCAATATTTTCTGGAATGAATTTCTTTCTTTCTTACAGAATCCTGAAGTTCTTGTAGCTCATTTTGCAAATTGCTGATCTTGTCGATTATTTCAGAAAAAGTAATAGTCTGGGAAGAAGCAGAGTACATTCCACTGAAATCAGAATTCATATAATTTTGCTTAGTAATCAATTCTCTTGCATTTATATACTTAACTAAATGACATGTGTTTTCAAAACTTATATATATATATATATATATATATATATATATATATATATATATATATATATATATATATATATATATATATATATATATATATATATATATATATATATATTTCTTATATATAGCATTCAATTTATCAAATTAAGAGCACTTTTAATAAAATACATCAATTATATATATATATTATAACAGTCAATAAGAAAATTGGATTTTTAGTAGTTAGTAAAGAATTCACTTACTAAATAAATCTTTAAGAAATTTATTCACTTCCACCTAAGTTAAGCATTATAGCAGTTGTTATTTTTGCAACGGGAATTTGTTTACTTACATTAATTAAATTTAGATAAAATTTTGTAGAAAAATGCAATGTAATATTCATGTAAACATTTTAAAACTTTCTAAGCATATTCAAAATTATCAGAAATTTCACCAAATGTGAATAAAGTAAATTAGAAATGCACTCATGTTTTTGTTTGATTGTTTTTGATGGCAAATCACTTACCGATTTCTTTTTCTTCGAAGAGTTTTTCTACCAAATTACTGGAACATCTATATTTAATAAATGGACACACACTGAATGAATTCTTCAAAATGATCGGAGCATATCACCGACTTCGAAGGCTTGAAAAAAATCTATACCAAAGCTATCAACCCAAGTCAGGATTGTTGAAAGGAAAATAAGAAAACATTTTATCATAACAGTCACTCTTGTGTTTCACATTAAAGCATGCATCCATCAGCACACCAGTATTTCCTCTGTTAACACATAATAAGAGGAAAGAAAAAGACTCAAAAATTATAACTTCAAATATAAACAAAAAAAAATCCGCTTCATACTCGGCGGAGAACGTTAATGGCAGACTAATCGACGAAAGCGGTGCGGATGAAACTTAAATGCCAAGCGCGAATAGCTCATGACATGTGACTTTTACGTCACATGAATTGACCCCATTAAAATCCAATTGATTTTTTTGCAGAGTTTCCTTATTGTGGATGAGACATGGATCTATTACTATGCTACAGAGACCAAACAGCAACCAAAACAGTGGACAACGGAAGACGAATCAGCACCAAAAAAGCAAAAGGTGTACCATCTGCTGGTACAACAGTTTTTTGGGACGTAAAGGGAATTTTGTGATTGGATTATTTAGAAAAAGGCAAGACTATTAATTTTGTATATTATGCTAATCTTTTGGATAAATTATATTCCAAAATCAAAGAAAAAAGACCAGATGTGGACAAAAATAACGTCCCGTTTCACCAGGACAAGGCTCCCATTCACACGCCTGTCATTGTGATGGCAACACTTCCTGAACTGAAGTTTAAAATTCTTCCTCGTGCATCCTATTCACCAGATATGGCCCCCTCGGACTACAGCCTCTTCATTAACCTGAAAAAATATCTGGTTGGAAGGAAATACTGTTCCGGTATTGAAGTCATCTCAGCGACGAATGCCTACTTTGAGGTCTTAGAAGAAAGCTCTTAAGAGGGAGTCCAAGCATTGCCTCACTGCTGGAGCAAGTGTATGTCTTTGGATGATGACAATGTTGAGAAATAAAGCAATCATTTAACTGAATTTATTTATTTTCCTTGTTAGGCCGGAAACTTTTCATCTCACCCTCGTAACATGTATATTGCTTAAATTCTCAGACGATTTTCATTACTCGAAGGAAGTGAACTAACCAGACAGTTACTCACTGGTGTTGCCACAAAAACTGTGTCTAAAAGTAGAATTAACAAATAATATTGTTTAAACTCATTTGCTGTTAATTTAAGATTTACTTTTCCTATTTTTATCTCGATTTCACCTTTAAGTCCAATACAAATACTTATAATGACGTAATAATAATTTTCATTAGATATTTGAAACAATACTGGTAAATCAAACCTCAAATGTCATGGATCAGGTGACTCGCTATCTACCAATCACAAAGCGAATAAAACGCAATGTTTATGTAATTTTTTAAGTATGTATTTAATTTCAGCACGAATACAAGATATCAAACTATAGAGCGAAATGTAATCATATACAACAGAAAACATTCAGGGCTAAAGATAGTTTAAGAAATTGTTTTCACTTATATGATTTTCAAAAGAATCAAATTCTTAAATCGCATTGCTCTGATCTAAGAATTATTCGAAGCATAAATAAAACACAGAATTTTCCTTGCCATATTACATTTGCTCACGGTAAGTTATATTTTATTTTAGAAATAGTGATCTAATAATTTAAAAAGCTCTTTCCCTCTGAGACACGACTTTTATTTCTGAAGAAATAAGACTTAAGATGGCATAATCCGTTGAAACTCAGATCCGAAATATGTGTGTCCAAAGCTTTTCTTTAAAGCATTTTTCAAAGTTTCTTTACTTTATGACTCAAGGATAATCCTTTTTAATCCGTAGATAAGTAGTTTTTATCTGTCGTCATCAAATGTGTGGTCACCTTCAAATGCCCTTCAGAAATAAAGCCAAGATGAGTAGGATTTCTTTCGAAAAAAGAAATGAAAAATTATTTGGAAATTGTGTTGCAATGTTGTTATTAGTTGAAAAAGGACAATGCTCAAAATGGCCTATACTTATAATGCATAAAGTTTTACAAAGATTCGCAGAAACTTAAAAATGACAATTAATATAAAACTGGAAATATCTATTATTAAGTGGATGATGGACTCTACTAGACACTTTTGTGAATTATTTACTTAGAGTTAGAAATTTTTTATGCATATGTGCTGATGTTAAAATATAAATACGTCAAATTTCTTAAAAAAAACATTTTAAAACGAAATATATTATTTTTTTAAAAAAAAAAAAAAAACGATATGTAATTTTGAAAAATTTCAAAATATTCCAGGCGATTGAATTTTTAACTTTTTCTATTATTTTTTTCTTAATACCCGAGAATTCGGAAATTTATTCGGAACAAAACTGTATTTGATTTTTTAATTCCAATTAAATGCTAATTTCTTAGAAATATTTTTATGCACAAGAGTTGAATTTTCATAGGCATTTTATGTCTTTCTGCACTAAAATTGATTTTTAAAAAATCTCGGAACATAAAATACATTCTTTTTTTTTTCTTTCAATGGTTTACCGAAATATTTATTACCAATTTCATTGAATTTCTTAAAAAAATTAAGACACCTGGAACATTTCAAAGATATTTAAATCTAATTACAATATAAATTTTGAGAAAAGTTCCTTCAAATTTAAATATACATTTTATAACACTATTTTAGTTGAACTCGGTATTTAGTTAGAAAATAATAAATTATGAATGACTAATTATGAATGAAAGAATAAATGATGAATGAATATTGATGAATGAATAAATAAATGATGAATGAAAGAATAAATGATGAATGAATATTGATGAATGAATAAATAAATGATGAATGAAAGAATAAATGATGAATGAATATTGATGAATGAAAGAATAAATGATGAATGAATATTGATGAATGAAAGAATAAATGATGAATGAATATTGATGAATGAAAGAATAAATGATGAAAAGAATAAATGATGGGATGTAGCACTTGTTGAGCTTTCCACTTCCAGATTTCTTTCAATATAGCATGCCTTCAAACGCATCTTAGAGGGCATACTAACATTCTTAAAATGTTTCTTCGTTATATATATTTCTAATGCTTTTATAATCGAATACAGAATCTACAGTTTAAAATTCGACTAAATAAGATAACATATTTTACTTAGGCTTTTTAAATATAAAACCCCTCAGTAACAAGAGAGAAACTAATTGTTTCGTTTTGGCAATTTTGTTTTCTTGCAGAGTAAGTCTCCTGAGAGGAAAGATAGCGTTACAGATCGCTCTAACTAATCCTGACTGGATGTCGAATTTAAGGATTCATACTTAGTTTCCAATCAATAAATATTATTATACATTGCAACAAAACATTTGCAAATATTTTAAGACTAATAATTAACAAGAGCTGCTGGAGAAACTGCATTTTTAATAGACTAGTTTCTTTCTGGGTATAATACTTAAATTACTAGACTTAACCGTAGACTTAACAATGGCGTTTCTACCTCCTCTAATATTTTACTAAATGTAAGATATTAAAGTGGTTTGATTTTACATTGGTTATGAGAGTCTAAGAATGGCGAAATCATCTGCCTAAGATCACGAAAAATATCAAAGAAATATGCGACAAAATGCTTGTAATTATTTTTATATGAATACGAGTAGGTATACCCGGCTGGCTCTGAAATAACTTCTAAGAATAAAAATGCTAAAACCATCGATATTTAAATTTCTCTCTATTTTCTATAATAAAATAAAGTTTGTTCATAATTAATCTGTCCTAAATCTGTCCTAAAAACTGTCCTAAATATATCTTTAACAAAAGTAGTCATAAAAGAAAATTTTGACTGGATTTGGCAAATTGTCATTGAAAACCTACTTTTAAGCTGGTGTCTTCATATATGCCTGGAAATTAATTTAGAGGCTGTGTTCTGGCCTAGGGGTAGCGCGTCTTCCCTGTGATCTGAGCGTCCCGGGTGCGATTCCTAGTTCAGGAATGGTTTTTCTTCACTCTGTTCTCTGTCCATGAGGTATATGAAAGAGCCCCCCCCCCTGTAAGAAGGAGGTTGTGCAAGCGAGTGTGTGAGTGACATCTTAATTTGAGCTAGAAGTCAGATTTCTGCTCTCGGGTGCTCAGGGGTCCTTACTCTCAGACGCCGATGCACCCTCTTTCCGTAGTAGCGCGGACACGACATCATCATCAGTTAAATTTGGGTGATGGGGTGCTTATATCAGGTTAATTCTCTTTATTTAAAAAAAAATCGGAACTGTATTTAATCTCAAAAATCCTCTCGTGAACGCTCAAAATGAAATGTTAGTTGAGAAAAACTAAAATTCTGATATGTTAACCTTGATTATCGGCATTTATTCAAAATTAAAGATCAAATATTTTAATGTTTCATCGAGCATATTTCTCATAAAGCAAAATGAAAAATTTTTTAAAAAATCAAATAAAAAAACTTTTTACATTAATTACTTATCATTGGGAGAAAAATTAAGAAAAAACAATGATTGAAAAATTCAAATATTGTATAGAAATAATATTTTTTTTTTCAAATCAAATAGATGAAGAAAAGAAAAAAAAGGAAGTGTAAAAACGGATGATAAAAACTATTAACTATGACAGACACGGTCGTCTTTCCCAGTTAAAACAAATCATTTCTCTAAAAAGGTGCATTTAATGTTTCTTTAAACGTCATTTCTCTCATACGATTAATTAACCATATGTTATCATTATTAAAAGTAATTTCTCGTATAAATACGATTAATAACTAAAATTCAACATTTAAGAACACTTTCTTAGATCTTAATTAAAATTTCCCTTTTTTTTAATCAGCAATTTGTATATATTATATCTACATCAATAATCTTTGTTTTTTCCTTACGCCGAACTTTTAACATGTTTCATGGTCTCTTGATTAATATTTCTTTTTTCTTAATTACTTTTTTTAATTACATGATCATAAACTTAGTTATACTTGTTTACAAGAAGCCTGAAACGGATGTACTTAAAATAAGTCTTCATGTTTCTTTGTTTTTTAATTTTACCCCCTAGAGGAGATTAAAATCTTTAATTTTTCTTCTGAAAGATAACTTCCAAGTTATGCAAGAAGTAAAAGAAAAGAAAATCTAGTATAATTTATGCAATTTTAATTTAGTCTGAATATTTTGTTTCCTCGAGGTTATTCTGCTTGATGTGCAGAAATAAAATTTTAAAAAAACGCTATTTCTTTTTGAGTGATTTCGTTTTTAATAAAAATAATACACATAATGCTTCAGGGTGGTAGTTAAAAATTGAATAAGAAAAAAAAAAACATTACTTGATGTGTTAATATTTTGTGCCCTATTTCTTCCACTCAAACAAGAAAAATGTAAAACTGCTTGTTTTTATTGATATTTCTTAAGCCATGAAAAAATTTCGGTAATAAAAATATTTGAGATTGCATGGAATTGTATAGTTTAATTTCCCAAGAAAAGTTTTAATTGATTAAAACCGTAGCCTATGGGAGATTTTTCGGCATAAAAATAATGATTATATCTCAAATACGTTATTAAAGGTAAAACTATTTTTTATAAATGTAATTTTTTTATAAAGTTTCACCTTTTTATAAAGGTGAAGTTTTTTCTTCATTAAAATTTTAGTTGTTCTTGATTAGTTAAAGCTCGATTGTTGCCAAATTACTGATGGTTGAATATATTGAAACTAATTCCTGTATGAAAACACGGTTTAGTCGGAAGAGAAGGCTTTAAGAGATTAAACTTTTAATAATGGCAAGTAAAAAGCAATCAAATGTTGGAGCATTTTATAATAGCTAGATTTTATGTCAATCTTTTCTTTTTCTTGAGAAAAATCACGTATTTTTAATAAATATGCACCAACAAAGCAGGAGAAATTGAAAGTTGATGTAGAGAAATGTTAGTTTAATTTGATAATGCTTCAGTTTCATAATAAAACATATAAGTTGGGTATCAAAATTTCATCCTGTCTTGACATAACTCAAGAACTATGCTTTGCTATCAAACCACCCTCATCTGTTAAGATTAACTTAGATCTCCCAGAGCCATATACAAAAGCAGAACCGAAAGAAATTATTAGAAGAAAGGGTTTGGAGGCAATTCTCAAGCTTGCGGAGCCTAATTTTGTCACCGCCTACACAGACGGTTCTTTTGACACAGCATGTGATAGATTAGGATCAGGGACACTTTTTTTTGTTTTACTAGACAAAACAACTTCCAAACATAAATTCCAAGCCAGCAAGATCACCTCTAACTTCACAAGGGAATAAATTCATCGCTATTAAAGAAACTTTGACCAAGTACCTTGCGAAGGCAACGTAGATTCCGTTAGATTGGCTCGTGGTCTTCTCCGATTGTAACTCCGCTTTGGAAACTATTCAGTATGGAAAAGCAGGGTTTTCTCAGAATATTAATGCTCTTCTGCTCTGTGTGGTGGCAATGAAGAAGTCGTGCACCTTGCAATGGATCCCAGCTCATCTGAGCATTGAGGGAAACTATCAGGTTCGATACACTTGCCAAGGAGAAGTGGCTCCCACCCCTCTATCTACTACTGATCTGGATGCTAATGCCGTGGTAAGACAAAGGCTCTGTACCAAACGAAAGAAATTCTCCCTAACATATCTAAATTACAAAAGAGACATTACAACCACAATTGCAAGACTCAGAACAGGGTACCTGAGGGGCATGAGGATCATGCCTGATGGTTCCAGACTCTATGAAGAATGTAGACACTGTCCAGACGTGCAATTGGATCAGAAGCATATTTTTAGCTACCTTTCTATTATTTCAGCTCTTTTCAAAATAGACAGTGACTGCACCAGGAATATTTTTTATTCCGATAAAGCTGAAGATGTGCCCAGGGTTGCTTTGCATGCATTCGGCCCAATCTAATTGACCCTCACTCTCCCTTTTTTTTCTTATTTTTTATTGCACTTGTCGCACAACGACAGCAACAACAACATCAAAATTTCGTAAGTCAACATATCACCAATACTTCATAAGTTTTTAAATATATATGTAAGTTAGATTAATTCATTTTTAAATAAAAGCAAACACTTATATTTTAAATAAGATTAAACCATATTATCTTTATTCACGCTTAAAAAGTTAAATATTTCGTCAAAATATTGAGTTGAAATATAAGAAGTAGCAATGAAATGAGTGGTAATATATTCTGTTTTTCCGAATTTTATTTATTATCTCAAATAAATTAAGAGAATACAAAATTTTACTTTTCACATTAAACAAATCGTCTAAACAGAATAATATTAGACAAAGAATTTGAATGAAAATGATAGATTAAATAAATGTAGCAATACAAAGGCAAAAATCGTAAATAAAGTCAAAGGAAGTCATGACATTAAATAAAATGCACTGAATAAATTAATATAATTATTGCAACAAAAGTAACATATGATCAAGTTATTTTTCTTTTTTTATACTATATTATCAAATAAAATATTAGGTACAGTCAATAAATAACAAGGCAGAATAAATATCAAATTAATTATTTTACGAAATTTAAAAATGCAGTCAGCTGTTGCTTAGGCTTTTATCCCACAGAATGTTAATCTGGCAGAAATCCTATGATCTCTGTTTCAGTCCATTGTGCACACACTCTTTAAATTCTAAATCCATTCTAATCAGTTATCCCAGCAATTCTTTTTATATTGCCAAACAGTGTGGAACTCAAATGGCAGTAAATCCGCTCAGGAAAGACAGGCTATGGATTTTCTCCTTCAGACTTCTGAAGACATTACTATTTTGAGTTTTATTTTCTTCTTTAGTGTTCCGATGATGTCGTGGAATAGTATCCAGGTATAAATAATATTAACCAGGATATCTCATTTAATAGTCTTCTTAGACTATTTTGAGGCATTGCTTCTATTATACAGCAGACTTCGTAAAAAAGACTGCTTTTACGATCAGCCCTGTGGATGCCAATCGGGTGCCGAATCAATGATCTAAGAGCTTGGTGACCATTTGGCGACGAGTTTGGCGACAAAATAGATGATGATGGAAACTTCGAGAATTTTAACGATCCATACAATAGGAACTGAGATACATCCAGAACCTTCTTGCTCCGCCTCCCGAGAACTATTAAAGATCAGAAGTCTCGAGCTGCAATGTATTGGAATTGGAACCGGAATCGGAGTTGGTGTCGTAAACAAGTAACGAGTCTCGGGAGGAACGCGAAGCAACTGCGGCATAGTCCGGCGAAGTGCCAGCGTTGTGTGAAGCCCAAGCGAATACTGAACTGAGCTGTGTGCTGAGTCCTTGTGTTTATTGCGAAATCAGCATCGAGTCCTCCGAGGAGTAGCCAGTCGTGTAGTAGTTTGTTCGCAGCTGGATGAAGCAAAAGTGAGGCGACAGTGGAGAATTTCAGCCGTTTGGGGAGACCTACGTGATGTAGAGTGAATCTACGATTTCCTCTCCTGCTGAATTCTATCTGGCCGCTTTGTGTGCTATGACTGCTATTGCTACCGATTACTACTTGTACGCTACTGCTTCATTGTGTTGGCTTTTTTGAGAAAAAGATCAGAATTAAAATTTATAAGACATATTTCAATAGGATCAAAGTTAGAAGTTCTAAAATTAAATTAAAATTTATACAATGTTGCAGGCTTAATTACTCTTATTTTGATTAAAAATCATGCAAGTAATTCGAGTTCTCATGTTATCGATCATTTTGTGAAAGTAGAGAATGAATCTGAGATATATTCATTCATGCCGTCATTGTGATTTCGAATTCGACTCCATCAATGCTGTATAAAAAAAAAGAGTTAATTTCTTTAAGTTGCTTTAATTAATATTCATACACTTAATTATAACTTCAATAATCTATAACTATAATAATCAAATTAACTATAACTATAATAATCAAAATAGTCTAATAAGCACATTTTTATTAAACTATTTTGCATTGTTCATCAAGAAATAAAACACAATTTTCTTAAAAAGAAATCGCAAGGATATAATTATAAAATAATTTCATTTAGATAATCACTTTTTTTTTTCAATGGTTTTCTGAATGTTTCCCCACCTGCAAAAGCTGGTTTTATGAATGTTGCTCATTTTTGTATCTAATTTCTAGAATATAAATTGACAAATTCCCACACCAGCAAAAGAAGTAACGCGCTGCACCATAATATTTAATATTTTTAAACAAAATAACATAATTTAAATATCCTAAAACCCATGCTAAATAAATGGCTTTCGTGCGAAATTAACTCACATAAAAAATAAGTGACGCAATACTGCACTGCAAACTCGTTAGTAGTATAATTTGTCACTAATGTCCCTCTACATTTCAGCGCTAAATGACAGGAGTAGCTACATAGAAAGTTTACTGCTCCCATTTGTAGCTAAAAATCCCGTAAGGAATACAAAAAAAAATTGTTGACAAACAAGAATGACGAAACTGCTGTTGCCAAAAAACTAAAACATAATCCATTAATAATAATCATTTATGCCTCTATTAATTTTCTCATTTGAGGTCCTCCTCTATATAGGCGCAGAAGGCATTTATTATTTCTGAAAAAAAATTCCTAATTATCATGGAGAACTTGGATACCAGTTATTTCAGATGAGAAAAATGAATCTCTCTATCTTGTGATGCTGGAAAATTATCATTAAGTATTAGTATTTTTATTTTTATTTGTTTATTTTATCTATCTCATAAAAATATTTGTTCTCGCTAAGATAACTTTTAGCTATATGTTTCTAATAAAATAACAAAGACAATAAAACAGTCATTTCAGTAGGCAAATTTTTCAAACAGTTCTTATGGATATTAATTATTATTGATATTAATGAAGAATAAGACGATTGGATTTTAATTGATCCGCTGCTAAAAGTGACTTAGTATAAATTCTTTCCTGAATTACATTCTGACTTCGAGGACGTGCAGAAGTATTCTAAAAATAAATAAACTGAGCAATCCCTTTCGAAATGGAAACTTGAGTTACTTGTTATAAAGAAATGAAATTTCATTTATGAACTGTTATAATTAATGTTAATGTATTAATAAGCAAAAAAATAATAAGTTTACATTGTATATTGGCTTTAAAAGGGTATTAATTTAATTTAATGTTTTCTAGTAACAACTAATGTGATTTGCTAATTTCACATATATGATAAAGGGACATTATGGCATGGCTACATAAAAAAAAAATCCAATGCGGAACTGGAATAATAATGGTTTCATAGCGTAATCCGTTTTAATAATCCGATGTACCGATTTCAGAAGAGATTACCAACTTATCGAAGAATAGCAGCAATCCGATTTAAGAAGAGAACTTGAAAGAGTAAAAAGCAAAATGCAAGTAACATTTAATACTGCATAATAAAACTACAGGATTTAATTTACGTATTGAGACGATTGTTATTGATAAATTTATGTATAATAGCGTAATTTTTGTTTCTAAGGGTATAAAATAAATCGCTGTTATTGATGAAAAATAAGACGATTGGATTTTAATTCCTCCACATCTATAAATCTTTTAGCTTTTAAGATAATTTCCATAATGAAATTATAGGATTTAATTTGAGTTTTGAAATGATTGTATCGATCAATCTGTATATAATAGAATAATATTTTGTTTGTAAGGCTATAAAATTAATCAATGTTCATTATTTAAAACAAAAGAAATAATTTTTGCAGTTTCAAATATAGTGATAATTTGCAATTACAAATAAGATTTAAATGTAATTTAAAATATATTTATTTTGATAAACCAATTTTCTTACATGACCTAATACAATGTGTTTTCTATTTCCAATTTTCATTTGTGTAAAAGAATAAAAGAAAACCTCTAATATCAACGAAATAAAAAAGTTTGCTGAGCTTTATTACTATATAATCCAAAGACAAATATCATTAATTACGCTAATTTCACTACGCTACTACAACTTTATTTTTACCGATATTTTACTATCCCAAATAAGCTAAAAATTAAAATACATTTGCATATGGATCTGCGAATCTACTATTCTGAAGTATTCACTTTATAACATCAATTTATTCAATTTAAAAACTAAAAGACTGTAAACGGAAGGGAAATTGAGAAATGGGATGCAAAGATTATTAAATGCATCTATTCATGCATCTGCTATTCATTACGCATTAATACACCATTCAGTAAAATTATCTATGCAGATTAAATAAATATGTAGGCATTCGAATTCTCAATGCAAGTAATCGAGAACTTAATGCATATGATTTCAAGGACTACTTGTTCTGATATAATCTGAAGCAAGTTAGGGATTCCATCTATGCTAGGAGTCCATTGTGCGGAAATATTCTAATAATCACAGTCAACAAAGTGTTTGGAGATAATACCTAATAATAGATTTGTTACAATAAATGAAATGAAACGTAAAATGTAAAATTCTCAAGGAATACAAACATTGCGATCGAAATGTTCAACAATATGTATCTACAAGAATTATTTGAAGATTTATTGTTTAAGATAGTGTCTTCTCTTAAAGAATAGGAAACTGATTTCACAGTTGACTTAAATGTGTTGTGAAGGATTTACAACGAACTGAATTCTTTAACTCTTAAATCAGTATTTACAATCTTGTTGTGAATTTAAGTATTTATTTTCTTACGATTCAACTATGAAACTGACTTAATGTAAACATCCTGAAATATGAAATTAAAAGCTTATAATATGTAATTTGCTTAGTAAATTTCTGTTTTTGATATTAAAATACAATTCATATTAATATTTATGACACTTTTCTTCAAAACATTGAAAGTATATTCGTCTCTTAAAATATAAAAACATAATTACCTTAAGAATGGTCTTACGGTAAGATTAACCATTTAATTGTAAAACAAAATAAATGAAAGAAAGTTGAAATCATCAAATTTAAACAACTAAAAATAAAAACGATGCTAAAAGTTGTCGAAAAACAAGGATGGGTGATAATGAGTTCATTAAGTTATACTCAAAATCATTTTTTAAATTATAACCTCAGTTATATTTGTTTTGGGATGATGAATCCTTTTAACACGCCCTTAAAGCATTTGCTATTTCCTGATCGACATGAGAATAAATATTAGAAACGTTCTACAATTCCTTCTTTGTGTTTAATAGGCATGGATCAATAATGGAAAGATATGTATTTAAGCTAAAAGAAGAAAAAATTTTATCATTGAAAATTATTTGATAAAAATAAAATCTATAACTAGGTTATCTGTCCAAGTACTTTTTTTCAGCTTTATATATTTCACCGTCTGAAACAGTTCAACTTTTATCTGTATTTTTCATGTAAAAAAAAGAGAAAATGAATAGATGATAGTGGATGAGGTTTGTTAAAAGTGGATTCAATAACAAAATAAATTAATATTCGTATTAATTTATTCCATTATTATAAAGCCAAAACAAAATTAATATTATATGCTATTTTTACTGAACTCATATATATTACTAATGGAAACACATGTAATAATCATAAATAAAAGGATTTGATATAACCACTTTTCATATTACATTTATTCTCAGATGTGAGCTAGCGATCACTTTTAGTTTATTCCTTTATTTAGTTATACATTAGGCAGCATCGGATATCACCATGCAGATGTAGATCTATTATTTATGTAAATAAATTCTGGTTAGAATTAGCTTATTCCATTACTCATTTAAGGTAGGTATTCAATAATGCGTTTGCACCCTTAATTCCACTTTCACAGTGATAAATCTTAAATATGTATTCAACGCTTAGAATTAAACACTTGAAGCGTCGCTCTAACGGCGTATTCAAACATCTGTTCATATATATTTTTATGTAATTATATGTGCGTTTCTTTTTATAAATCATCAGCAATTTAATGTAGCAATTATTTTAAACGTGACACAATGTTTCTTTTGATACATTTTTTAGGCATTTTTCATATTTGAAGACAGTTTTATCATCGAAATGAAAAGAAAACCTGAATTACAATAAAAGTATTTAGTATGTATATATAAAAAATAAAATATATATTATTTATTTATTTCTATTGCTGTTATTATAATACTTTTTTATTCGTTTCACTAAATCTGAAAATGAATAAAATTCGAATTTCACCAATTTTTAATTTGACTTGAAGTTATGATATAATTAGGGGAAAAAGTAACTTCTTTTAAGAGAGGACGAATGAATGTTCCCATACATTTGTCGTGGATTTTCCACAATAATTTAAATTATATTATTTAAGAAAACTAAAGGATTCTTGACTCTAAATTTAATTTTTATTTAAATTTTTTTATATATTTGGGCACAATACATGTATATACATACAATTATATGCATATTTTATGGAATGAATTCATCCATAGATCAAAATAAAAATACATAATATTATAATAAAATTATAAAAACTAAATACAAAATCTTTAAACATGTTTTTAAAATAGCATTCTAAAAATCTATTTAATTTAGGGTTCGATAAACACAAATTAAACACATTAATTACAACCTTTTTTTTTTAATTCTACTACAAAACTCATACGAAAATATAAGTAATTGAAGATGAAATGCATATAAATTAGTGTAAAACGATTCTGAAATCCCAAAATTAAGTTAAGTAGTTTTCTTCTTATAGTATATATATTACTACAGAAGTATATATATTACTATTACTATAGAAGAATATAGTATACTTATAGAAGTTTAAAATACTTATAGAAGTTTATTTATATACATATACGTATACAATTCCTGTGTATGCCGATGGTTAACTGTAACTATGCCGACTCTCTTCATCTGATTAAACAAAACTTTTGATAAAGCAAATAAAATAAATCTAAAAACGACAATTTCATTTACAATTAATATATTCATGAAAACTCTGTAAATCATTAACCAATTTCAACTTTTTCTTCATTACAGATACATTTGAAGTACATTTTGAATTAACTCTTAATGTTTAGCTAATACATCAAAAATTTCCTGCCTGCTTTACTCCAAATCCTACGCTGAATGTTTTGCTAAAATGTGCAGGAATCGTCCAACATATCAAGCTTCCGCTTTCCTGTCCACATTCGATGATCACCAAATAGCATACAAAAAATTGGAATGAGCACTGGAAATTGAACTGGTTTCAATAATTCTTCATCCAGCCATGACTAACCAAAACTCACAGATTTTTACATTCATGCTCGGTTTTGACTTGGATTAATCAGGTTCTTGTGACATGGTGGGATTTTGTGAATAACCGGCTTAGTACTTATAGAAGAAGAAAACAGATAACTTTTCTAAAATTATGTCTTTGGAATTTGTCACTGAAATGTCAGTCGTACATTTTTATTATCAAAGAAAAACTAATAACGATACAAGACAGTGTGTCTAATTATCAAGGAACTCTCTTCTAGTACAGAGAAAAATAATTGTTGTTTTACACTCAGCATGTTCTTATTGCCTTCTATAAAATTCTTTAAAAAGCTCTCCACTTCCTAATGTTTGTGATTTAATTATTCTATGCCAACCTATATACATTAGAAAAGCCTACTATGCAAACAGATATTACAAAAACATATCTCTGAATGAGTATCACTTATTTTGCTTCAGTTGTTCAGTGATACCTTCAAAGCATCAATACCAAGGGTAATTATATTTTTGTTTCTTATGGCACTTGCCACAAGCAAGCCCGCTGTTAATAAGACAGCGATTTAAGCCTGAGGTAGAGCGTCTCTCGTTTTTATAGTAGCGCCAACTAGGGCCAAGAGTAAGACATAACTACTCACGCATCACTCATTCGTTTGCACAACCCCTTTCTACAGGAAGGCACATTCACGCATCTCACAGATAGAACAACGGAAGAACAACCATACCCAAACCGAGACTCGAACTCGGGACGCCCAGATCACGGAGAAGACGCACTACCCTTGTGCCAGGACGCCCGCAGAGAAATTGTATTTTTGAGTGCATTAAATCTTCACTATTGCCTGTGGTCAAACATTTTGAATGAATGAACATCAACAGTCGCCAATTTATATTTCGAGAATCAATTTATTAACTCGTTTTTTTAAATATTTGCTTGGCTTCTAAAATGTTTTTTAGCAATGCTTCTAAAATGTTTTTTTTTTCGTTAATGTTTAATTAGAATATAACTGAAACCTTTAACCTTGAATATCTTTAAAGAACGCCAACCTTCAGTTTCCCATATATCCTTTTTAACTTCCTCACTTGTATAACATAATTACAAGAATAATATTATAATATCAACATAGCCATCTCGAATATATCCATGGCTGTTGCACCTTCCACAAAATCGCGTGCTTACATATTTGGAATTATACTCTGCCTTTAACAACATAATACCGAAAGGAAGGTTAGAATGAGGAAGTAAATCAATTTAAAGCATCCTGCACACTCAGTTGGAGCATTAACATTCTGCTAACAAGGAATGATCTATGTGGATATATGAATTGCTAGTTCATTCAAAGTCTTCCCTTCGCCGTTTCGAGTAATGGTCAGAGGGCTGGTGATCTATAAGTGGATCCGCAGCGAGTCAGTGGTTCTGTGAGCGTCAGAAGTCGATTACTATGATGTAACGAAGCGGCCATCGTTGTTAGTAAGTTAATATAGGAGATTAGTATCGTTAGGGCAAATAAAGAAATTATATGAGAAAGAAATTATATGAGAATCGTTTGCATAATGATTTCGTCTTTTCGGTGGATGGTCATGTTTATCAACATGTTATATAGATTAATCAGTTGTGTTAGATAGCCTTAATGCAGAAATAAATTCTGAGTACATTTAATTGAGCTTATCAGAGGTAAACAACGAAATAAAACGCTGTTAATGAGTAGGTTACATACTTCATTTCCTTCATCTGAGTTTAAAGTGCTAATGAGAGTGCAATATTTTGTTAATATTATAAAAAATAGATTATTTAATTATGAACACTTTGAAACAAGCTTCTATATTAGATCTGTAAGTATTTTTAAAGCATTTATATGCTTAGGAATTTGAAGATATATTTTATATCATGTGAGAACATGATATTGTTTTTGGTCAGAGAGTTTTGAAGCTCGCGTAGGCAATAAATAATTGAAGTTCGAAATCGCTTAGGCAGTGAATAAAGCATAAATGGCAATTTTCAACTTCATCTGCTTCACCTGCTTTTACCAGTGTTGCATTATTATTATGTATGCCTCTCTCAAAGCAGATGCGTTTTTAAAAGGCTGACCTGCTGTTAGAGACATGGGGTTTTCACCATAATAATCCTATGGGGCTATAGAAGATCCCCCCATGGATACATCGACTGCGCATGCGCAAATAACTGTCGTTATATCTCGTAAGCTACATATGTTAGAGACATGGGTTTTCACTTATAAGTAACCCCAGGGGTCCTCTAAGCCTACCAAAATCTTGATCCATTGCGCATGCGCAGTACGTATTTTGCTTAATATTGGTCGAATCAATGTCGGATCGATATCATAGAATTTCTATGGGTTTCGGGATGTTGATGACGTCCGGTCAGACCGGAAGTTGATATATCTCGGCTTCAATGCAACGTAGAGACGCGTGCGACCCTTCTAAAACTCGCCTTGATGAATAGAGTCGAATGACATTTTTATCGAAACTCTTGTCTGGATAGGGTACGAGACCGGGTCCCGGAATTTTCAAATTCAAGTTACATTGCATTTGCTCGTATCGTTGGATAATACTTACCGAAATGCACGTAACGATATGAGTTTCACGTTGCTTTTCCGAGTGATTTGATAGATAAGGGATCTCAAAGTTGTAAAAATATGAATTTGCATAATGATTTGCATAACGTGCATACGCAACACGTTTTTGAAAAAGCTCTCTTCACGACTGGCATCGATACACTCTACTCGATGTCCTCTATCGAACGATACCGTATTTACGTCACACACATTTAGGAGCTGAAACGAGAACGGGAAACGAAAATGATGTTGTTTTGGTTGGGGGATGGGTGAAGCTTGAAATCGCGTAGGAAATGAATAAATCATTAACGGCACATCCTAAGCTTTCTCTCTATCACGCCTTGCAAAGAAAAAATTAAAAGGAATGAAAGTGCAAAGATAAGTCGGAACAAAACCTTCAATCAAACCTTCAGAGACAAGATCTTCAATCAACAAACACGAATGATGAAAATTTAAAATTAGAAGCTGATCGAATTAAACATGAATATAAAATAGCCTTACAACGGGAACGAAGAACGCGTAAATGTGTGCAGTGTGTTGCATATTCTCCATCGCAACACTCAACTTCAAATACAGAACGTCCATTTGGATTCTGAATCACAACGTCAATGTTCAACGCAAAACGTCTCCGTCTCGATTCTGAGTTTCAAATATCGCTTTCTAGCTCTAAGCAATTCATCGAGAAAAAAAAATGTTCTTACATTATAACTTGAAATTTGGGATAGCAAATTTCATTTTTTTATTGTATTAGTTCTTTTTGCTTTGATTATAATAAAGATTTTAAAGCGCGAATAAAAGGCATTTTTTTCCTACCCCTTGATGATTATACTTTACTTTCTTAAAACCCACCCCCGGTGGAGGCACATCGTGATTGAGGATGAGAAGCTTTGGACATTATGGTTGGTTCTCGCCGCCCTGATGGGTGCACGAAAAGATGGAGTTCTGGCTCCTCCCATTGATGACGGGACGTATTTCCTTAGAGAAATGTTGTACCATGGCCGGTGATGGCCTTTAGGACTCAACTACAGTTTCCGGTAGTGTTGCTGTCGTGGCGGTCTGATCCTTAAGGTTTATCTGTGTGCCTTCGGGTGGATTGGAGAGTTAGTGTATAACTTACCTTGTTAAAAATATTTAACAGATCCTTAATCTGTATTTATTCTTATATGATTTACTAAATTATTAGAGTATTTAATCAACCCTTCTCTTAATTTGTCGTTAGTGCGAATCAAAGTAAATTAGCACAATCCACTAGTTTTCTTTTTTTTTTCAAAATATATATTTGTTTAAAATATATTCATGAATCTTTGGCATGATAGCAAATTGATTTATCCGAAAGCTGTATTTTAAGATGATAAACACTGCTAATTAGATTGTTTTCTATGACTAGACGAAATATTTCAACAGAGAAAATTTTTCATTCTCATGGGATGTTTTAGTTTTCTTATAATTTTCTTCATTTATAAATTCTAAAACTTAAAGAGATCATTTACAGTAATTAACTTAAATAATAAAACTATCGGAATTTGAAGCATTATCTGAAGAATATTATCAAAGACAAGTCCTCTTTATTTACTATATATTAATTAATATTTATAAAATTGTGCATTCAAAGAAACCATTTTTGAATCCGATTCTATAAATAGATCCTTTGGTCAACGCATTGTTATCAGGCACTTCGTTCATAATCATTATTATCCTAAGCGAAAAGGAAGGGAAGGCAATATATCGAAGTAATGTAAAGTGCATTTTAAATTTTAGATACACAGCTTCACTTCATACATGTATTTATTCTGTCCGTAAAATCTATCAATTTTACATGTTGGCCTGTCGGTAGCGTTGCCAAACATCATTTTCTTATTCTACCCTAACTTCTAAATATGATTTTTTTGTATTGATCTTTCCTGGACAATGATTTATTATCATTTGCATATTAATATAGAGAGCGTGAACTTAATTTTTAATTTTTACTAATATCCTTTTTCTTAAATTCGTTGGTAAGCTTTAGGGAAGAGATTTTCTAAAGTTGATTTTACTGTTATGTAACAATTTAAATACATTTTTCCTGCCACTTTTATGATTTCTTATATATTATTTTATAGACTAATACCTTAAACTCTATGAATAGTCTTCTATTTTCGTATCATCTGATACAAATTTAAGAAATCTTACATAATCATGACAGTTTATACTATCTTAAATATTTTATATACTTTTTAAGGCATTATTAAAAAGTTATATGAAATGAATCACGGTAATAATTATATTAGAATGCAGAAATAGGAAATTACATTCAATTATTTTCCGTAAATATAAAGTTAAAAAAGAATATACAGACTGATGATAAAAAAATTATAAATTACAACTAATTAATATTCAGTAATTAATTCAACCAAACAGCATAATGAAATATTAATAGTAATAATAATGCATGCAAATCTGGCAAAAATGTCTGTAAACAGTCTTTTTTTTTAATTTTAGAAGTCTTATGGTAAGAATTTTAAATTAACCGTCATGGAGAATTAGAATTTAGGACATTTTAAATTATTTTTAGCATGTAGTTAATGCAAAAAAAGAAAATCAATAATTACCATTTTAATCGTAACGTTCATATTAACGATCGAAATAAATCTTGTTACGGTTTTGAGCTAAAATCATCGAAAGAAAACAAACGATTAATTGAGTCTGGTTTAAGAAAATGTTTCGAATACAAACTCAAACACATTTCCAATTTTTTGGCTCATTATTTTTTGATTGGGTGTTATGCACCGCTTAAATTATTAATTAATTCCATTATAAGATATAAGTTTCTTCCTAGCAACTTTAATTAGGATATATACATGCGGCTTTTTTATGGCATTTAATTTAAAATCCTAATAAAATATGACCTTTGATAAGACGATTGCAATTATTATCACTTGTCCAAGAATTTAGTAATGATTACCTTTAAAATTATATTAAGAATTTCAAACAAGAGCAAAGGATTTAATTGATTTTCAAGCTATATTAATAATTGTTTGCAAATTCACAAACATGCCATATTAGATAATTAAAAATTGAAATGTTATTGAAATTTTTTTTTTAGTTTAGTGATTATGGTATATCTCTATTAGACTACAAAAAAATGATTAAAACTAAAACTACTGCAGGCGGTTAAATGACGGTAAAATAGGCGGTTCTTCAATGTCAATTGCAATATATAGGTGAACTGAAGGTATATTTAATATTAAAATAGAATGATAACGCGAATATTGTCGATCCAAGCCTTTTAAAATCCCTGCTCATTCTTCACATAGAAAAATGATCGTGACCTTTTCCTTAAAGAAGGAAGAGATGATAACATCATGCAGCGCCTCATCAAACACTTTCCAAATTTTTCGAATATAAAGCTAAACGATAAATTAACACCTATAGTTATATTGTTATCATTATATTGTCATCATTATATTGTTATCTTATATCATTCTTATATTTAACACCTTCATGATATAGCTAATGATAATTTTTCGAATATAAAGCTAAACATATGCCCAGAATTGGAAATGAAATTGAGGAGACTTAATCCCATAATAAATCTGAAATACACATGAAATCTGAATACACCTGAAACGATAATTAACACCTATAGTTATATTGTTATTTTATATCATTATATTGTTATCTTGTTATATTACTATCATGATATTGTTATCTTGTTATAATACTATCATGATATTGTTATCTTGTTATATTACTATCATGATATTGTTATCTTGTTATATTACTATCATGATATTGTTATCTTGTTATATTACTATCATTATATTGTTATATTTTTATCATTATATTGTCATTATTATATTGTTATCTTATCTCGTTCTTATATTTAACATCTTCATGATATAGCTAATGATAATTTTTCGAATATAAAGCTAAACATATGCACAGAATTGGAAATCAAATTGCGGAGAATCAATCCCATGATAAATCTGAAATACACATGAAATCTGAATACACATGAAACGATAATTAGCACCTATAGTTATATTGTTATCTTATATCATTATATTGTTATCATTGTATTGTTATCATTATATTGTTATCATTGTATTGTGATCATTATATTGTGATCATTATATTGTTATCATTGTATTGTTATCATTATATTGTTATCTTATATCATTCTTATATTTAACAACTTCATGATATAGCTAATGATAATTTTTCTAATATAAAGTATATGCCCAGAATTAGAAATCAAATTGCGGAGAATCAATCCCATGATAAATCTGAAATACACATGAAATCCCTCGAAGTGTAATAGATTCACTTTCACTGATAGGAGACGCAAGTTAGGAGAGAATGCAAGAATTCATAAGTCTACATCTCAAGTCTACAAGTTCAAGAATAGGTCAACAAGTTCAAGAAAAGACATTCTACCTAAAGGGATCAAGGACTTCTTCAAAATTGGAAAATTTAATAAGAATAAAATATGAACTAAGATGCTATTAATATATCGATAGAAGTTCTTGTTTATGTTTTTCACATTTAGATGTATATAAAATCTTAAAAACAGAGTAAAATAAATAGAGTTTTTTTCTGATATATTTTTTTAATTAATCCATAAAATTAAAAGCAGAAAAAATATTATCAAATTTAACTAAATATAAAAAATAACTTTTCTATCAATTTTGTTTGATTAGGATGGTAAGAATCAACTAAAATATATTAAAGCAATATAAATATAATTAAAAACAACGTGTATTGTCACCTCTCATTACAAAAATGATTAAAAATAATAAAAAAATATGTAATACGTTTGAAGATAAGTAACCTATTTATAACAACCACAAAATACAATTTCTAAAATTGGAAAGAAACAAATTGCGAAATACATTTCCTTCGTTTAGAATAAAATATATTTCCTTTCATCTGAATAGATAATGCATTTGATCTTTCCTTAGCTAGTTTAATAAAAATAACTTTTTTATTAAACTAGTTTGATTAGAATGGTAAATATTAACTAAAATATATTAAAGCAAAATAAATATCATTAACAACATTGAGTATGGTCACCTTGCATTCCAAAAATAATTAAATTTCATAAAAAAAGTAATTTTTTTAAGAATTACGTTTGAAAATTAGTCATCCATTTATAACGATAACTAACTGAATTTCTAAAATTGAAAAGAAACAAATTGCGAAATATATTTCCTTCATATAGAATAAAATATATTTCCTTTCTTCTGAATAGATAATATATTTGATCTTTTTTTAACTAGTTTAATAAAAGTAGCTTTTCTACTTAACTAGTTTGATTAGAATGGTAAATATTAAATAAAGTGTATTAAAGCAAAATAAATATTATTATTAACGATGAGTATGGTTACCTTGCATTCCAAAAATAATTAAATTTCATAAAAAAAAGTAATTTTTTTAAGAATTACGTTTGAAAATTAGTCATCCATTTATAACGATAACTAACTGAATTTCCAAAATTGAAAAGAAACAAATTGCGAAATATATTTCCTTCGTACAGAGCGAAGTGTATTTCCTTACATCTGCCCCAATAATGTATCTGATCCTTTCGCCAAATTATTTTTTCGACCTTTCAATATCTTTTCATGTTTCTTCTTTTGCTTCATTTCCCAATTTCCCATCGCTTCCAAGTATCTTAAATTATGCATGTTTACTTGGATATTGAAGAGGATGTTAAGGCATAACTTCTTTTTTGCTGGGAGATTTTTTTTCAAAGGAAGATTAAATTCTGTCCTCTAAAATATTTATGTTGAAAGTTAACCTTAATTCCTGATATAAAGTTAGAAAGAAGAAAATCGAGTAAAATGTGTACACTTTTAAGTTAGTTGAGATATTTTGCCTTTTTGGGCTTATTAAATCTATAACATTTTATTAAAAATTCCTTTTCTCTCCGGATGAATTTGTTTGAGGGAAAATGGAAACAAGGAATTCTTCTTCAGTTTAAAAAAAAACATGAAAGCAAAATTACTTGCCTTGTTAGTTTTTTTTTTTTCCTTATGGTATTTCGTTTATATGAACAAGAAAATTTCAAAACTTTTAGTTTACAAAAATTATTTATTAGGTCATGAAAATACTGATGTAATAAAAATATATTTCATTAATAAGATTCTGACAGAAAATCCGCTTCATATAATAAGTAAAATAGTACAATTCGAAATCTATGATCGTCTTTCTCTTTCTAAGAGTTTCTTGAAGCATTTATTAATGTTAAACGCACAAAAAATTATCACCCATTAAAGAGTTAGTTGTTTTTTGATTATAATGTTTAAAATACATATTGTTCTTTTCGTGACATTTTCTTTGGTTCTTATATCATTATCATAACGAGCATGAGCATATACTGAATATTTCGTTAAATATCATGTCTATAGTAAATTATAAATCATCTAAGATAAAGAAAAAAATCGACGAAAATGCTATTTATTGTTCTGATCTAAACTAGTTCTAATAATATTAAAACTTTGAAACATTCAAGTCATTTAAACATAAAAGAAATATGAAAATTGTACGATGTACCCAATACCAATCACGCTTATTGCAACTTCTTATACTAACATATGGTATACCTTGCACAAATCAATGGTAACTTTGTATCACTTACTGTTATATATTACAGAAAAATCTTAAACGTAAAAGCCACATAAACTGTCATAAAAATTGGATAGAAAAATTTTCTATTTTTATAAGTGATGGAAATATTGATTGAATTTTCTTAAGAATAACCAAGAGCAAAATAAATAAGAAATCATATAATTATTGTTTTAAAATTGTAACACTGCGCCATATAACATGGAAAAAAACTTAATTCTATTATACTTGTGCTGAAAATGTTACCGTTATGAAGCTAATTATTAATTACAGCACATTATTTTCCAAGAAATTTCTATTCACTTTATTTTAGATTTAAATTGAACTAGAAAAAACTGGATGCAATTTCTTTTAAATGTTTAGTTTTTACACGCGCGCACACACACACATATATATATATATATATAAACTTCCTAAATTCAGAATATAACGATGAAACAGTTGCGTTTAGAGCGGTTTAGATATTCAACATAACTATCAGCCTCAATTTAGTAGACTGGTTAAAAACTTGAAAAGAAAAACTGTTATATATGATTTTCTCAAAATGTTTATTGCTTTTAAAAATAAAATTTTTAATTTGGAATTTATTTCTTCATTTAAATATCTCATTAATCATATCTTCATCCTATCTGATTTCATGAAAAATTTTAAGCCGGAAAACATGTTTTCATTTAAGAAATCTTGTTATCAGTATAAAAAGTAAATTATTCCGAAATCTAATATGTTCTGTTGCACTAATTTGCTTTGAATTATCTTATTTTTTAAATATATTCTTAATTTTTTTTCTTAACTTGAATTATTCATAAATTTTATTTAATGACATAATTAACAATGCCGTCCATGTCGCGTTAGCATAAATTTAATTAATATTTGAATTTGTATTTAGCGAAAATGTTTTTCTCTAGAAACTGTTACATAAATTATATAATAATATAAAAAATGAACAGTGAAAAACTTTTCATTGATTTTCATTGATTGTAAAACAAAATTTCTGAAATTTTATAACACATGATAAGGGGAGAATTCATTTTTCCTAAATTCATTAAAATGGTAAGTAGAAAATTTATTTTAAAATATTATAAGGCCCAAGTAAAATGAATGTCACATGCATAAATGGAAAATGCTAAATTCACATAACAGAAAAAAATTAACACAATTAGATCGTGTTTCATCGTTGAATTGCAAGTTTCAATGTTTAATATGTAATAAATGTAATACATGCACACACACACACACATATATATTGTTACAAATCTGTAATTTTGCTACCCGGCCCGAATAGTGTCATCGTAAGAAAGACAATTGTACGATCTGTCCTGTGCATGTTGAGTGGATGCCGCGTCAATAACCTCGGAGCTTGGCGACAAATTTGGTGAGCATTTGGCGGTTTGGCGATGAATTTGGTGAGTTTGGCGACTAAATGGATACTACTGGAAAGTTCGAGAACTTTCACGATCCATCCACTAAGACCCAAGATACAGCCAGGTATGCCCTGATTGGTCCGAAGATTCCAGCCCCGCCTCCCGGAACTATAAAAGACAGGCAATCTGAATCTGCAGGGAAGAAGTGTGTGTATCGGCGGAAGTCGTGTGTATCGTGAGAAGTCGTGTGAATCGTCAGAAGTGGTGCGTGTGAGAGGAGTCGGAGTCGCCGACACGTAGAGAAATTTGGAGGATTAGACAGCAAGAAAGCTTCTGAACTAATAATTAACGATTAAATGTGTTGCGTCATTACGATTTATTGGCGGTATTTGTTGTAGAAGAAAAATTTTGTAACAATATATATGTTACGGCCAAAGCCCGAAGTACAGTCAATTCGCGAACTGGCCGAGAGGTTTGGAAAAAGTCCGAAATACTTGTAATTAATATTGTATTTTCTACTTTGGTTGGCCATTTCGCGAAGTGGCCAGGTATCCTTGGCCAAAGCCCGATGTGATAATCTATACTTATAAATAAAGCTCAATGTATGTTTGTGCGTGCGTGCGTGCGTGCGTGTGTGTGTGTTGGTGCTCTACAGTCCAAACCGTTTGACATACAGTTATCAAATTTGGGTTATATATATATATACCTTGGAGGTCGGGAATGTGCAACGTGGAGCGATTTTTTAAAATTTTTAATTAGAATTTTAATTAAAAATTAAGCGTAATTTCGGCGTTTTGTCGCTATAACCAGAAAATATTACAGCACAAAATCGATTTTTGCATCAAATTAAAGCTTTTTTTAATTAAAGTTTAAAATTTAATTTATAAATTATGCTAAAATTTAATCCGCACGAGCACGTCAAATTAAAAAAAATAAATTAAATTATTAATTCAATAAAACAATTTAATTTAAGGCAAACATAGTTTAATATACTTAGGATAATAATTCTAATCAGCGACCACCAGGTAATTTGGGGCATACATTTGCTAACAAAATGGTCTAAAGAAACTAAATAATTATATTTAATATAACTTTAGTCAATAAATTCTCCGATGAATCAGGAATTTTAAATTTTTGCATAGATCCTCTGTCCTTTGAATCATATTTAACAAAATATTCTTGAGACACCAATATTTTTAATAAAAATTGTGGAACTCCAACCAACTAAATCAATCACTAAAACTGACTGATTTATGAAATTTCAATATCACTCTTCTATAAAAACTGGCGATTTTAGACTACTTCACCGACTGTCTCAATGAAGATACGCTAATCCTTTGCAGGGTTTCTCGACTGTGATTATAAAAATGCTGATTGCTCTAAAACTGATGCACAAAAACTTCATAAATCGGTCAGATTCATCGCAGAAGATAAGAACGTTTATTTATTTAAAAGTTGGTGTCAAGAGTATTTCGCAGAATATGATTCCTTGGGACCAAAGAATTGTGCAAAAATTTAAAATTCGTAATTTTTTCATAAGTTCATTTATTGACTGAAATAAAATAAAATATTTTTATTTGCATCCTCCTTTTGAAAGTAAAAAAATTCATTTTACGATGAATCAGAGAATTTTTTGTTCTTTAAGATATTATATAAATTATTCTGCAGTGAACATATAATTTCACTGCCGAACGACTCTGATTTCAATTTTCATATTTAAAAAATGACATGGTTAGCTTAAATATAAAAATCTTTTATATTGATTGTAGTTTAACATTTCCACTTTAATTTAAAGTAGAGATTTTATGGATACTAACAGAACATTAGAGAAAGTAGTACAATGAAACAGAACTGTTTAAGACCTACATAAAAGTACGACTGAATCATATAACTACCGAAATAGGAAGCTCAAAAATATTTTGCAGAAAAAGCTAAATCTAATCTTCACGCTACCACGTCGTTACAGTATACACGTTCACTGAATAATTTCTATTATGGCTTTAATATGAGAACAGAATAACACGAGATTATATTTTTATATATTACAAGCTTATTTTTAACTCAGAGGTGTCACTTATATTTGAACTCGTTTCTGAAACAATTGTACTTAAAAAAAAAACAGTACACAGAAGTACTCATTTTTAAATACTTCATTTTTAACAGGGTGTAAAAAATCTGCTCTTAATTCCTTTCTTCCTACTTTGGCCGATCGTCCCAAGCCATTTCGCGAATTGGCCGGCCAAAGCCCGAAATCAAGAAAAGATCGGACATTGGCCGGTAAGTTTACAGCAACGTTGGCCAGATCGCGAATTGGCCGGCCAATACGCGATCTGGCCGATTTCGGGCTTTGGCCGTAACATATATATATTACGATTTTCTTTTTTTTTATTTTATTGTTGCGACTAACTTTTAACAGAAAAATGTAAAGATTTTAATTTTCTCTTGAAGAAAAGGGTTTAATAATGACGAAAGAACTTTTTCAACTTTGACGAAAGAACTTTTTGCTTTGGACGTAACATATATATACTAGCAGACCCGACCACTCGTTGCTGTGGCTAAGGTTTTTGTTATATTACATAGTAGTAAACTATTCAAGGGAAACGGTAGGAGAACACCAATCATGGGGACCACCATGCTTTTTTACACAGATGCCATTTGTAAAAAAAAAACATGGGGACCTCCATGATTGATTTTCTACTACCGTTGATATTGAGCAAAAATCAATACAAAAAAAATAAATTTAAATTTCTTTATTTTTTGTTTTCAAGTTTGTAACAAATGAGTACATTACAAAGTTGTTAGTAAAAAACACGTAACACTTAAACTTATAAATGAGGTAGGTAGGGCAGATAGTTTTAAATCTTTTATTAATGTTTATTAATAAAAGATTTAAAACTATCTTAATGTTTATTATTTTGAATTATAAATACTTTTAATTTCAATTTAATTTAGCCCTAATCGGTGCACAATATTTTTGGTTAACCTGTCTTTAGCTAACTCAAATAGATTTGAAGGTTTTCCTACACGTGAACATGCAACATATAGTTGCCCATGAAAAAAACATGGATTTTCCAAATCTAAACCACAAATGGACATTGTTTGGCCTTGAGACTTATTTATAGACATGGCAAAAGCTAAACGAATTGGAAACTGTAACCTTTTGAAGGTTATCGTAGATTCTGATGGTATTATCCGAACACGTGGCAACAGGACCACTTCTCCTTTAAACTTTCCAGTTAAAATGGTAGCTTCAAGTATATTTCCGGTGATCTTTTTGATGACTAAACGCGTACCGTTGCATAATCGAGATGGATTCAAATTACGCAGGATAATAATAGGTGAACCAATCTTTAATCGAAGGTTATGTGGTTAATTTCGTCAACATCAACATTTTTGGCTGCCAAAATAGCCCGATAACTGAGCCAGTTATGATTCAAGTAATTACTCTGTATATCCGGAAAAATACTTTGAATCAATTCATTTTCCCCTCAAGAACAGTGCAGAAATTGTCTGGCAGTTTAATGCATTGAGTATTTGGTTGCAGTTCTATTTTACCGTTCCCAATATCTAGTAATTGTTCAGAAAATATTTGTGCTGATGGATCATTTTGCAATTGTACGCGCATGTTTATGGTCAATCGAAGTGTTTCAACACTTCGCCAGAAGGATGATTGTTTTAAACATGCATTTTAATTAAAGATTGTTGAACAATGAAGCACTAATAATTAAAAAGCAAGAAGAATTGCACTGTATTACTTTTACTATAATATGAATTCAAGTTATACTTCAGTCTAAATAACACATGGTCGGCTATGCTAATACCAAAAATTGAAAAAGTAAGAACAATTGAATTTCATTGTATTGCGTTTATTACGAAATAAATTTAACTTATACTTTAGCCTCAGCAACACGTGGTGGTTATGCCATTAAATTGTTGCTTATGTGAAACGTTGGTACTTTTAACACAGCGCCATCTGTTAGAATACTTACTCAATCCAGTCAACAGATACCGCCATCTGTTAGAATCGCTTGGAGCTAACAGATAATTGTGACTGTCAAATAATGAACAAATAATTTGTTCCTTCTTAAAACCTTCCTTCTTAGTATAAACCCTTTATGATGTATAATAAATCCTCTAACTTCAGTGATACCGATTCTGGCTTCCTCAGCTTAAAGGAAAGATTTAAAAAAAAAGTTCTATATTCCACACATGAAGTTGCCATGAGATTTATTCCGTCATTCATACATTTGTCTGTTGCAATAATTCAGAATTCATTTACAAAATGAAATCAGTTTCAGAAACATTTATTAAATAATGATAAGCATTGTAGCTGAAGTGAATGATAGCTGAGTTGATGATAGCTGACATAACTTGATACGTACATGCAGTTTATTAGTAAAGAAATGAAAAACTGAAACGATTATTGTAACCATTTTTTATTATCATATCTTCAATAATTTATATAAAAAAGATTAAATTTCATTTAGCATACAAATGAGTTAATATTTTTTTATTATCCGATTAGAGGAACTTATTATTGGCTCGTTCACTTACCTTTTTTACGATATGCTTAACAAAAGAAATAAAATCATTTAATTGAAAATTCAATGAAGGTAACAAATGCTATTGATGTACAACATTTTTCTTAGTAAAAAGTCAAATAAAGAATCGGAATTCATTCAAAACGAAAAGTAATAATTATCCGTGTGCACCTCCAAGTATTTTTCCAAACTTCTTTATAATTAAAAAAAAGCAGAATTTTAGTATGTTATATTAATCAGTGATCCGTTAAAACGTTTGTAATTAATCATTTTCAAATAAAATATCTTATTTCTGAGAATTGCCACCGTGCACAGTAATACAAAATTCAAACATAAGATCGTGATACTTTATCCGTTGCAACGTATCAAATTTATTGTATGCATTAAAAAATAATTGTGGAAAACGATATCTTATTCCTGAGAAACGTTTTCGGATAGGATCATAAATAATTCTAACATTCGGATTCGAAACGTAACGCAAATGCGTGAGTGTTTCTACGCCAGTTGGGGTAACGCTATGCAGATTAGAAATTTTTAATTTCCTTTATTTTTTTTTATTTTAATTCAAAAGTACTTAAGAATGAATGTGAAAGATTGATTCATTAACAATGTTTAATTTTAAATGCATCAAACATTAAAAAAATAAATAGAATAGTTTTAAATAATCAGCCGAAAAATCTTAAGCCTAGCCTCATGACTGTTGGGGAAAAAAAACTCAAACCGTACTCATTTGGCGGTGGGGAAAATGAAACGATTTTTTTGGCGGGAAAGTAAGTTTTTAATTAATAATTAAAATTCTAATTAAAAATTCAAAAAAAGGGCTATCCTATCTTTTAAGTTAAATCAAACTGCACACGGTGTGCAAATTTGATTAAAATCGGTTGAGTAGTTTAGGAGTCCATCGCGGACAAACAACGTGACACGTAATTTATATATATTAAGATAAGATTGGCGGTGGGGAAAATGAAACGATTTTTTTGGCGGGAAAGTTAGTTTTTAATTAATAATTAAAATTCTAATTAAAAATTCAGAAAAAGGGCTATTCTATCTTTTAAGTTAGATCAAACTGCACACGGTGTGCAAATTTGATTAAAATCGGTTGAGTAGTTTAGGAGTCCATCGCGGACAAACAACGTGACACGTAATTTATATATATTAAGATATATATATATATATATATATATATATATATATACAGCTGTAAAAGATATCACAGAAAATCGGTCAATCCGTATAAACTGTTTGAAAGTTTGATTTACTTTATTATTCCGGATGTATTTCGATGCTTCCTGCCAAATTTTATTTTGCTACTACTATTTTTCATTGGTGTCTTACTTTAATTAATATTGTTATACATTGATTATTATTGTTTAACTAAATAACACCGAATGTATTTCGATAGCTTCCAACAAATCAAATTTGACGCCATTGCTTTTCATAAAGTATTTCTTTAATTAACTTTGTAAAGATAAAAATAGAGCATTGGGTGGAATAAAATTTTTCTACTTGCAAAGTTTGAAGCAAATGAAAAACTATAACATTTTATGAAGAAAATGCTAATTAAAATGTCTGTAAACTTTATATTTCAATATTAGAAAAACTATGCATTATTTATTATTAGTAGTATCTAATAATATATTAAGTATTATTATCATTATTATATAAGTAATATTTATATTTCTGACTTAAATAATAATCAATCTTCTGATTCAAGGGATCGTGACAAAGAATAAATATTTAAAAATTTAAAAAAATGCATGTGGGATTTCAAAATAAATGAGTAACTCTCATATCACTCATGAGTAATTGTTTTATAATTCATCTCTTCCCAAAATAATTTATTGTAGTATTCTTTTCATAAAACCACGAAATTACTGATGACAATAAATAAATGAAATAGGGTCCATCTATCAGTCATACCATTCTTATTCCATCAGTGACTTTATAAAATAGGAGCTTTTCATCATCGCATCATATAAGTAACTCTTTCACATTAATTTTCCAAGAGCATCCCAAAATGATATTTATTCCAATGGAAGGCAATTAAAGAAGAAAAATGTCCCTACCTTTCCAAGAGCCCTTGATTTTCTCGTAGGAATTCTAATACCCACGAAATACAACTTCATTTGTCAATTCGACCATTCGAACCAATAAATCAGGAAAGAATTTTCTTTTTTTTTCATACCCATAACGCAGGATTATGAGTTTAACTATGCGGATAAAAATATATGGCCTGAATTGCCAATGCGATTCATTAGGTCATGCAGTATTAAAAGAGAGGTTTAATACAATTAAATCAATGTAAAATTGAAATGTGCTGTAAATATTTGTAATATGATAACTAAAAAACTTTATATACTTTCTTACATGTATTGTAATGTACACAGTAGTATACACTAAATATATTGACATACTCATTTATAGTATTTTTAATATTTTGCGAAGTACAGTATTGTCATAAATGACCATTTTTCTGTAATATTCAGTTACCTATTAACATTTTTTTCCTGTACAAAAATTTATGTTTCCGGGATTTTTGAAAGCATGCATTAAAGTTACTTCATTTTATTACTTTAAAAAAACACAACCTCTTCTTTAAAGAGAAACAGACAATAATATAATTCTATTCTTGCTCTTTTAAAATTATTACATATGCTTTGATTTCAATATAAATTTTGTCGATGACATTTTCTTTACTATCACATTTCACGCCTTCACTGTGATATGGGCGTCCCGGTTCGGGCATTGGTGGTTCTTCTTCTGTGTTCTATCTGTGAGGTGTGTGTATGGGCCCCCTGTATAAAGGGGTTGTGCAAGCGAATGTGACGCATGAAGTACTTAAGTCGCACTCTTGGCCCTAATTGGAGCTACTGAAAAAACAAGAGATGCTTACTCGGCTTAATGTCAGCGGGCTTGTAAAGTGCCATAGGTCACAACAGCAACTATCACATTTTCTTTACTATTTTTATCCATTTTACGCCAAATGTGAAACATTTTCTATTCAACATCTAGAATTAGAAATTAATCAAGTGCAATCTTAGCTAAAACACAACTACCTTTAATGATTAAATCACTAATAATTCACATTTATAATTCCCACTTTAATATATCTTTCAAATAAAAAGTATATATATTTTTTCTTAACATCCGTTTCTTTTTATTATCATATAAAATTAAAGGAATTTTATATCTCTAAATTTTTTATTGAAAACTGCTTCCTAATAAACCAAATTTGGAAGCATTATCTTTTCCTGAACGTTTTCATGTATTAATCCATGCGGAAACAAACGTTTAAACAAAAATAGAACAATCAGACCATATTGGATCTCTGGTTTACACAAAATTACCCATTTTATTCTTAGCTTCGTGGTAAATAAAAAAAAAAATAAAACATTTGATTTAGACTCCATACCTTTGAGATATATTTGTCTAATTCCTACAGCCAAGATATCAAATCAAATGTCATTTGTCTGTGTTTTTGCGTTTTAAAACATTTACTTACAGTTATACTGGTAGAGTGCTAAACCATTGTTTAATTTAGTACAAATTTTGATAAATATATATTATTCTGAAGATAAATCCATATGCCCTACATTAGATTATGTACAAGCGATTTAATAAAACAGAGAATAACTGATATTCCATGTGATTGAGCTAGTCAAGGAAGGCGGATGGTTCATTACGGAAGCAAGAGATTTTTCAAAATTTCCTAATATGGTGAGGCAAGTATATTAGAAAAATCACAATTCAAGTGCGAAACTGTAAATGAATTCTTTTTCAAACTTTAGAATTGCCTAAAAGTCTGAAATCCGATGGATTCCCCAAAAGTAAAATTAATTACAGTCAATAAAAATAATTTCAAAGATTATTTTATGTTTAGTTTTTTTGAGTGAAACAGAAAAAAAAAGTATACTAAACATGGAAGAATTGTTATTCGAAAAATGTTATTACTGAAATACCAAATAATAAATGGAATGGAGAATTAAAAAAGAAATATTCTTTAATTCTTTTTTAAAATTTTCAATATTACAAAAAATGAAAAAAAAAATATTCATCACTTCTAAAAATGTTTTTTTTAGTTACGATCGTTAATATTTAGATTCACATCAAACATTCAGAGTAAAAAATTAATAACTTTATTCATTTAAATATGTCCTCATAAAAGGAACTAATTCATGAAAAGAAATGCATTTTTACAAATAATTTGAAAGCATTTTCTATTCTTTTCATTTACTTTGTTTAAATTCTCACTATATTTTTTAATGTTCTCTTTCTTTTCGTCGCTCTTATTTCTAAGTAATAATAATACGTGATAAGATTCTTCATATTAATACTTTTTAAATCATTTTTCCAAAATACATTATACTTGTACTTCTTTGAAAATGGAATTTTTATAACACATTTTTATTTTGTTTTCTTTTTAAATGGCCTTTTGGCTTTCTATGAATACCTTTATATTTTCATTTTTTTTTAAAGTACTTCATTTCCTTATTAAATAATATTTTTTTTTTAATTTCTGTTTTGAAATATAGTTAAAGTCTTATTTTCAAAATTGGAAATTTTTTTATAGAATTATTTTTTGGTTTCTTCTAAGACGTTTTAACTTTCTTGAAACTTGATTTTAATATCATTGGGATTTTTATATTACGTTTACAGAAACATAACGGAGAAAAAAATTACTTTCCTCAAAGGTCCATGAAATTCACTATATTCCAGCTTATGCTAGTGTTTTAAAAGCTTTTTCTTTTTTTAACTTCTTATTTCTTTTGAATCACTTTTACCAAAAGAGAAAAAAATCATAATCATATATAGAATTTTAAACTGGCGATATCTTAACTTTCGGTATTCCACTATGGTATTTAAAAGATCAATTAATCTATAACTTATAACTGCCACATAGAACACACATGAGTGAAAATTCTTTTATTTGCCTAACTTGCGATAAAGTTTTTACTAAGTCGACAAATCTGAAATGGCATTGAAAACTCATGAAGAAAAGCTGAAGAACAAATCATTGAAGTTTGTGGGCTGTATATTCTGCTTGAAATAGAAGGTAAGCTCCCACCACATAAATTTGTTTCATCTTTATTTTTGTAATATTTTTTTTCTTTACGAGTGTTTTAAATGTCGAAATAACATTTGAAAGAAATACAAGAAGAATATCTAAATGTTTAATTTGGTTATATAGGAATTTATTGTTAACGAGGAAATTTTCTTTTTATAATTATAAGTTTGTATATATCTGTGGATCTATATGAAGGAAACATTTCGACTGATTTTATAGGATTTTACAATCATTTCTTTATGCATTATTTTTTCTCTTTGACAAGCTGTAGAAATTAAATTGGATTTAAATTTTATTAGCAAATTAAGTTCTTGTTGGGAAATAAATACGAGCATAAAAAATTTCTAAAATGCAGGTGTTGTATTTCTGATTTCTCTAAAATGTATTTATTGAGTGAGCTTTAGAGAAATTTTATAGAAAAATTTTAACAAATGCATTCAAATTTTAGAACAAGATTAATTAAAAAAAACACAGGAAAATTGTGATTTTATATTAATTTTCATAATGAAAATAATCAGTTGAACATCGAATTTGTTAATTACCGATAAAAACACTTATTTACTCTACCTGCGAAGTTAATAGTATTACAAAGATATTTTTATTGATGCTAAAGAGATCATGAAGTCTATGTTTTCAATATTTAGGATTAAAATCCATTAAATTGCACATACTTTTTATTCAGGCAAGTCGCATTTCCTCAAAGCATATGTGATGAGAGAAATTAGTAAATTACATGTGCTTTAAAATTCTACAGGGGTTGCACGGTAAGTAAATACAATTTGTGTTGCAATATTTAATGAAGGAAGTGAATTTTAACATGGAAATGGAAATGTATATCTTAGAGACAAAAAATTAGGTACACTTTTTTGCTAGATTAATTAGACATTCTTTATTAAAATTTACTGTTGAGTAGCCTCTTAGCCGTTGCAGTTCCAGGGAACTGCACCGTTGCCCAGGGAACACCGCGTGGGGGTGTGCTACTCTCGTTCCCCGCCCGCCAACCCTCCCTTCATCGCTGCATCTGACGACTCTCTTGATTCCAAGACAGCATCTTTTAACTGACGACAGTCTGTGAAAGAGCAATTGATGACAGTCTTTCTTTGAAACAGCATCTAGACGCCGATGACAGTTTTTGATGCAGCATTCGGCAACCGAAGAAGACAGCTTTAAACGTTATTGGGCAGCTGAAGACAGTTTTGATATTACACTGGACTCTGCCGTTGTCTGTACTCAGCTGACAAGTCCAAGGCCATGCAAAATTGGTAGACCTCTTAGGGGCCAGGCGTGCCGGCAAATCCAGTACGCAGCACATTTTGTAAATCACAAGCGATTTTACAATTGGAGTCCCAATCTTCTGAACTTGAATAGGAACCAGCTCAGCTGGTAGCTCCAGAGCCTGGCAGATCTTATAAACTGTATACGTGCTCACAACAGCAAGTCGTTGAACAGGCTGATGAGATGGTGCATCCGTATCAAGATCCGAATTCAGATAGGAATCAACATCCCCAACAGATGGTGCATCGGGGAAGAGGAAATATTCTAGTATTTCCCAAATCGTCATAAAGACGAGGAACACAACGATGGCCGATGCCTCATTGAAATTCTCGAAAATCGCACTAAGCATTATCACTCAGCAAAATAAAAGTCGCACTACGTTCGGTTGCAAAACAGTAAATGAACTTCAATAGAATGCAACAGAGCAGAGATTCATTGTTTGTTCTATAAATGGTTTGCATTTGCTACTTTGTTGAGCATTTAAACAGTTATGATGCTGTTGACAACAATTACAATAGACGACTGTTGAAATATTTAGATTTTAGTAACAATTAAAATATGGCGAATAATTATTAACTTCTTAACAACTGAATGCCGATAACAATAATTTGAAAGTTGATTGGGAGCGAAAAAGTAGGAAGTAATATCTAAATAAACGTATATATAAATATAAAAATTTAGAAAAAACACTTTTAATTTTTTAAAAGAGATTAGTAATTAAAATGTTTAACAGCATATAAAAATTCATTATTTGTTTTGAAATTGCACGCAAAGCATGAAAATGATACTTCCATTTTGCTTTATTAGGAGAGAAATTAGTACTCCTTACTAAATGATACCATATATAAAATATAAAACAATGAGGATTAAATATTCGAAAAGAAGTAGGAAATAAGAAAAGGAGGAAATTAAGTGTTGAATAGATTACTTACATAGCAATTTATACAGCAATTTATAATTAACTTATAATCAGTCTTTTAAAGTGAGAAGAGTTTTATAAAACTGAATAAAAATTCATATTATCTGAAAATACGATATTTAATTAAAATCATTAAGGTTAATGTTCAAAATATTCATTTTATTCTTTCAAAAAAATTATCCAAGAAATGTCTATATATTTTTAATATTAAATAGGATCCTGCTTAGAATGTTATCCTACTGGCGAATGGGTATGTGAAGTCAGATTCCTCTTAAAAGATATAAAACTAAATGATTAAAACATTTGTAGTGGTAACATTATAAGCCAGATAACAACTTCCGGAGAAGAGAGTACTCTTTTGTCTAGTGGTTATGTTACTCGGCTATGAACCCTAACGTTGCGAGTTCGAACCTCAACCCGCACATTGGTGACCCTGGTTCTGAACAACCGCATATTTCATTCTGCTGTCGTGGCTCCATCTACCGGCAGCAACCACTCACACACACTCGCCGTCGCCCGCCATAACACTTGGCTCGATAACAACGTTCGTCGCTCGCCATAACGCCTGGCGCGATAATCACGTTCGTCGCTCGCCATAACTGGCGCGATAAACTGTACCGACTCACTGGTGGGGGACTGTTGTAGTGGTAACATTATAAGCCAGATAACAACTTCCGGAGAAGAGAGTACTCTTTTGTCTAGTGGTTATGTTACTCTGCTATGAACCCTAACGTTGCGAGTTCGAACCTCAACCCGCACACATTAAAGTTAAGAAGTTGATGGGTCATCTCCGCCTATCCTTTTTGATACCTATAAATAATGTTATAACTACATGGGCTGCTCTGTGATAGCTTCCATGGACGCTCGTATGTCTTCTGCATACACAGGGTGACCGAAAGAAAGAAGATAATTTAAGAATAAAAAAAAGAGGATCGAAGTGAATTGCGAAAAGATTTCCAGCTGCAATATTGCATCAAATAAATTAAATAAGTTATGAAAAGTCTTTGGCTTTTATAGAGATTCAATATAAAAAAAAAATGTTAAAGTTAAACATTTTTGTAAGTTAGCTACAATAAAAACTTGTCAATAATTAAAATGTCTCTCATGGACTATTTATACTGACACAAAGTTTCAAACCTTTATCTGAAATTTTTGCTTCGATATTAAAAGTCAAATTTATTTATTTGGACCGCTTTTCTTATCTCTTATCTATTTTCTTATCTTAGAAACAAAAGTTCTCTAAATGAATACATTTCATAATCACGAAAGAGTACTTAAAAGTCAAATAAAAAAAAAAATAACGAATTCATTACTTTTCATTTAATTTTAAAATATATCAAAATACTTAAAAGAGTTGAAATCAAAAGAAACGAAAGTACTCTAAATCTATACATTTAATAATCCCGAAAGATTGAAGAAAGAATGAAAGTGTTTCTGAAATTATCACACCATGAAAAATTATCACTGATAATGAGTCTTTTGTTTTAAGTATGAACTTTTGGAAAAGTAATCATGGCGATGACTAATGTTTTCATCCTCATTAAAATGAAATTCTTTTGAAGGACGGAAGGACTTTGAAGGAAGGAAATTACATTTCTGAAGGACGAAAAATTTGATTCTATCTAAGTCTTAAATATAAAATTCTAAATAATAATCATGATTTTTATTGCACCAGACCATAATTGCTACAATTCCTTATGGGTAACAGTTATTCCACTAAAATATTTTATATTTTCTGTACTTTTTCTTGGAATGTTGAGTTCTGAACTAACTGTTTATATACTAGCATGAGGGAAATTTGAAAAATTAATAAACACAATATCAATTCTTGCATCAGTTGTGTGTTTCTGATGTACTCACTAGTACACTGCTGGAATTCTCACTAGTATACTGCTGGTGTACTCACTAGTATCACTAGTATACTGCTGATGTAATCATTAGTATCACTAGTATAGTGCTGGTGTACTCACTAGTATTACTAGTATACTGCTGATGCAATCATTAGTATCACTAGTATACTGCTGGTGTACTCACTAGTATCACTAGTATACTGCTGATGTAATCATTAGTATCACTAGTATACTGCTGGTGTAATCACTAGTACACTGCTGATGTAATCATTAGTATCATTAGTACACTGCTGGTGTACTCACTAGTATACTGCTGATGTAATCATTAGTATCACTAGTATACAGCTGATGTACTCACTAGTATACTGCTGATGTAATCATTAGTATCACTAGTATACAGCTGATGTACTCACTAGTATCACTAATATAGTGCTGATGTACTCATTAGTATCACTAGTATACTACTGATGTACCCACTAGTATCACTAATATACTGCTGGTTTACTCACTAGTATCACTAGTATACTGCTGATGTACTCACTAGTAACACTAATATACTGCTGGTGTAATCACTAGTACACTGCTGATGTAATCATTAGTATACTGCTGGTGTACTCACTAGTATACTGCTGATGTTATCATTAGTATCACTAGTATACAGCTGATGTACTCACTAGTATTACTAGTATACTGCTGATGTAATCATTAGTATCACTAGTATACTGCTGGTGTACTCACTAGTATCACTAGTATACTGCTGATGTAACCATTAGTATCACTAGTATACTGCTGGTGTAATCACTAGTACACTGCTGATATAATCGTTATTATACTGCTGGTGTACTCACTAGTATATTGCTGATGTAATCATTAGTATCACTAGTATACAGCTGATGTACTCACCAGTATCACTAATATAGTGCTGATGTACTCATTAGTATCACTAGTATACAGCTGATGTACCCACTAGTATCACTAATGTACTGCTGGTTTACTCACTAGTATCACCAGTATACTGCTGATGTACTCACTAGTATCACTAATATACTACTGATGTATTTACTAGTATCACTAATATACTGCTGGTATACTCACTAGTATCAATAGTATATTGCTCCTGTATTCACTAGCATAATTAGTGTAACTGGCGTACTCTCTAATGTCACTAGTAAATTCCCTTGTAATAGAAATTCTGTGTCACTAATGTGCACCCTTGGAGAATTAAGTATCTTGTAATTTGCTATTGATGGGCAGTTTTGTAAATTTATTTCTAAGAAAATTCAGAAAATGACATTTGTATTCTTCTGAAACTAAGTCAGTATAACGATTGTATTGCCGCATTGAAAATCACTTACAAAATCGACTACAAATTGAAGCAGTCGACTCTCCGTGGCCGAATGGTCATAGCACTGGTCTCTTAATCAAGAGATCGTGAGTCCGAATCACGCTAGAGACAGTGCGATCCACGATCTGTGCAAATATTTAATTCCTTGATTTTATGTTTTCCTTTATTTCATGTTCCAGAAGATTCTGGACATTTCTTTAGTTTACCAGACAAGTGTTCTGGATTTTTCTTACTGTCTCCAGAAAAGTATTCTGGAACTTTACCTGCTAGTATAAAAGCAGAAGATCTGTGAGTCATCATGTTCAGAGTTGAGTTAATGAATTGGTTTAGCACTATTTCTTGTGTGTGTCATTGAGTTCTACACTAAAGACCCTACGTGACAGTATAAATAAATAAAATAAATATTCGAAAGTTCAAAGGTACTAAAAAACCTTTTAATTTCTGAAGTTCTTTTGAAATTGTTAATTTAAGCAGGAAACAGGGACAATCTTTTCTTCAACTTAGTTTGATAAAACAAATAAAAGCGTAAATATAGCAAAATAAAAATTATTAGCTACATCTAGCATGGTTGTCTTAAGCAACCAAATTTATCAATTTTTTTGTAGTTGACTCTAATTTTTTTAAATGATTACAAAAGTCTGAAGATTAATACGCCATTTATTACTGCTATCAAAAGAAATTCACAGAGAAAATTCATTATTCTGCGAGGTCTATGACAATTCACATTTATCCTACATTTAACCATGACCACAGACTGAAGATTCTGCTTTATTTAACATTTTCTTGAATTCAAACCATTTTATTTTTATCAGCGATATTTCTACTCTTACATATTATTAATTTGTGTTTGATCTTTGATGTCGAATTCTTTCAATCTTAATTAAACTTTGATTAATATTTTATTTTCTATTTTTTTGTCCCAACTTTTTTTTAATCGAGTAAACTTCGCGTGAATACAAGAAGAATGAAAAGGATTTACTTAAAGTGAATTTTAGTTTCTCATTTATTTTTTTATAAACCAGTAAATGATTAAAATATGTAATAATTCTGTCAAAAGCTAACTACAAAGGCGGATGTAAAGTAAAAGAAAAGGAATAAAAGAAAAGGAAATCTTGAATAATTTTTCAGCTATTATTCAATCAAAAGATTTCGCTTCATTTGAGCTATTACGAAAACTTATTATATGAAAAAAAAATCCCTTTTTCTTCTTTCGTGGGATGAGCTTTAAAATAAAAGAAAGGAAAATATGCTTCTAGCTAGCTATTTAAAGTTATAAAAGAAAGGAACTTTCCTTTAACTTTTAATATTTTGCTTACAGTGTTTCTTCAATAAATATAAAGAAAAATAAGAAGCCACTTATTTTTGTTAACCATTTCTTGATTCATGGTAATTTTGCTTTAATGAAAACAATATTTCACTTTTAAATAATTGAAACAATTTAATCACGGGAGGTACGAAAGGAATTTGTTTATTTTGGAGAATGGATTTTCTCTTATATTTTAAAAGAATTCATTAATGGTAAGAAAATACAAATATTATTCTTTTAAAAATGCTGGTTTTATAATCAATCAAAGGAGTATAAATTGAGATTAAAACAATCAATAATTCTGACGAAAAATAATTTTAATTATAATTATTACAGTCGAAGAAAGATTTGTACTAATTATAAATGCGTCATTTCCCAGATCTTATTTTAATTTTTGCGTTTTTATAATTATTTAAAAGCGTTATGTCTTATAAATTTGTCTTTAATTGAATTTTAAAAAATAACTTTTTTATCTTCCAAATTCTATAATAATTAATAAAATGTTTTTTTAAAAAGTTATCAGTTAAAAGTTATTAGACAATTTTATTTAATTTTCAATCGATATTCTTATTCTGTGAATTTAAAAATATCCAACCTATTAGAGCATATAAATATTTAGATAAATCAAGAGCTTTAAAGATACATTTTTAAATAAGTCGCCTCAAGCGACCAGCTGGTAGACCGAGAATATTGTTTATTTATGATTTCAGACAAATCTTTATATATAATATTTTTATTTAAAATTTCAATATCTCCTAAATATTTACTGAATATGACTGTAATTTTAAAATTCGTATTTATTAGGTAATGTAAATATATAAAATTTAATCTTATACTTCATTTAATCCTTTTTTCTATTTGAAAATATATACTTAAACAGAAGTTTAATGTTAAACTACAATTAGAATGGTCTTCTATATCCGCAATATATTAATCAAACAGTGACAAAATAATATTCACAATAATTTTCATAACATAAAATCTTCTCTGTAGCCTACAGAAATTCAGAATAATCTACTCACATTCATGGCAATCTAGATTCCCTGATCCTTTCACTGAATAATATTCAGTGCTAATTTCATCAGATATCAGGCTTTAGAGAGCAGCTAATTCTAGTTCTAAAAGATGTCTTATGGTATTGGAAGCTATATTTCCGAAATTAAACAATAACTTGATATATCCTGAATTGTCAGATCAAAAAATTTATTGATATATAGAATCAAAATGCTGATTCAATCATAAATTGATATAGTATTTAAACTAGAACAGTTCTACACACGAAAAAGAAATATCTCCCGTCGTTTTCCTATCAGAAATAAATGAAAGACGCTTTTAGTTTTACATTCTTTACATGCTTGCAAATATTTAATCACTTCATTTGTTTTCAGATTTTAAATTATTTCAAAAATATCCATAATTTATTTTATATAAAATTTTTAAAAACATGAGGAATTATTGCTAATGATTATTAATAATATAACGAGATATAAATTTAACAGTTTTTTCGCAGTTATTGAAAAAAAAGTCATAATTTTTTCTCAGGTATTTAATTAGCTACATTCATAAAATGTTGTTTATTATTAGAATTAATTAGTATTTAGAAAGATGTATCTCATCTAATTAAAAAGCTAATGAGGAAAAAGTAAATTATGTGTTTGATTTTGGGAATGAAGGATTTTCTTAAAACCAAACACTAATTAGCTTCCTCGAATTGTTTCGTTTTTCTTTAATTGCTTTTTCCCGATTCTTCGATAAACAGCATTTCATTTTAAATTTTCATTTTTCATTTGCTAATTACATGCATCGCTTGTTATGCATTGCATCTTTTATTGATTATTTATGTGTAAAAACTTTCAATTTACGGTAGATTCTAGATTCCTTCTGAAACGTTAATGCTTAATTTGGTATCTAATCGTTATACAATAAACAAACAAATAATTACATAGAATAAACAAATGTGTATCATTTTTCTGTTTGAGTCGTGATTATTATATGATATACGTAACATTACGATTTTTAATGATTTCTATTGACAAATAACATTTCTTTAAAAAGCTGTTTTATTTTGGTTTACGTTAGATGTACGTTTTTAACAAAATTAATTTCAAATCTGAAACATTTATTTACATAAATATCTCATTACGTATCAAAAAGTGTTACAAAGCTAAATAAAGAATTAAATAATGAAGAGTAATTCTGCTGTAAGGCTTGAAGCAAGAAGGATAATATTGTAAGACGTAGTGCAAAAGTTCATCAGAAAAGAGTAAAAAAAATAACTAACTAATTCTCTTCATGATTCTCACACCTTTGGAAACCGATTCATTTAACTCAATCATATCAAACATATCCTTAGTTTATCTTGTTACAAATATATACGTATATACTTGTTACGAATGTATACTTGCTACGATATATTGTTACGAATTTGTAATGTTGCTTTCCTGCGCAGATAATCCCATAAAAAATTTTTTTACAGAGAGTTCTATACACGGATGGTTTGCTGTAAATAATGCCAGATCAAAGATTCCTGAACTTGGCGACGAATCTGGCGACCTTCACAACAAACGGAAAGATTTTAGAATCTTTAGGAATTTTGACGATAGGTCCATTAAGACACAATTTAAAGAAATCTTTTGATAACATTGTCTGACCTGTCTCCGGAAATATAAAAGACCGTGAGACCGAGCTAGAGTCAGTCATTTGAATCCAGCTCAAACTATTAGCTGGACGAATTCTCTCTCTTTTTGAACACTTCAGGCTGCTTATCAGTGCTGTTTGATAGAAGTACCGCTGTTTATTGCTTGCGTATGTCTTGTCGTTTGGTACTCATTCGTCGTCTTGTCGTATTCAGTCCTTCGTGTTAATAATCGTCTTTATTTGTTTTTGAAGCTTGTTGAATGTGTTACCATATGCCTACTACAACGAAACTGTCGAATTTAGAGGAATTTCGATAACAATATTAAAAATAAGAAGGAGACAAAGTGAAACAATCGGTCAGAAATAACCAATGGTCCGGTTTTCTTTTGTTAGAGACGAAAGCTCGCGATCAATTAATGTGTTTCAAAGAACACAACCTTTCTCCTACCTATAATTTATAAAAACAAAAAAAATCGAAAAAACACTACATCATACTGTATTTTCTAGCCGGCATTCTTGCAACAGAGTTCCAAATACTGAACCGATTGCGAAATATTTTATTTCATATCAAACCAATGACCACCAGATGCTTGCTTGTTGTCACTTACTACCCACCACCTACAAGTTTTAATGGAAAATGGAAAACAAAACCTTAATCTTGCCTCTATGGAGAAATACAAAGACTTCATCAGAGCAAACCATTAGTCGATCTAAAAAAATTTAAATTAAATTAAAGTTCACGACTCTACCATGGTTTTCTGTTCTGTTCTCACTATGCCATCAAAAGTCATCTGCTGTCAACCTCTCTCACTTTTTGGGACACCGCGATGGTTTTGTCACAATGATGCATAACTGTATACACATTGATACATGTTGTGTTGTTGGTACAGCGGGTTGCGATCTCACAGTGATGTGCATTTGTACAAAGGAATGGATTCAACTGCCCGAGTACCTGAGCCGATTTCAAAAGTATTATGAAAGTTTATGACTCGCAGAGATGTCATTAAAAACTGCCTGAGATTCATTTTTAACTTTTTAAAGAAAAATCAATGACACGTTATTTTAATGTAAATGCTCTAAAGAGAAAAAAAAGTCTATATATTTAGTATTCACAACTATTTCATATATTTCGAAAATCTTTATTTTATGATGGATGGTTCTGACTGATAGATATGCATTCAATAATCGCCTACTGTCTCCCACTCATCATCGAAAGATATTTCAAAATATATCTTGGACAAAGCCATAATTCTCAATAACTGTAAAGATTTTGCTAATTTTCTTCGCTAACTTCATAATTTCATTATTTTTAATTGTAGTTAAGTATTAAAAATACTTTATTATTATTAGGTAAATTACACTTACATTATTTTGCATTTATTATACTTTGGTTTTGATAAGATGTTCATTAAAGTTGAATAGCATAGTTAAATTCATCTTTAAAATATTAGATATTTTTTAGCAACTATATTAAAGATTTTAATATAATCATGTCGAAAGATTTTGATAAAGTACATCTTATCAAAACAAAAAGCAATATTAATACTATGACAATAAAATAACGACAAATCACTCCAATTTGATATCTATATTTGTAAATTGGTGAAATCAAATAGTAAAAAAATTGGGAAAATCATATCAATACAAATTGTACAGATGGGTGCTTTCCTTAATTTGCAATGTTAATATTCTCTTATATTATATTTCTAAAATAAAATTATTATTAATCATATTCTATTCTATAATATTATTTGTAATTTCGAAGGTAGAGATACAGACTCCCTTGATGAGGCATGTAGGATTCCTGAGCTTTAATGCGAAATAAAATTTGGCAAAATCAGCATATAGCCCTGAGAAAGTAATTTAACTTCCTCACAGAAAACGTGCAATAAAGTAATAATTTTAAATCCTCTTCCGGAAAGGGAGTTAGTTAGGAAAGTAGGAGTAGTTAGGAAAGGAGTAGTTAGGAAAATGATATGCAATGAATTTCATTTGATTTTTATATAACACTAGCCGCCTTTGGCGACCAGCCGGTTCGCCAATCTTAATGTTCGTTTAAATTTAGTTGCCAGTTGCGGTAATTAAATAGGTTGAACCGGAGTTTAACCCCCTTCTTCGCCAAGTTGCGATAACGCTCCAAAGCTGGCAATCTTTATTATGCACTATAATTGAACATCTGCTCCTTTGCTTTTAAACATTTCGCAAGGTCGTTGTTGGCGATTTTTAAAAATTGCTCCAAGCAGGAGGTTAAACTCCGGTCGTACCATTAAATATTTTACGCAATTCCAACTTTAATAGATTCTTCGGCAAAATATTTTAAAACTTCAAATTTTGATAGTCATATAATTCACTCATAATATTATAAGGGCCTTCAGTCATAGCCTGATATGTACCTCTCTAATTTTCTGTTACCCCTCGTAGAAATTATGCTTTAAATTAAAGTGTAAATGATTAATCTGCAATTAATATAATAATATTTTTTTCTGAAACAAAACATTTTTTTAATACTATGATTACTGATAATAGAGTCACTGAGCGTTTAGACTTTATGGGCACTAAAGAATATCTTTCTTAATTTATGTAATATCTCAAGAATTTGTCAACAAAAATTTCTCAGATTCATCATGAACAGATCGATTCATTAACAATGTTTAATTTTAAATGCATCAAACACTAAAAAAAAAAAATGAATCGTTTTAAATAATCGGTCGCAAACAGGTTTAAAAAAATACTTAAAAAACGATGTACTTAAAACTATAAGCATATACAAAAAAGTATATAACTAACATAAATACAATTTAATTACAAAAGCATCCAATTAACCTAAAAATAATTTAAATCATTGAAAATATGTTTAAAAAAACTACTTAAAAAACGATGTACTTAAAACTATAAGCATATACAAAAAATATATAACTAACATAAATACAATTTACTTACAAAAGCATGCAACTATCCTAAAAATAGTTTAAATCATCCGTTGATAACGGTTGTCATGGCAACAATCAGAATGCGCATGCGTGAATTTTCTTCGCCAGCTCCGGTAACGCAAATGAATGAATTTTACTACGCCAGTTGCGGTAACGCTATGCAGATTATACATTTTTAATTTCCTTAATTCTGTGTTATTTTAATTCAAAAGTACTTCAGAATGAATGTGAAACATGGATTAATTAACAGTGTTTAATTTTAAATGCATTAAATGCATAAAACATTAAGAAAATAAACAGAATCTTTTGAAATAATCCGCCGAAAAATGTTAACCCTAGCCTCAATTCTGTTGGGAGAAAAAAATAACTGAAAGTTGGCGGTGGGGAAAATGGAAGATTTTTTTGGCGGAAAAGTTGGCGGTGGGAAAAATGGAAGATTTTTTTAGCGGGAAAGTTAGTTTTTAACTAATAATTAAAATTCTAATTAAAATTTCAAAAAAAGGGACCCTAGGTGCACATTTCCGACCTCTAAGTTATACATGTACCAAATTTGATAGCTGTATGTCAAATGACCTGACCTGTAGAGCGCCAACACACACACACACACACACACACACACACACACACATTGAGCTTTATTATAAGTATAGATTGGTAACATTACTTGTATGTGAAATAAAAATTGGTAAAATCGGTATACGATGTTTGTGGCTGAGAGAAAAGTTCGTACATAGATTCATAATTATAGAAACATAAATGATGAGCGAACAGCTGGTTCCCAATGACGGCAATTAAAGCTTTTATTATTTAGAATAGGGGGAAAATTCTCAAGTTTTACGAACAACTGCGGCATTATTTACCATATCTATGAAAAATGAAACTCTTTGGATCATTATTATTTCTGGCAAAGTATCAATATGAAATTCTCTTATTCACCCAGTGCATATTTTCTCCATCCGCTCCACATTGAATCTCTCTGTATATATACCACTTTCATTCATCTCTTCAGTAACAAATTCTTATTACTGAATTAAAGTTTACGTACACCTTTAAAGAAGCTTTTTAAAAGAAAGAATCATGAATAAAAAGTAAAAATGGCTTTTCTTATCAATCCGGTATTTGATAATTAGTAAGGCCGATGAGGTAATAATTGGAAATTAAATAAAGAATTTTCGACTATTAAGGTGTCTGTTTCAAAAAATAAACATTCTCTAAGATTAATTTCTGTTTGTTTGTTTGTTTCTTATGGCACTTGCCACTGACAAGCCCGCTGTTACGAAGACAGCGATTTAAGCTTGAGGGGGAACGTCTCTTATTTTTTTATAGCAGCGCCAACTAGGGCCAAGAGTACGACTTTGCCACTCACGCATCATTCATTCGCTTGCACAACCTCTTTTTACAGGAGGGCACATTCACACATCTCACAGATAGAACAACAGAAGAACAACCATGCCCAAACCGGGACTCGAACCCGGGACGCCCAGATCACGGGGAAGACGCGCTACCCCTATGCCAGGACGCCGGCAGATTAATTTCTAGTCCCTATTTCCAGATTTCATGCTTTTAAATAAACTATTTTTCTTTTCTAGTATGCATGAGTGAAATAAATGCAATTGTAAAGCTACATTAAAAGATGAAACGTCTTCTGAAACATTGCAGAAATCAATATCAATCCAAAAAATAAATAAATGTGTGGATTACTTAAGTAAAAAAAAATATTCCATATTTATCTTTCTCCTGATATTACTACGTTTTTTACTACGTTTTACTACGTACTTTATTACTACGTTTTAATATTCATAAAACGTGTAACTTGGACAAAATTTTAAAAATTGCAATTAGAACTTTGTATATGATAAATATAAAATTTATTTCAATGAAGATATTCATTAAAATTAAAACTTCTAAAGGACCTAAAATATTTCACAATCATTTACACTTTTAGCTTATTGCATACGTAAAAATTATTACATTTTGTTTCTTTTTCCTCTGGCAATTGTAGAGAAAAATCCTTTTCACGTAAGAACTGGAAAGAAAGAAAAATTTCTAAGCATTCTTTTCTCTAAAATATTATTAAAAAACAATATATATTTCCTCGGGGGCTTAGGAAATGTTATAAAGAATTTCTGACTGGAAGTTTCACAAAAAATTAATAACAAATTAGAAACTGGGTATTAATTTTTCGTCTTGATTATGGAGGGACACGCTAATCATCTTTAGATAGAAATAAAACAATTGAATAGGTTTCACCAAAATCCGAACAAACTATCAGATATAAGCATTTTATTCATATTTAAATACGCTGCATTTCTTCAAACGAAAAATCAATTACATTTCATTGTAATTAATTGTCGCTGAATGAATTAATTAAAATGATATTCATTTCTATTGATGTTGTTGTGGCATAAGGGAAATAAGACACGCGTGGTGATATAATGAGTACGGTAATTTTTCTTCTATTATTGCTTTTTCATCCCAATTCTACAAACTAAAAAATTTCAGAATACACGAAACAGTACTTAATATGTCTTTAAATAAAAGACACTAAAATATGAGCTATAATATAATTATATTCTATTATTAACCATTCCATGAATAATGAAATGCAAACAAAAGACTTGCTGAACAAAGCCATTCTTCTAAAGAAGTATCTCTTTACGGTAGCTATTGTCTCGAAATGTGCCATAATAATCATTATTAATTTATTCATCTCTATTCATCAGGCAGCATTATATATCATCATGCATATGTAGCAGCTTATTTATCACTTATGCTAATAAACTAGGGTGTGTTAGGATACTGAAGAACTCCCTCTAGTCAGTATGTTTTATATTATGTCCTTCCGTCTTAATTATCGCTTTCCGAGTAATAAATCTGAGGTTAAATATGCGTCGAATATCTGCTGCATGAACCAAATATATCACTGAACGTTCGTTTTCTAATCAGTCTGTCTCTTTATTTATTATTTTCTTTGTCTCTCGCTCTCTCTCTTTTATGTTGCAGATTTTACAAAAATAAAATATTTTATTTATCTGTTGTATTTCGATCTTATTTGATTTTAGATTCAATTACTATATTTTAAAAAAGCTTTTTCACCTATCCTTATAAGCAAACAGAGAAAAAAAACTTGTCCTGAAAAGATGGAACACATTTCGCCTGAAGCATGTACTGGCAACAATTGGTGATCACCTGATCCGTCGGATATATTAATTGTATAAATTTTGAATTTTATCTTAGAAGCGTGTTCAGAATTCTTACAACAAATTATTTACAAGCATAATAATATTATGCATATTCTACTCCTTATGTTATGGACCTTTTTAATGGAAATCTAAGCTGGCATAAGTCATATCACTGACTTATGCCAGGTCCGAAGGCCCACAGATAAATAATACTGAATGACCGAACCGCCTCAATAGCAACACTGGCGGGAACAGTGGTTGAGTCTTAAGGGCCATCACCGGCAACGGTACAACCCTTCAAGCAGGAAGTACGCCCCGTCATCGATGGGAGGAACTAGGTCCTCTACCTTTTTGTGTACACTCCATGGTGGCGCGATCCAACCACCATACTGGAAGCATCTCATCCTGATTTTGAGATGCGTCCCCGGGGGTTTCTAAGCTGGTATAAATTATCCGTTTCAGCCATTTTCCAATTTTTCAGTCATACGTATAAAAAAGTGTTTCAATCGTAAAACAATTCGACCACGAGGTTTCGAGTAATCTAATAGATTTAGAATTCCTCTAATTCGAAAATCACATTTTTGTCATTAAGTCTGTCTATATACCATCCGTCTGACGAACAAAACTCAAAAATGCTTTAAGCTAGATTGAAGAAATTTTACATATAGTTTCACACCAAATGTTATCAAATTTTAAGCAAAATCCATTCAGAAGAAATTTTGAATGCAAGCTAACACAATAAATACGAAACCAAAAAATCAAGGTCTATCGAATTTTGTAAGCGTGTTTAAAATCTACATTGTATATCAGTATCAGATGTGTAGCCAAATCCGTCCAGGAGTTGACTTTCTGTTGGTCCGTACTTAGGAAATATTATTTTATTCCAAAAACAAGGAAAAGATCAGAGACTGGCATCTTCATATCGACCCATTTCTCTCCTGCCAACAATCGGGAAGGTGCTAGAGAAATTAATGACCCAAAGGTTAACTTATCATCTTGAGACCACTAATAGCCTCAGCGAGCGTCAACATGGGTTTAGGGAAGGTCATCCATGAGCTGATAAACAAAATTCAAGCTGCAAGAAGAGAGGGCAAGCATGTCTTAGTGCTCTCTATAGATATAAAAGGAGCCTTTGACAACTTGCAACACAAAGAAATTCTCAAAAGTCTGGATGAAAGTCCCTGTCCTTTAAACATCAATCGCCTCTTTCACAGTCTTCTCCAAAACAGGAAAGTGACCCTAATGACTCCAGAAGGTAGGGCCATGAAGGATCAGAAACAAGGCTGCCCTCAAGGATCATGCAGTGGTCCCACTCTCTGGAATCTCGTAGCCAATGAAATTCTCAAGCAGGTCTGGCCAGAAAATGTACACATCCAAGCCTTTGCAGATGATTTTGTACTGGTTATCGAAGCGGGCACAAAAAATAGCCTGGAAAGAGAAACTGAACTTGCAATAGCCAAATTTAACTCCTGGTGCTCAAATAATAAGCTTTCTATCTCTACGGAAAAAACAACCCATATTTTATTCAGCAAAATGGCGAGAGGCCCCAGAATCATGTGGAATGGAGACATCATTAAGAGAAATAAATCTATTAAATATCTAGGAGTCCACATTGATGACCAATTAAACTGGCTAGAACACATAGGAAAACAAGGAGAAAAGGCCATTAAAATGCACCAAAACCTCAAAAGAATCGCTGGAAGCACATGGGGAATCTCTCAGAAACACAAAAGAGTTCTTTACAAGACAGTAGTTGAGAGAATGCTCGCCCATGGTTCATCAGCGTGGTGTCTAAACCCAACATATAGAATGAAGAGGAAGCTCTCCACCATTCAGAGACCATTTCTTCTCTATATTTCAGGTGCTTACCGTACAACTCCAACAGCAGCGCTACAAACCATTCTCGGCATTCCACCCCTGCACCTGCAATTACAGTTTGAAGCCAGACTAACGACAATATATCGCCTAAGAATCCCTCTTCCTCATAATATAACAGAGATACAACCAGAAGATCTAGAGAAGAAAGCATCTGGTTGGTCTACTCACCCTTCACAGCATCTCAATCCCAACCAAATTTCATTGGAAGATGAAGGAATAAATTTATCTCAAATAAATTATATCAATATCTTCACAGATGGCTCAAAAACAGAACATGGAGTTGGAGCTGCGTTTTGTGTTCTGTTCAATGATACCTGGTCCTACCACTGGTCTGCAAAATTGAATGAGAACAATACCGTTTTCCAAGCTGAACTCACTGCACTTCATGAAGCGGTAAAATATACATCCCAGTTTTCAAACAATAATACTTTTAAAATACATGTTGACAATAGAGCTAGTATCATGGCATCTTCAAATCCAAAGAGCACAAACCAAAAAGCAAGAGAAATTTTTGGTGTCCTGCTTTCAAAACCAACAATAAAAATTTCATGGGTTAAAGCACATGCGGGCAATATAGGCAACGAAAAAGCAGATCAACTGGCAAAGGACGCAACGCAAAATGGGCAATTTTATATGCAAACAAAGATACCAAAACCACATATAAAAGCCCTCCTCCGGAAAGACATGCTTGAGGAATGGCAAGGATATTGGAGCAATGGTGTCACAGGCAGAAAAATTTTTAATATCCTACCCTCAGTCAACCTTAATCCCACTAACTGGAACAGAGAGGAAATTATTTTCTTCTCAGAACACGGCCCTTTTCCTGCCTACCTCAAAAGGTTCAACCTGTCTGAGAGTGACCAGTGCAGTTGTGGTGGGATAGGCACCGCACTTCATTATGCTACGGAATGCATCCTTACAATCTCCTGGCATATGAAAAAACCATCACCAAGCCATGAACAGGAATGGCTGAAAAGAGTCACCGGCAACTTCCTTTCCAGGCAAAAAATACACAGTATAATTAAATTTATAAGTGGAAATAGAGACCTATTCTCGCCTCCATAGCACTCAACATCAAGTCTCATACCAAAAAAGACTAAGGGGAAAAACAAGCACTGCAGTCTCCTGTCACACATTTCAATCAAACAGAGATTGTCTACATTTCCATTTCTCAAATCATTTTCCATCTGATTTTTTTTAAACTGCATCTTGATCTACTATAACATAAAAAATGTGAACACAGATTATATGTATATTTTTACAAATTTTATCTCTCAATATGCATTATATTTCTAAGTTAATTACTACAAATTATAATTCTAAGTTGAAAAATTATGTAAACGGTCTCATCATAATATAATTTTTTATATAATTGTAAATTTTGTAAATAGTTATTTTTGTTTCGTTTTCCTACTGTAAATATTTTGTTAATTAAATAAAATTCCCGTAACATGCCTACCAAACCGTTCAGTGACCAGAATGGTCACGGATACGGGGGTATGAGACGGCGTTCTGTTCTGTTGGTCCGTACTTTCACAAGTATGAAAACGTGATCACTCAAAACCATAGAGATTAAATATATACGATATCTGATATGTAATTTTGTGATTAAAATTGTAGTTTTATCATACATTTTGTTTACAATGGGTTGGTAACAAATTCAATTTTCGAGTATGTAATGCTAAATACCAGATATTAATTACCAAAAATGTGGTTACGGCCCAGGTGATAGATACATTAAAAATACGTTCACCCCAAATATCAATATTTAGTAACTTTTGATCATCAATTTCATTCAAGGTCATACCCACTATTCGCAGTTTTATGCAGGAGAGAAAAATAATATCTTTGTTAGAGTTTAGGCAAGAAAGTTTTGGGAAGATACTTCAACTTTTTATCTGCCATTTAAAATACACGAATATTAAAGAGAATCCTTCTTTATTAGCTTTCAACAAAGGAAAAAAATCTAGGGATTTAAAATTTCATGAAGCAATGATGTAATCTACTATTAAAAAGAGATAAGACATTTAAAAAATTATTGTAAAATTAAAGAAATATTTGCAAACTTTTAAACTGACATCATTTAATTTTAACTTTTAAACTAAAGTTGCAATGAAAGTAATAAAAATTCAGCTTCGTTTTGAATTAATTATAATTTTAATTACAATTTCGAAACAAAATCATTTGGATATGCGTATTTCACACTCTTCAAAGTATATTTTTTAACACATTTAGTAGTTCCAGATCAAACGCTTCCGCCAGTGTTCTGGGTTTCCAGGAAATTTTGTTTCTTCCAAAATTTAAAACCACCTTATACAATAGAACAAGATCTTTTGTTGCAACAATCTTTCATCCTTATCCTCTTCCAAAGAGAATGCAGTTTAAAGTTGAGCATTTTCCTCACTTTCTTGAATTGAAGAAAGAGGAGTCCAGAGCTTTTAACTTGATAGAGGAGCTTAAGAGGCCAAAGCTTCATCACTAATGAACAGCTTCAAAGTAATGTTAAGGCTTACCTCTCATCAGTAACTGCAACATTTTTCGAAGAATTTGTAGTAAGAATTTGTACTTTTTTCATGGATTTGACAAATTTGCCTGTTTACACGGCCATTAAACAGAAAGGTAATCATGTTTGTATTATTTTTTGTTGTAAATTCATTCATGTCTTGGTAATAATGTTACTTGGAGCTTGAAAAAAAAGGCTCTCTCATAGAAGAAAATGATCAAGTTATGTTTCATTAAAAATGTCTAGCTGTTTAGATATACGTGTAATAAAATCTTCAATATTTCTCTACTTTGTTGGTCGTTAGAAATATTTAAATAATAAATCTGTCCTTTTTAATAATCAGGGAGTCTCTAACTAGGAAAAACGTTACTTCCTCTAGAATTCCATCACATTTCCTCTCTTTATACACACGGTAGTTTCAAAATCCAGAGCCTACAACCTTGAAATTGTACCTCAAGGTCACGACCGTCATTCTCATATGCAACCATTGTCATCAGACTCGCCAATCCGTATCATTAATTTCAAAACTGGGAGAGAAGGGAGGGCAACCTGTGATTGGTCTTTGAAAGCAGAGAGGTCTTGCCTTTAATCATTTGTTTCTAATTGTAGGATCAAATATTTATGCATCGTTAAGGACGTTAAATAATATCAGATTCTTAAACGGTAATTGATTGTAAAAATTTAACACGGAGTTATGCTTCTTTATGAATTCATTACTCATGAATACCGATGTTTAAATTATTTATTATTTCCATATTTATAATGATCGATGCTAGATTCAGACAATTGCTATTAATTTTGGCTTCATGGTTAAATACAAATAGAATTGCTGTTAATGTATTTGGTCCAAAGGTGGATAATTTTGTAAGGTTTCATTCAGTTTGTTCTGTTGATTGGTAATTCGAGCTTTAAGCAGCATTTGTTAACAGATTTATTTAGTTATTAATAAAGTTATTATGTTCAGATTTGAAGTTGAAGTATAATATGATTAGACGTATCATATTGTTGATATTAATTACTGTGATAAAATGTTTTTTTTATTTCAAATTCTTAAGGTATCCTTAATAATAAGGATTCCATTTCAGAAAGAACAAGGATCAGTTCAGAATAATGACAAGTAATGTAAAATTAAGAAATTGGGATACAAATTTTGAAGAGTAGTTTTTAAAAATTTTATTCCTTTAAACAAATAACATTAAAATTCACAAGTATATTCTAAATTGCTCAGTGGTACGAATGTCTTAAATTCTGTGCAATATTTAATAATAATATTTCTTTTTAAACTAAGTTTCACTTCAATTTTCAGTTGAATTTTGTTATACCTCTAGACGGTGTACATTTGTACAGCAAGTATATATTATCTAAAATTATGTTTATAATCATTGATATAAAAATTCATTAATAAAGAAAAGAAAGATAAGTTATTTGTAAGTGAATTGTTAAATGCTTTTCTGTCTTCATGAAATTTTTTTGATTTTTTAAAATCATATCTATAAATTATGCAAATGAATCTCATTATTATTGAGGGAGAAGATATTAAATACTATAATTATTTAAACATTACTCATCTAAGCCTTTTCCTTATATAATTTGCTTTTATTCACTATGTTATCATTTGTCTTATTTTAACTTTAATAAAAAACTAAAGTACTGAAAGAAATGCTACAGACCAATTCATTTTACGAATAATTTCAATTATAATCGAATTCATTTGGTAAATGTACAATATAGAGCAAGTAAATCATTTTTAAGCAAATAACGAATTTTAATATTATTGGAAAAATTAATCATTTTATATCGGATATCTTAGTTTGCTCTCTCAAACTGAAGGTAATCCCAAAATTTTATAATTAGGATGATAAAAATATATGAGAAATATGTAGATAAAATCTTTTAATAGACATCAGGGGTCCTAGATTTCAGTTTATCATAAAAAAGTGAGCATTTCTTCTCAGGTGAAATCCATTTGCCACGGGGAAAAAAGAAAATAACTTCTTTGCGATCTCACATATGGATTGTATAGAGAAATGTATTATAAATCCTATCTAAATGTATGTAGGATGCAAGTAAATTATGGTAGAAATTGTAAAATGTGATAGAAATCAATAAAATTAACAATTTTTGCCATATAAAATGGTGCTTGTAAGCAAGCGAAGAGCCAGGAAGACAGTACAATGAAGACTAATAATAAAAGAAAACGAGACTTCATAAAAAAGAAAATTCTAAATGAGAAACTATCAGCTGCAATGCAAGTTTCACATTGATGCTCTAAGTAATAGTGCATTGTTTAATAGATTCCTGGCATTTCACCAAAATATGCAGCTGGCAATTTAGAAGGTAAGATCCTCCCATGATTGAATGAATATCATGTAAACAAAGCTTTTGGCTTTCTCGAGACAAATGCCCATACAATATTGAAAAAAATCATATCAGAAAGCAGGAATTTAAGCGACAAGTCTATCATAGTTAGATAGTAAGTTCAGAAGACATTTCTATATTCTCCCAGAGAATTCTTAGGAAATGTGCTGGAACTATATAATTGTCTAGTCAATAATACGAATCAGTTGATAATTATCATGCATAAATCATGTTCATTCAGTAATGGACAACGTTCTTTGGTGGTATCTCGAGCTTGAAGCGTGAGAATTTTCTGTAATTCCCAGAAGTGCATTGTGGAAATCAAACTTGCCGTCAATGTAAGAATGAGGTTGGAAATCTTGGATACGTTATACGTTAAAAAATTACCAAACAAATGTCGCGCATTGTTGTGAGTCACTTACTTCAACTTACGATCCGGATCGTCGGAAATATTAGGGTTGCCATCTATATAATGACATGGTGTACTGAGTGAATGAAGTATAGAGATAGGGATATAACCTTTCTTCACGACAAGGTGTCACTATTTAGATGACACCTTGGTCGCAAACCTTTGCTAGAGTACCTTGTTTAGGATAATCATCTGCTGCAGCAAGGACTTAATTAACCTTTAACTGGGGAGGTAAAAATTTAGGAATTAATTGGGCAGGTGTGGTCTACGAGATCGCATTTTCTTTACCCTCAAATTTAATAAAAGATTTAGTAGGAAAATCAGCCAATATATTTTGCAGATATTTTTCTTGATATATAAATGTGTTTTATAAACTTTTCAAAATATATTATAATTGAAAAAAGTAATCGCGTTTGAACATATATTTTCTTCTCAAATTACGTGTTTCAATAAAATAATAGTTTTGAAAAAACATATTACTTTTTACTTTTTAAATCTTATTTATATTTCCGAGATACAAAGGTATATATAAAACAATATAATGGTAAATTCAGCAACTCTATGGGAAAAAAATGATAATGGGTAAAATTTACCCTTTTTTTATCGGCATCATTTCTACGCAGGAACTTGTGAGCATTTTGTAGCACAGTTTCCGAGGGCATTTTAAACATGCAGGTTTAGTACTGGTATACAAATCAGCCTGTAAATTCTGTAGATATTTCTCTTGGTATATTAATATATTTTATAAATTTTTCAAAATACATTATCAATAGAAAAATTTGTCGTATTTGAACATGCATATCAGAAACCATCGAATGCGAACTTTCATCTAAAAAATATTCTGTACAATTATACTCATTACTAAAATCACTTTCTGCTTCATTTAAAAGTCACTGTAGCTCTGCTTCATAAGGGGATGAGTAGGTTGGTTGATATTTCGAGGATCAAGGTTTGAGTAAACACTAAAAGGAGAGTGCACAGACGTCTCGCAAAAAGGAATCAAGTCAACCAACTGACTCTCCGACCCGCCACGAAGGCACACGGATTTAAACCATAAGGCTGAATGACCAGACCGCCGCAACAGCAACACTGGTGGGAACTGTGGTTGAGTCCTAAGAGCCCTCACCGGCCACGGTGCAACCCATCCCGAAGGAAGTACGTCCCGTCATCGATGGGAGGAGTCAGATCCCCCACCTATTTGTGTACCCTCCAGGGTGGCGAGATCCAACCACCATGCCGGAAACATCTCCACCTCCCTTTTTCGAGGTGCCCCCCGGGGGTCCGAGCAAAAAGGAATGGCTGAAATATTTAAAAAAGCATCTGCTGAAACTGGTTGAAAAAGTGCACACACAGTGAAGGTCACAAAACAAGAAGCTACAGGGTCAATCCATTCCATTGAGCTAAAAGTAGAATAGGGGTGACCGAAAGTCCATCCTTAACGTTCTGATATACCGCACTTCCCCAGTTAAGGGTTAATAATTCTCATTCTCTTTACCAGAGTTTATCATATATTCCGATTAAGAAATGGCCTATACTCATGAATAATCTATTGTAAAAGTTTAAAGGTTTTCCCAATCAAGTACAGCATTTTTTAAAAATCTAATATTGATAAAACATTACCACCATTACGATTTTACTATTTGTAATTCTATATATTACAACATATCGGCTTCTCTGCAGTCGAATATTCCTGTACATCTGCTGACAAATAGAAAATAAATTACGAGTTTTATGAAAATTGATAATCAATGCGAGTGAAAGTGATGTCTCGTAGCTTGGCATCTAACCTCGCAATTTATGCAGGAAATTACTTGTTTTAGTCAGTTCTATCACCTCTTTTAGTTCTGATCATCAGTTTTTATCCGCTTTGTAGAAAAGTATAGATATATCTTATCTAAAAACTTTATATTTTTCTTGGTTAAAAACATTAAAAAATGAAATCGATACTACATTATTACAAAGTATTTGACACAATTTGCTTTAAATAGACCTAGTACTCATAAAACTCAGCCAAAGCATATCAACGAATTCTAGATGGAAAAATTATAGTATAATTTAAGTTTTGATTCTTCAATTCTTCATGAATACCCACGATTCAGACCTCCATTTCTGGAAATATTTATATATTTTTAATTATGTCTGTTCGTTTGCCTATAGCATACCGTCAAACATCGAAGACCAGTACTGATAAAATTTGATACGTTTTCATTAAAATTGCAAACTGTATCATATTTTACATAAACTCCAATAAAGGAAAAATTATCTGAATGTCCATATAACGTCTGCATGATAAATCACAAAGAAAAACCTCTTTAAATGAAGATAAGTGACTTTTAACTTAAAATCGTAAATTCGCATTTTAATATTGACTAAAGTTTTCAGAATGCAGAGTTTTTAATAGACCCTCTTATGCATGGAAATATCATCAGATAAATTCGATACGAAGTAATTTACTAAGATTTGTTGCTATTTTCATAATCAAACATTCGGCGATTTCGATATCGAATTTTAAATCAAAAAGAATATTATTTTTTATTAAAAGAAAGAATATTATTTTCAATATAAAAACCCGATTTACGTCACAAAATGGTTAAGTTAACTCAAAGCGCATCATATCTATGAAATAAACAAGGAAAGGGTATATTTTAAGAAACTTGGAATATTTTCTAGCGCTATTCAATTTTTCGTCAGTGAAATTAACTCACCTAATTTTTAACACATAATATATGCAATTTTCCATCCAATAATAAGCGCTTTCAAACATAAAATTCTTAGTGGCTGGAAAAACGAAGTCATTATAATTATGTTCACGGTGTTGTCTTACAACCGGTAAACATATTGTCATTTAAATTAGGGAGGATGAAATTTGAAGCATTGTTAGCATATTAGCGAGTGGAAGGAAAAAAAGTAATCTAATCTACCACGTAGAAATGCAAAGGTAACAAGAATATTTGCTGTTGTTTATTCTTGCCGGGTGAGTTTTATTTTTCTTGCTGCCCACGACAAACTTAAAGCGTAGAATTGGGAAAGTCGATTAAACAATATATTAATAAATTCAAACACGATATTAATTAGAAACAAAGTTCGATAACATTTGTTTTATAATTTTTTACCCAAATAGTACCTTATATTTGTCTGATTTTTTTGAAATATTCTTTCTAAAATTATAAGGAAATATCAAACAAAATATTGTGTCAAATATATATTTGTTAAATGGTAAAACGAAAAGAATATTTCTTGTTGTTGTTTATCCTTGCCAAGTTGTTTATATTTTCTGGCGAACCAAGGTAAATTCAAAGAGTGGCTTTATGTAAGTCAATTGGACACTATATTAATATGAATTTATTAATTAGAAATAAAGTTTGATAACATTTGTTTTATAATCATTTACTCCCATATTCCATTATATTTCTCTAAAAATGTTAAAAAAATATTCTTTCTAATATTATCTAATATATTTCTAATTAGAAAATGTCAATAAAATTTTAGAAAAAATATATTTTTTTTAATATAATCAAGAAATATCAATCAAAATTCAGTGTCAAATATATATTTGTTTTTGTGAAATTAGATTTCTACTGCTAAACATAAAATGACACATTCAATATTTTTTTTATTTATATCGATCAATTTAAAGTACTTTTTAAAATTCTTTTAAATATTCTGAAGGAAAAACGTAAATGTATCTTTAAGATTTTATTTATATACGAATTAATATAATTTATAAATTGTATTTAAGCATAACTAAAAACAAATAAAGACTATTATTTAGTATAAGTTACATACAATTTTTTCTCTTAAGATTTTGTTCTAAATTCTGAAGTATATTCTGAGTAATAAATTGCATTCTTTAAACAACAAAGATAATTCAAATATAAATCATTTTATTTCACAACATATTATACTCTTAAGAAGGTATTTTATTTTCGAAATGCTTATTCTTCTTCTAGAGGGGAATTTTGCCCCCGAGGCATCTCTTTTCCATGCGAAGAAATAAAACATAAGAGGGTATAATCCTGAGGAAACCAAAGTCTCAAAATGCTTGCTTAAGGCTTTTCCATTCAATACTTACCAATTTCTTATTTCAAGAGTAATTCTTTTTAAGCTGTAGTTAAGAAACTTTTATCTGTCATCATCAAATCTTAAGACACGTGAAAACTCCATATTTGTGAAGGAAAAAAATTCAGCATGCATTAGGGTGGAATTTATTTGGATATAAACAAAAAAAATGCATTTGCGTCAGTATGCTGTATTTCCCAGTAAATATTCGAAATGCACTGTTATATTTGTCCCAGAATTTTCATATTCATTCAGTGAAATAAAAGTTTCAAAGAAATGAAAATATACTAATTCAGGTGAAATAGAAAAGATTTTTCAATAGTTATTGTAAATAGGTTATTAATATAAAATAATATTAATGATTTCCAAAACAGTGTCATATTCTATAATATACTTTGCAATAATTTAATAATAACAAATTGCTTCCAAGATCTTTTCTTCTTTTTTTTTTCATACTAATGAATGAACATGAACACAACACAAAATATTTTTTAAAGTGATTTGTGATTTTTCAAATCTGCTCAAACTATTTTTCCTCTACAATTCTTTGAATATTTGCAATAATTTAAGTAATATATGAACGACTCTAACTTTAAATTCTTAAACTTTGGAAGAAGAACTTCGTGATTCATTGGTAAACGAACTTCATTATTTTTCAGCTACACAATTCATAACACTATATCTATTCTATTCCCTGTAAAAATGAAACGAAATGTTTATTTTTGTAAGAATTTGGCATGAAATAAATACGGAAGAAATTTAGACATGAAAGAATAAGAGGAATATGTATAGAAAGCTTTATGTGGGTTTGACACATATAAATTCAGTGATTACAGAATTATATTTCTCATTTCGATTTAGAGTGGACATTTGGAGAAAATTATGAAAGCTAAAAAAATTCATAATGATCTATTGTTGATTTAAAGAGAAACTTATCCCGAATTTCAACTAAACACGTTAAAATAAAGCAGAAATTGAAATAATAGTTTTAAAACAAAATATGAAGTATATTTAGTTTATTTCTTATATTCATAATAAAATTTAAGTGGTATATTTATTTTTCTTAATGTTGGAGCTACTTTTATCTTTTATTTAACTATTAGTGTGGAAATTATAAATAATATTCTAACTAAATTCTGCACAGGCTATAATATATCCACAAAAACACGAAGAAAATGTGCTACATAAATGGAATTTGAAAATTGTGTTTGCATATTTGAAAGATGAAGCTTATTCCAATTTCTTATTTGACAAAAGCATCAGATATGGTGGTCAAAAAGGTCAGATTTTAATTGAAACAATGGCTATGCTAGAGCCATTGTTTCAATTAAAATCACATTGGTTTTAAATAAATGATGATAATTTCGTGAGATTTATTTATCTTCCAGATAGGGTTTATAACGAGATAGATCTATATCAAAAATATTTTTAAGATGACGAATAAGGGAAGAATAGAAATGGGCAAAAGAATAAGGAACAGCGGAAGATGGATATAAGAATAAGGAAAAGGGCTAAGGTAGAATGTATTTTATATTTATATATTTCAAAAATACTTGGTAAGGATAAATTTTTGTGCTGATATCAGTAGTCACTGGAAGATATTGTCTCATGAAGCCCATTATCTAGCAGCGTTTGAACAGTACTTAGATGCAAAACAGCCTTAAACGCCGCTTGGTTGTGGCGCAAAGTTCAGAAACTGTAGCAAAAATTCGAGTTTCTGTTAGTTTAACAGTGACTCAATAAATGTTAACAAATAAAGTAATGACGGATTAGCAAAGAGTCTCTGACACCAGTGTTTCAGTAATTTCATTCTATAGTTCATTGAAGGGGGAAACGTAGAGCTGTTGTATACTCAAAAAAGCGAATATAACGAGATAGATCTATATCAAAAATATTTTTAAGATGACGAATAAGGGAAGAATAAAAATGGACAAAAGAATAAGGAATAAGGAACAGCGGAAGATGGATATAAGAATAAGGAAAAGGGCTAAGGTAGAATGTATTTTATATTTATATATTTCAAAACTACTTGGTAGGGATAAATTTTTGTGCTGATATCAGTAGTCACTGGAAGATATTGTCTCATGAAGCCCATTATCTAGCAGCGTTTGAACAATACTTAGATGGAAAACAGCCTTAAACGCCGCTTGGTTGTGGCGCAAAGTTCTGAAACTGTAGCAAAAATTCGAGTTTCTGTTAGTTTAACAGTGACTCAATAAATGTTAACAAATAAAGTAATGACGGATTAGCAAAGAGTCTCTGACACCAGTGTTTCAGTAATTTCATACTATAGTTCATTGAAGGGGGAAACGTAGAGCTGTTGTATACTCAAAAAAGCGAATATAACGAGATAGATCTATATCAAAAATATTTTTAAGATGACGAATAAGGGAAGAATAAAAATGGACAAAAGAATAAGGAATAAGGAACAGCGGAAGATGGATATAAGAATAAGGAAAAGGGCTAAGGTAGAATGTATTTTATATTTATATATTTCAAAACTACTTGGTAGGGATAAATTTTTGTGCTGATATCAGTAGTCACTGGAAGATATTGTCTCATGAAGCCCATTATCTAGCAGCGTTTGAACAATACTTAGATGGAAAACAGCCTTAAACGCCGCTTGGTTGTGGCGCAAAGTTCTGAAACTGTAGCAAAAATTCGAGTTTCTGTTAGTTTAACAGTGACTCAATAAATGTTAACAAATAAAGTAATGACGGATTAGCAAAGAGTCTCTGACACCAGTGTTTCAGTAATTTCATACTATAGTTCATTGAAGGGGGAAACGTAGAGCTGTTGTATACTCAAAAAAGAAAAAAAAGTTTCTTTCTCAATGCCAGTAATAGACGTATGTCGGTTTGAAGGAGGCCATGTAAAAACTCTGGGTCAAAATTTCTGTAACGTAGACACTCTGGCCTTATATTGTAGTCGATAATCCACAAGCCTTTGCAGCATCTATGTACGTCAGGCTAGTGTCTGAATCAATAGTGCTGTTATAATTTTAGGGGCGTTTTAACAGAATAGCGGTCATACCCACACCACTCCTGTCACCCATCATACTTTGTATTCCAAGACGAACTATCTCTAAATTGAAGGCAAGTAAATGCTCTTACTTTTGTTTTGTTGGTTGGAATCTCTTTTTGGTTACATACTGGTGTTGTTGTCTCCATCTGCAGCTGAAAATCTCAAATATCTAATTAGTGGCAGGTTCAGTGACTGTATGACTCATTAACATGGGGAACTTCTCTTTAAGAATATTATTTTAATAGTTACTTGATTATATGTTACATGATTAAGAATATATTTACAAGTTAAAAGAGTATAAAATGCGTTCGTTGGTTGCCGCCAAATCGAGAGGAAGTCAACAAACCCCTGGTGGTGAGAAGGGAAAGTTCTTCGCAGTTAAAACTGGTTACAGTTAAGGCCTGGTATCCAACACTTTGTCTGGATCAGCTATGTACAAACCAACGAGTCATCGAGCTGCTCAAATGGAGCACAAGTGGAGCACATTATTGTAGGTCAAATCCAAAGTCATCCATAACACAGACCACTGCTTATTCGAATTAGAGGAAACAAACATGAAATATCATTCCATAAAGGAAGGCATTTTCGCGGCATTAGACATAAACGTTCGAATGCATACATTTAAAATCGCATCTTCATAAATCAAATCTTGATTATCTATACAAAAGATTTATCGAAAATTTCAACTAATGCTTTCATGAGTTATTATTTCATTTTCCTTAGTTTATTTCCTATTTTTACTATTTCCAAAATCGTGAAAAAACATGATACATATCCTAATTAATATACGTATACTTCAAAATCCAACATTATACACTTTCAATTAATAATATTAAATGTCTTATTTTCTCTCTCTTTTTTTTTTTTTTTTTTTTTTTTTTTTGGCATTTGGTTCTTTCCTGGCTCTTAAATAAAATATTTTTATTAAATGTGAAACTATATATAGAGATTTATTTTAAATATCAAGCTTTTATGTTTTCCTTCATCCAAATTCTGAATCACAACAGAAAAGGATGTAAATTTGCATATTTATTTGGTTCATATTTCACTTCGAAAATAATAGGGAGTTCTGATTTTTTTTACAACTTCACTTTGAAAAAAACACACTCTTAAAGGCATTAAGGTAAGGAGACTGAATATGCAATATATAAATAGGATAAGAGTTAAGTTTTCCACTTTAAAAATAAAATAATAAAAATTAATAATTATGTGCTTTTGTCTCAATTTTTTTTGTTCTACTTGAAGAAAAGAAATCTTGTAGAACATCTATTGTTTATTCTTTCTTTTTCATTCAGAAATAATTTCGAATCTATTTATTAGATACTAAATATAATAAATTCAGAATCTGTTTATTGGATACAATTCATTTATTTTCATAATTTTAAAATAAATGAATATATTTAAAGCAAATAAAATATATATATTATGAAAATATTTCAGAAAATGTTTCATAAATATAATTATTTTGGAAATTAAATAGTTTCATCTATGTAATTATCATTTGTAACTATAATATAATATTTTTTACGTTTTTATAGATATGTAAATGCAAACATTAATAAATACAATATTAAAACGAATTATTTTTTTTAAAACCATGATACTTGGAATAATTATAAATTCAATTCTGAAATTAAATTCCCAAAATTATTCAAATTTCTAACATTTGAAACAGTAGAAAAGAAAGAGAAAAAATACCACACAATATTTTTTGTTTTGCATATTGAAAATGAAATCTTCAGGTAAAGAATGCTATTAATATTTAGTTGCTAAACGAAATAAAATTGAAAATGTAATTAATGAAATTTCATTTCAGTTAAAACATTCAATATAAAATTAAACATATATTTCTCATTTTTTTTATTAACATTCACTTGCTGAAATGTATCGTTCTAAATATTAATAAGTTTTATATATTATAACTAAGTTATTAAATTTTTTGTGTGCATCAAACTTATTCCATTTTACAGAAGTTAACTTATACATTTCAATTTTTTCTCTCTAATTGCGTTCAGAATATTTGCACATCAAAAAGAAAGTACAAATAAAAGAGGATTTTAAAAAATCTATTTACATGATAAAAAAAAATATTGTGATCCATTAAAGTTTTTCCAGGAAAAATAACCAGAAATATTGTAATATAAAAAGCATTTCTATTTTTCATACAACTCATCAACAAATTCAGTAAGTAGAAATTATTTTTTTTCATATTTTTCAGTCACTTAATAGAAAGGGAGGGTGATATATATAGCTTGCAACTGATGTATTAAAAATTAAATTTTAAAAGAATTTGCTGAGAAGAATAGAAAAATAACCGAGTCACTAATTAGAAATTATACTTCATGTAAATCCTTCATTCCTATTATTACTCACGAATTTTGCTTTTTTCCCCCTCATTTATCTTTTTATCTGCTTGAGATGTATCAATTTAAATATTAATTCTAAGAGAAAACAAATTTTATTCCCAGGAGGTTAATTAAACGCGATGCATCATATTTTTTATGACTGACTTCTCCAGAAAAGAAAATCGACTAATAAACATGGTTCTTAAAAGGCGTAATGTTGATGATTATAGCTAATTCAAGAGTCCTTTTGGAACGTTATTAAAGATTTCGAACAAACGAGAAAATTATTTTTAAAATGATTCAATATTTTTATTGATGCTACAGAGGATTGTTAGTACGTGCTTTATTCTAAACTTCAATTAGAATAATAAGGCATTCTATTCTGAAATTGTTCGTTATTTTACAATCACAGTAAATATATGGTGTGCATAAGAAGATCTCCGTTTAATTAGGGTGTTAAGAAAAATTAATTATTTTGCAAAAGAAGAATAACGCTCCATAAGGCTTAATTTGAAAGTGATATTTTTAAGCCGAAAGCGAGAAATGATTTCTCTTATTTTTTTTATAACAGCGAATACTATCATTATATTTTTGACAGTTCATTAAACTTCTTGTTGGGATTTTGCTCGTTTGCAATTAAATCATTTATATTCCTGTACAGTTGTATGAAATATTATCCCAGTGAATCCATCCAATGAGAACAAATGAAATATTGTTTTAACATGCAATTTTTTTAATCGCATATAGAGATGCATAATACACGATTTTTTGAATAACAAATAATTTTGCTATTGTTATTTTTAAATATTTGTTCCAAATATCTGCTATTTCAACCATATTATTAATTAAAAATTAAAAAGAAACTTTGAAGCGTTATCGCAACTTGGCGAAGAAGGGTTTTAAACTACGGTTCACCCAATTTTTTTTTATGACGATAACTTGTCAAATGTAATGACTCATTTTTGTCGAAACCTAAAATCCTGGCTTTGGAGTGCATTTTGCACCCATCCAAGATGGCGGAATTTGGCGAGCTTTTAGCACGATTTACTGACATTGGCGAAAAATTGGAATCATATATTTTAGTTTAATTTGGTAAATAAATTTTTAATAGATTTATGGTTTTAAATTAGATTTCATTTATTTTGAAACTTTTCTACGTAAGCTGGGTTGAACCGGAGTTTAACCTCCATCTTCGGCAAATTACGATAACGTGCTAAAGCTGGCAACCTCCAGACTGGCAAAACTATTATCTTTCACTTTTATTATGCGCTATGATTGGATATTGCTCCCTCGCTTTTGAACATTTCGCAAAACACGGCACAAAACCGTTTTCGGCGAGTTGGCGATTTTTAAAAATTGCGCCAAGCAGGAGGTTAAACTCCGGTCGTATCGTAAGCTGTTATGGAGCAGAAACTCGTATGCATTTAGGTTTCTAATTTTAAAGTGAATTTTTCAAAAATAGTGAAAAGTTTGTCTGTCAAATATTGAAATTTGTTTATTTTTATTTCATAGCACTCTTTTTTTCCACCAATATTTGTCCCAGACTTCTTATTTCGTTTTTATATCTTGCGATTGCCGATTCACACATGTTTATTTGACCAATTAGTGTTCTAATTTCTTTTTTCTTTTTCTTTGATTATTTCTCTGATTTCTATCGTTGTATTCAAATGATCTTTGTTTGGAGTCCTTATTTTTGATTTCAGTGTCTCCAGGATTACGTCTTTTTCCTTAAGTTGCAATTCTTTTTCGTTCAGTTCGTTGACTTTATTTCGAAGTAACTTCTGCATCCTGGAGTGATTTTTTAAGAACTTGTAATTTTCACTGCGAGTTGAATTTTGTTCCCTATAGATGTGCTTTATGATATATTCCTGTAGTACATGAACAATCTTTCTCTTTTGCCAATGATCGTTCTAAATCTTGAATTTTACTTTCAAACTCTCTCTTTTGTATGTTTGGATTTTTCGCAAGATTTTTCCAGTAGTCCGTTCCCTTTAATTTCTGTCTGAGAACCTTAATTTCTGTTAGAAGATTGTCCAATGACCTTTTTGTTTGTAGCAGATCTTGAACTGAGAATTGTTTTCTTCCTTTATTTTACGCAGTTCTTCATCTTTTTCGGCTAGTTTCATCTGTAGAATCTGTCGAAATTTGTAGAATTCGAATTCATGCCGAATTTTATTTGTCTTCCATTTGAGAAATTCGGTTTCTTCCATTTTTTTAGAAGCTGTTTTCAATAAATCTCCATTATTCCGGTCTGGAATGTTACTGGTAATTTTAGGTGATACATTAGCCTCCATTTTTGTTGTTTTGTTAGAAGTAGGTCTTCTGTCATCAAGATCTTGAAGGATTTTCACATTGGACTTGTTAAATAGCATTTTGAAAATTAATTACAGCAAAAAGGAAAATGCTACCTCGTTGAAATCCTTAAAAATAAAAAATATTTTCTGATATATCACATCGACATTGTCACCTATACATTATCTCTTCAAATAACTTGTTATTTCAACCATGCACTCATTAACTATTTTTAAATAAGAAAAATCTAGAGATTTACTACTACTACAAATGCAGAGCCCTAAACTTCTGTTATTATTTGCTCTTTCACTTAGTAGGATTATTATAGTCAGATAGTTCTGGTAAAAGTGCTCGGGAATTGCATTTAATTTTTAAAAGTCGTGTCTTATGAATCTGGCAATACAATATTATATCAGATATTTTTTTAAAAAAAAGTTTTTTTCTATGTCATTACTTTATGAATCTCATTCGCTGTCGTTATGTATAAATATTAATTTTTAGTAAAATACATAAACAATTTGGATATTTTTTTTAAAAAATTCTGTGATTTATTGATTTGTAATACCGATTTCTGACTTCAATTTGAGTTTAACGAATTTCACGAATCTGCTTGTTTTTGACTTCTTCGAATACGAAAAACCTTTTTAATTATCTCTGTCTCTCGCCATAATAACTCAAAAATGCTTTATGTCAGACGGATGAAACATGGTATATGATCTTTAAACCAAACTTGTGAGTCGGGATAGTCTGGTTGGTAGGGCATTGGATTCGTGTCCCTTGGGTTGCGAGTGCGAACCCCGCCGGCCGAAGACCATCCGTGTGTGTGGTGGCTGGCGCACGTATAAATCTGTCGTGGTCACACTCTCCATGTCGAGAGTAATACCACTGGGGGTATTGGGTCAGGGGTGATTGTTCTCTCATTCAGGTCTAAACTACGATCTGTAGCCGAGTGAATGAAATGCATGAATGAAGTCCGCATCGTTAAAAGGATTGTGACGTGTGTGTAGCTAAGTAGTACTCTTGGCCCTAGATGGCGTTACTGAAAAACAAGAGACGCATCCTTGGTTTAAATCACTGGCTTCTAAAGTCAGTGGACTTGTCTATGAAAAGTGCCATTGGAAACAACACCACCAAAAAATTTGTAAAATTCGATCAAATTTAGAGTGAAATCCATTTAGAAGAATATCTATATACCTATCTGAATGTAAGTTAGTATACTAATTACAAAATGATGGGAACAGGATAGATGAAATGGGTATATAGATTTAACTTCTAAAGCGTAGATATCTACCAAATTTGGAACCAATTCCATCAAGGGTATGACTTACCTATCTGTTCTTTTGCACGCATGTAAAACACGAATTCTGACAGTCAAATATTGCGTTTGATCTATTACAAACAACGCGTCTAACATATAAATTTGTGCTTCGGGTATTTATTGTTAAAATCACGAATTAATCTCCTAAAAATAGCTAAGTATCTCACGTTAAGTAAAACCAGTTAAACTATCAATTCAGTAAAACCGGCTAATTCACGAGGAAAAATAGATTTTTTGTAACTATTGTTGCCAATTCCAGGCAAAATATTCGCGGCCTTACCCTTCATGGAGGAGGGGATAATTTTATTAAAGAATATGCGAGAAGGTTTTGAGGAGATTAATCCCTTTGGTGTAATCGAACAAAAAATATGTTTCAACATAATTAGTGAAGCATTTATAGAATATTCGAAGCTTTAGTCCAATATATTTATTAACATATCCCCGATGTTAGCTTGTGGATGATTCGATTAAATTCAGTATTTTGATTCATTAGTTTTGTTTCATATATTTACATCTTATAATTTTATTAGTAAATCTTTAGTGGTCCGGTCTACATAAATTATAGTCAGATTCCACGATCTTTTTTTTTTCGTAAGAAAGCGTAGCGTCTAGATATATCATTTTTAGTACAGCCTGCTTTCAGTATACCTTCCGATTAAGGATGGTAGACTGAATTAAAACAATGCTTCGCTGTCCATTGACTAAGAGCAATTGCACAAGAGAGTTCAGCAATACTTTCGGAAGTTATTCGGGAAAAACTTAAAATTCAGTTAAATTTTTAATTAACTCAAATGTTAAAATTTAAAAAAAATTGCGAATTGCATATTTGAACTTTTCAAAGTATATGTACGAAATTTGGTAGACGAAAGTCAAATGATTAAGTCGGTATACTACCACCACAAACTAAAGCAGACAAATATACATATACATTCATTTTTATTATTAGTAGAGATGGAACTATGGATAGAGCTTTCATCTATGGATTATAGTAGTGATGTCCATCAAAATCGATACTGAATAATCGATTTTATGATAATTTTCCTACATTAAATGGGCTTTTCATTCAAATGTATTTACTTTTATATCCCTCTCGAGGCAGATTCGGCCATCTATTCTTATGGAATAAATGGTCTTGTATTGCTAAAGGAATGTCCTTTTATCCTCTCATTGATTTGGATATAGATTATCTTCTCATATACATTTGGATATGTGTGAATATCAATAACTAGACAATAAATCACTTTCTTTCATCATAACCTTGTTGCAAGAAGGTAACTAGAATAGAACTTAAAAAAGACGAAAGCTTTAACACAGAAATTTTAAAAAATCCGATGATAAATTGTATCATATGAACAACGAATATGGCTACTTGTGTTTTCACAATTCTTTATGGATTTTGGAGTCTAATAAAATTTGAATGGGGAGCTGCAATAGATTAAAGTGCACTGTAAATTAAGGGTACCTAAATATTTTCTTAGTTTTTTTTATTGTAATTGTCCTCAGGGGTATATACATAGTGTGTGTATTGCTTACTTTTACTGAAAATATAGAAAAAAAAACAGGCAACTGATGTTTTAGTCGCTTTATAAGAATAGAAATGCGTCCTTTGGACACTAATTGATTCAATCGAAAATTCAACACATGACTGCAGTTTTGGTGCCAAAACTACATACCAAATGTCATACATCTAGCTCGTTGTATCTTTGAAGAACTTTCGGGAATCGATAGAATCAGAGGCACTCAATTTTGACTGGCTGGTCTACAATTTGATCGAGATAAAACCTCATTCCAAATTTCATCCAAATTTTCGTGCTATCGCTTTCACATTTACGTGGTTGGATAGACAGATTTTCTAATTTGATAGTCAATTCTTGATACAATACATTTTTAGTGTAAAGATCCCTTACAAAATTTACAGGCAGCAATATCAAATAAGCGTTTAGCTTCTCTAAATTTTCTGAGGTTGGAATCAAACTTATTCGAACATTTTCTGCTTTTAGACTTTAATAAATTCCTGTATTTAGCGTGATAAGCTTTTATCATTTGTAAAAGTCTTTTGCTAGAAATAAGGGGAGTAGAAGCTCTTGACCATGTTTGTTCTATTTTGCGAACTAAAAGTTCACATATTTCACTAACAGAAAAGGATCCTTCTCTGGAGAAATTTTGAGGTTATGTCTAATGTAACAATAGCACTTTATAACAGATTCGTAAGTAGGTAGTTCAACTTGAAGCAAATCACTCAATTTCCCAAAAATAGCGCATTCTGACATTTGTCTTTACTCATTTAACTTGAGCCATTTTTACTAACTACAAAGTATACAAGCGCATAAATTCGCAAATCAGTTACGTTAATCATTACACAACAGACAGAGCGGAGTCTCAAACTCAATTGGCACCAGCTCTGATCTCATCGCCAAACGCTGACATAACTCCGCCTCCCCTCAATAACATCTACTTCAGTGATGACTCAGCTTCCTAGATGCCATACCAATGCAAGAAATTTTTTTTTTAATTTTTATGTTCATATTATAATGCCTATTTAAAGCTCTTTGTTTCCTAATCGAAGCTCGCAATAATCTTTAAAAAGTTGCAAAAACTGTTTTTATGAGAATTTAATGTCCTTGCGGACCACAAGATTTACTCTAATATTTTTCATAATTTTTATTTATCTTATATATACCGAAAGACATCGTTTCCACGCTATCACAAATTAAAAATCAAAATCCGATTACTTCGTAAAAATTTTAAAATGTTGCAAAAATGTCACTTTTATGGCACTTGAACGTTCTTGCGGCACCTCAAGACGGACTATGCTATTGCTCATATTTATGCTTTATTTTATCTACACCAAAAGGCAACTTTTCCGCGCTATTTCAAATTAAAAATCAAAAGTTTGTTCTTTTGTTCCACCCTACTATACAGTGGCAAGTACGTACTTGTCGAGAACAAGAACTTGTGTATAAGCTGAAAGAACAGACAGTAGCAATCTAATTTCTGCTGATGTACGACTTATTGAAATTTATGATTGGCCGAGTTTAAATCAACGTTAATGAAGTCATTGGCTTAAAATGTCATTAAACTAATTAGTTCCTTCATAAAGTAAAATTTCACTTAGAAGTATTGGAATCAAATTTCAAATCAATAAAAATTTCATGGTATAAAATTATCTTGGGCGGTATAAACCACAGGCGGATTCTGAAAATTTTTGAAGTCCTGAAATTTTTAAAAATATATTAAGTGGAATTTGGAAATGAGTTTTAAACTAAACTTGAATCCGACTGATCGTTAGACAATTCTTTGGATTCCAAGTGAAATTAAAATTAATGCATTTATTTTGCTTTTAGCACTCGGATTTATTTAATATATGGTCCATAGTGGATTGCTTTAAACTCTACCTGAAAAGATCTAAAACTGAATGTATCTCACACTATGTGCATCAAATTTCATTTCAAAATTCGTAAACACTGGATCGAATGATCAAAAGGCCGGATTTTCGGATTGGAAAAATTCCGAAATTCTAATTAACTCTAAATAGAAAAATTCATTCAGAAACTTTTAGCGGATTGGCTGCAACAAAATTGAAGAATCGTTTGTATCATTTTTCATTTTAATACAATTGTATTGTTAAATGTGTATTTTCTGCTTAAACAACTTAACTAATATAGAACATTTTACTTCTCCAGCTTCGCTTGTATTTTCTTACGTACCGTGTTTTTCGACAATTGATTTAGAAATGGTTTGTTATAATTAAGACGATGGGAAATGCAATTAAAACACGTTTTTTAAAACAAGTCAATTCCTTATTATGAATTGGACATTTTTAAGAAGTTAATGCCTACATTGAATACGGAGATCATAAAAACCGAAACTGCATAAACTTGTCTTGAGTAATTTCCATCGATATCAATTTTCAGTAGATGCGATAGCAACAAGTTTACAAGGATTTTTTGTAATCATAATCTTTCGATAATTTTTTTGGGAACCGTACACACATTAAATTTAACTCTTTAATAATTGGGGATTTCCGAGATTTACAGAGTTTTATTACCTAGAATAGGATTATACTTATCAGTATTTAGTTAAATTTTCAGAAGTATCTGGAAACTGGATAATTTCAAAACTTGATACTCTTGCTGGTTAGAGATATTCATGACCGAATAAAAAAAATCATCCAAGAAATAATCTTTACAAAATATTTTAGTTCAAATTAGTAGAGGGTATTGCATTCGTTCGAAACAATTATGTATAAAACATTTAGTTTAAGAAAAGGTCTTCAAAACCTCAACATTTTAAAAATAAATTTACAAGCGAAATTTGGTTCACAAGCTAATTTTCGGATTTGGGATGCAGTTAAAATACATAGTCAATACGTTAAAATCTTTAGTTCGAACTTTGATTTCATTATGACTTTAAATAGACGGCAAAGAAGAGAGATCTTGCGAATAATGCAAGTTAACAAATGACAAATTTAATTGAACAAAACAACTTTATTACATACAGTAAAGCATTTACAGTCAGTCTTCTATACACAAAAATTATCTTAAAAAAATGACGGAGTTCACAAGTATAAAAGGATAATTAGAAACAGCATACAACCAATTGTAACACATAGAACTGAGATTACACACACTTGCATTTATAGATATTATATGGAAAGAAAATATTTGGGAACAGTACACGAACAATGCAAAATTTATACAAAAGTTACTCATACATAAATATCAATTTTACAAGATTTAATAGATATCTCGTTTTAAATGGCGCCATTTACGATTTACAAAACAACACATATTATATACGCTGAAAGTGAAAACACATATTATATACGCTGAAAGTGAAAACACATTATATTATATTATATTATATACGCTGAAAGTGAAAACACATATTATATTATATTATATTATATACGCTGAAAGTGAAAACACATATTATATTATATTATATTATATACGCTGAAAGTGAAAACACATATTATATTATATTATATACGCTGAAAGTGAAAACACATATTATATTATATTATATACGCTGAAAGTGAAAACACATATTATATTATATTATATACGCTGAAAGTGAAAACACATATTATATTATATTATATACGCTGAAAGTGAAAACACATATTATATTATATTATATACGCTGAAAGTGAAAACACATATTATATTATATTATATACGCTGAAAGTGAAAACACATATTATATTATATTATATACGCTGAAAGTGAAAACACATATTATATTATATTATATACGCTGAAAGTGAAAACACATATTATATTATATTATATACGCTGAAAGTGAAAACACATATTATATTATATTATATACGCTGAAAGTGAAAACACATATTATATTATATTATATACGCTGAAAGTGAAAACACATATTATATTATATACGCTGAAAGTGAAAACACATATTATATTATATTATATACGCTGAAAGTGAAAACACATATTATATTATATTATATACGCTGAAAGTGAAAACACATATTATATTATATTATATACGCTGAAAGTGAAAACACATATTATATTATATTATATACGCTGAAAGTGAAAACACATATTATATTATATTATATACGCTGAAAGTGAAAACACATATTATATTATATTATATACGCTGAAAGTGAAAACACATATTATATTATATTATATACGCTGAAAGTGAAAACACATATTATATTATATTATATACGCTGAAAGTGAAAACACATATTATATTATATTATATACGCTGAAAGTGAAAACACATATTATATTATATTATATACGCTGAAAGTGAAAACACATATTATATTATATTATATACGCTGAAAGTGAAAACACATATTATATTATATACGCTGAAAGTGAAAACACATATTATATTATATACGCTGAAAGTGAAAACACATATTATATTATATACGCTGAAAGTGAAAACACATATTATATTATATACGCTGAAAGTGAAAACACATATTATATTATATACGCTGAAAGTGAAAACACATATTATATTATATACGCTGAAAGTGAAAACACATATTATATTATATACGCTGAAAGTGAAAACACATATTATATTATATACGCTGAAAGTGAAAACACATATTATATTATATACGCTGAAAGTGAAAACACATATTATATTATATACGCTGAAAGTGAAAACACATATTATATTATATTATATTATATTATATACGCTGAAAGTGAAAACATACATATGAAACATATGCCATAAGAATAATACAACGGCTAAGTGAGAGTTTTCGGATATTTTTTTTTACTTTTAAAGCTGATTGCGGCATTTCCTAATTGAATACATTTGATTCGTTTTTATCTTTAGACATGCATATACAATTCAATTACAATATTACACTTTGATAATTGAAGTAATCTAAACCAAATAGATTGAAATTTAAATGATCACAATTCTACCTCTACGACGAATTGGACTAAAGTAGTAGATAACCAGCCTATTAAACGGGTATTCTTAGAAGAGTTTAAAGTAACCACGATATACTACGCTTTCCATGCATGAATGCAAAAAGAAATTGGAAAAGCTTTTTATGAATAGACAAGAACAGAGGATAAGCTACAAATAGATATTAAGACAAAGTCCGACAATAAATTTTTACCATCTAGTCAGCAAAAGCGTATGCAGAGAAAACTGTGCGGAAAAATTTAATCTTTAGCATTTCACTGATATTGTTATGAGGATATTGAATCTCGTGCATGCATATAATTTATTCATATATAGAAAGATTTGCCGAGATCAACTAATAATTACCCGGTTGTTAATCGGTAGTTCCGTTGCCTTTTAAGCAACTTTTTATTTGTTAAGACAGATAAGAATTACAAATCATTTAAAATAGTATTTAGATGGCAGAGAAGAGTCAAGTTTAAAACTGGCTTATAAAATTGCTTATGAACAAATCTAATCCGATATACAATCTGTATAAAGAGCCTTAGAATTGGCATCTAATTCAGAGAAATTCTTATGTACGAGAGCAAATGAAGACTCTGAAAGCCAGTTTCTTCACCTGTAGTCTTATAAAAGCAAGAAGGATCGAAAATCGGGTTCTTTAAGTATTTAGAAGGATAATGATTCTGATGCCAAACCTCAAATACACAATATTTATCTCCATTACGAAACGGAATAAATCAGGTTACAAATAAGAGAATGTTCGAGTCTATCCAATTATACAATTTCATTCTGGAGACAGAACACTTCCATAGAACACGTGCGACTTGTAAATTTCAGGCAGTTTTTGGATCAAAATTGCATTTAAATTTTTATTTAGATGCTAAATACGATCATTAAAAACACCAAAAGGCACCTCGGCCGAATAGGTTAGAAGATTTCACTAGAAAACAAATTCTAGTTAACAGGAAGTAAAGCATTGTTTTGTCTGCATGGGATTTATCAGTCTCGAGATAAATTTCTGAAGATTAGTCAAAAATAAGTAGCTTACCAGAAGGCAGTAAAAGTTTCCTACGCAGTCTCTTCGCTCAGTCAAATTGAATTCCTAAATATTTAGGACAGAATATGTCCAAAGAATTGACAAATATATGCCCATAACCATGGCTCTTATTGTTGGTAGTCATTGGTGAAGTCAAACAAGTCATTGGCTTCTGGAATTTTCACTTGATATTTAAGTATAGTATACTTTAAGTTGAAATATTAAACTAGAAACTCAAGAGCAAGTATTGAAAGAATATTTTAGAATAGGCAATTCCCACTCACTTTCCTACAACAAATGACAATATGGTAGCCAACGTTAAAAAAAACTTGCGATAGTACAAACAATTGGAAAGTAGCTGCCTTGGATATTGAAAAACAAAAATTCACAGATGCAAGCCAGCTGGAATACTTTCAATGCTAACCTTTTATTTTAACCTTCGGCACTGCCTAGTTAATCGGATGCACATTAAAATTGACATCCTATCACATTGGTGACGTTATAGGACGTCAGAAAACCGAACATTGACTGCCTATTACAGAGTTGTGGTTATGGTTATTATAGACAGCACCATTTCATTTATAGGTTGACTAATTTCAAGAAATGAAAAATAGAATGACCAGCCTCTGCGGACTAAGACTGTTGACATTAATCCTACATAATCAAAAGCCTCAATTTGGACAGAAAATTCCTCAAGATACCTCGGCCAAGAGCAAACCTCACTTGGAGAATGGCATTTTGAAGTTTTACATTGACATGTATACACAGATGACTCCAGGACCCAATTTGTAGTTGGTGTTATGTATTGCATCATCTGAGAGCATATATTTCCCATAGTTGACCCATCCAATTGATTTTCGACGCATAATTGGCAACTTACAAAGACTTACAACGCACAAAAAACAGTTTAATAGAAAATGTATAACAGCAACGCTTCTGAAGCATTCTAGCATAAAGGTAATATGGACTAAAGCATATATCGAATAGAGTGAATAAAATAGCTGACAAGCATTTAAACAACCAAGGAAGAATGACTATTAAAGTATGGAACCTTCAAAAGAGCTGCGCAAAAAGAACCATTGGAATCCTAATGATGGAAGTCTGACAAGTACAGGAGAACCATCTCATATCAAGAATGAAATTACGAACACGATTGAGAGTGGGAGTAATTTTCATGTATTTGTCCAGCGTTTTCGTATATTGCAGCCAACTGAAACTCAACTGCATCTTGTTTGAGTTCAAAATTTCATTTCATTAAATATGTATTGACAGTCATATCTATGAAAAGTTAGAAATAAATATGGAGGCATTGCGTTAAGCATACAGCTAACAGCCCACTTTTCAGAAAATTCGTTATCCAAGATTCCCAATCGAGTAATGGGTCTAGTAATGCTTTTTGTTCTCATTTCAGTCAATGTTGAAATACATGAAATACTAGAATCCATATTTTCCGGTATGCAGTTTCCTATAAGCTGAAGGTAGTGCCCAATTTTTTTTCTCTGAAGAATGCACGCATCTAACTAGTACGGATTGTTTATTTTTTTTAAAGTTTCGCAGTAAATACGAGAATTTATCGGATTAAATAAGAAAACCGATACACGAATTAATTCTTACAACAGAAAATTTTACTTCAAACGTTCGTCGCATTTTCGAACTCGTATATACGAGAATTTTCCCTAGACGAAAAGTCAAAATTTGCTTTCGTAGACTTTTGCTTAAAATTAAGGCGTAGGAATAAGCCATTAGGAAAACCGATTTCGAATTAATGGAACAAAAGCACAAAAATCAATGTCAGATATCTCAACGAAAAAAATTAACCTCTCATGCAGTCGCCTATTTTATTTCTAATGAGGATTAATACATTAGGAAGTTGGTTATATTAACCATTTAGCGTCTGAAACTGAATACATCTTCAAGTTTTTTACTATAATCTAAATCCACATTCTGAAAAGTTGCATTTTCTATTATACATTTAATTTTTCAGAATTGTTTACGATTTTTAACTGGACTGTACAGATTCATAAAAATATTTTAGAATACTGTTTTTGCTTGATCTTAATTTTGAGTTTAGTAGGTCCAAAAAATGTGCGTACTAAAAGTATAATTAGCATGGATTACAGATGAGTAACGTTTCCTATCTATGAACATTTGTGAATAAAGGTCAGCTTAAGAGGGATATCATGGCCAGACGACGATTATTAGGTCTTTTCCAAAATCTCTACAAAATAAAAACAAGACTAATTTTGTCGATCCCAGCAGATTAGCGTCTAAAACATCGAAGTTATCCTAGATTACCATTTCGCGCAATTCCTCAACGTGCTCACCAAAATGCCTCAAGATCAGAAATTGCAGAAGGATTACAAAGATACGACAGCTTTCGTTTCTATAACATTCTCTAGATAATCTTATGTCTTGAAAATAAACGATTCTTAAAATGAAGCAATATCAAAATCAGTTGCTAAATTTCCGATATCAGGAGATTGTGCAGTCAGGATATCTTGCCGCTTTATCTTACCCTTTTGTGTCAATGCCCCCTAAATCACAATGTGAATCATTGTTCGAGTTGGAAATCGAGGTTTTACACAACACTCAACGGATAGCTGTAGTTGGCAATACAGCTAGCCATTCAGTGTTGCACTAGCAGCAATGTCATTACATACGACTGCGTAAAGGATGCAGCTTAAGTGAAGGTCTGGAGGGAACTTGAGGCCATTCTCCGAAATAAAAGGACGTATCCATGACAGCATTGGATATACAAGATACACTCGTGCTCCACCAGTCTGCTCAAATTCTTCACTCCATGAATAGGAAATCTAACCGTGCCGTTGAACTGGACTACCCAAATAGCCGTCGTCATCGACAACATGAGCGATTAGTCCCTGCAGTGCCTCCTGAAGAATACAGTGCATCCACAAGACTCTCAGCATCGGAAATCATACGTTATGAAAGTGGAAGTATTCCAGAAGCAACCGCGCAGGACATCACTTCCGATATTACATTTGCGAAACTGATTGTTGGAAGATTGTGAATAGTTTGGCAACAATTATAAACATTTCTAAAATATCGGCTAGAAATAACCTGAAACAAGCTAGATTCAAATTCATTTCTGTTAAACGATTTCAACAACACTAAATTATAACTAACAACTATAGCTTTTCCAATCCCAACGCTACTATGTAGACTACCCTTTAAAAACTCTGCATTCCACATCAAGACATGGAAGAGATGGCAACAAAATGAAGACGGTACTTTCCTGCTTAATGTAACTTTCCTTTCTCTGCAAGATGCTTAATTATCCATTCGTTCATAAACATATTAAACGAACCCATGAACTGACCAAGAACTTCTCCCTTCAATAACAAGTCTTCCTGTAGAGAGGTACAATAAAATCTCACAATATTAATACGTCTGAATTTAGGAAGCTCTTATCAGATAAGACACACACTCGGGGACAAAAAGACACACACTCGGGGACAAAAAGACACACACTCGGGGACAAAAAGACACACACTCGGGGACAAAAAGACACACACTCGGGGACAAAAAGACACACACTCGGGGACAAAAAGACACACACTCGGGGACAAAAAGACACACACTCGGGGACAAAAAGACACACACTCGGGGACAAAAAGACACACACTCGGGGACAAAAAGACACACACTCGGGGACAAAAAGACACACACTCGGGGACAAAAAGACACACACTCGGGGACAAAAAGACACACACTCGGGGACAAAAAGACACACACTCGGGGACAAAAAGACACACACTCGGGGACAAAAAGACACACACTCGGGGACAAAAAGACACACACTCGGGGACAAAAAGACACACACTCGGGGACAAAAAGACACACACTCGGGGACAAAAAGACACACACTCGGGGACAAAAAGACACACACTCGGGGACAAAAAGACACACACTCGGGGACAAAAAGACACACACTCGGGGACAAAAAGACACACACTCGGGGACAAAAAGACACACACTCGGGGACAAAAAGACACACACTCGGGGACAAAAAGACACACACTCGGGGACAAAAAGACACACACTCGGGGACAAAAAGACACACACTCGGGGACAAAAAGACACACACTCGGGGACAAAAAGACACACACTCGGGGACAAAAAGACACACACTCGGGGACAAAAAGACACACACTCGGGGACAAAAAGACACACACTCGGGGACAAAAAGACACACACTCGGGGACAAAAAGACACACACTCGGGGACAAAAAGACACACACTCGGGGACAAAAAGACACACACTCGGGGACAAAAAGACACACACTCGGGGACAAAAAGACACACACTCGGGGACAAAAAGACACACACTCGGGGACAAAAAGACACACACTCGGGGACAAAAAGACACACACTCGGGGACAAAAAGACACACACTCGGGGACAAAAAGACACACACTCGGGGACAAAAAGACACACACTCGGGGACAAAAAGACACACACTCGGGGACAAAAAGACACACACTCGGGGACAAAAAGACACACACTCGGGGACAAAAAGACACACACTCGGGGACAAAAAGACACACACTCGGGGACAAAAAGACACACACTCGGGGACAAAAAGACACACACTCGGGGACAAAAAGACACACACTCGGGGACAAAAAGACACACACTCGGGGACAAAAAGACACACACTCGGGGACAAAAAGACACACACTCGGGGACAAAAAGACACACACTCGGGGACAAAAAGACACACACTCGGGGACAAAAAGACACACACTCGGGGACAAAAAGACACACACTCGGGGACAAAAAGACACACACTCGGGGACAAAAAGACACACACTCGGGGACAAAAAGACACACACTCGGGGACAAAAAGACACACACTCGGGGACAAAAAGACACACACTCGGGGACAAAAAGACACACACTCGGGGACAAAAAGACACACTCGGGGACAAAAAGACACACTCGGGGACAAAAAGACACACTCGGGGACAAAAAGACACACTCGGGGACAAAAAGACACACTCGGGGACAAAAAGACACACTCGGGGACAAAAAGACACACTCGGGGATACTTTCTTTACTTTCAATAAAAAGATTATTCACGGTTAGAGAAAAATTCAAACGAGTTCTCACATTAGGAATCGTTAACATCACAAAGTAATACGATAAAGATAGTTTAATAGAAGGAATCTCCTCCCAAGAGAGTCTCCCCAAAGAGAAAGAATCTCCTCCCAAATACAATTAAGCATTTTATAGAGAAAGGAAAATTGCATTAAGCAAAGAAGCATCGCTATTTCCTTTGTTAGCTATTCCTTGCCTTGACGTCAAATATAGAGTTCGTATAAGATAGTCGACATGGTAACGTTACAATAGGAAAAATTATGTTAATGTGTTTCTGATTGTATTGACAACGAATAAAGTTAGCAGAAGTAAATATAATTCAGTTTTATTTCAGGTAGTTTCTAGCCCATATTTGAGAAATTGTTATTACAAAAGGAGTTACTGTTCACAATCTTCCTACAATCCCATTTAAAAACGACAGATTTAGAAGAGATGCTTTGCGCAGGTCACTTCTGGAGTACTTTCATAAAATACGTTTTCCAATGCAGAGAGCATTGTCCAAATTCGTGGGTGCATTGTATGCTACAAGAAGCAGCATAGGGAATCATCGCGCGTGTTGATTATTGGTGACGATGATAACAGCCACTCGGGTAGTTCACGGTTATAGACTTCCCACTCATAAAGTGAGCAGATTGGTGGAGCATCAGTGCATCATCCATGACAGCCTGGAGTGTACAAAAGTCCTTTAGTTTCGGAGGATGGCCTCGAATTCTCTCGGGATCAATATCAGATTTAACTGCATCCCTACAAAGTGCGTTTTGAATGACATTGCTGCTAAATATAGTTTTCCTTATAAAAGCTGTCAATATCTCCATACGATTTTCAACTCCGTCTATTATGTACACTTTGAATTTTGAAGGTATTGGCATAAAACGTGTAGGCAAGATATCTTGACCACCGATATTGATCTCCTGAAATCAGAAATTTAATAACCGTAATTCTTTTACCATATCATAATTTTTCAAAAACCTGATATTTTCAAGACATTATCCTGAGAATGTCACAGAAGTGAAAATTAATGTAATCTTTCATTCTTTGCAACCTTCAGCAATTCCTAAACATAAAAAGGCACGTAGAGGAATCGCGCAGAACTGAAATTAAATATTGAATTTATCCTAGTTCTTTCTGGGATCGGTAAAATTAGTCTCGTTTTCATGTTGCGTAAGGGATATTGAAAGACGGACCTAGTAATCCTTCATCCATGCTAGATGACAAGTTGTCTTAAGCCAGCCCTTTCCCGAACCTCTTATACCTTACTAGCCATTACGTTTTCGATTCTTTAGCACTAGAATTGTTGGCGATTGAAAGCGGGAGAAACATGGCACCAAGTAATTTCTACACATTCCGTTCTTCATACAAATTCCTCACCAGATTAAGATCCTTCGTCCTTATGGTTCTTAAATCTAAAGAAATTTAAAGGGCTGGACAAATATTTATTTCATTAAAGTTTTTACTTAATTGAAATAAAGAATGAATTTAAAAAGTTAGTAATGTATTTCGGTATAATTTTCGAAGACCCTTAAGTATATTGGGAGTAATTCGCTTCTTTTAGCAACAGAACAATGTATTTGAGAGACTATCTTTGGATTTTCTGTTATAGAAATCTATTATTGAAAGAAACGACTCGTGTTTAAATAAGCTGAAACTGTTTTAACTTGCATAAAACCAAGAAGTTATTAAATTTAATCGATGGCCAATTTTAAAATGGACCATTTTGAATAGCGGAAGTCTAGAGAAATGCTTTATATGAATGAAAAAACGGGGGATATTTCAATCTATGGAGAATTAAACTTTTCAAGAACGGAGATCCAATAAGTGTTCCCTTGGTAATTGCAAGCCTTTTAAAAAAATTTATATAAAGCTCTAGAAGCTAATTTTAGATTAAACGCAAAGCGCGCTCTTCCGTTTTACTCCGAACGTTGTTGTGTTCTTTACAGAGCGAGATGCCTACTGCTAATGTGTTAGTGGCTACAACTATCATTTATGCGTGCAACTCGGCTATGTTAGCTGCATTCAGAGTTCTGAAATATTCATAGAATAAAGCATCTATTTCTCACTTATACTACATATCCACTGATCTATTTCTGCAAAAGTATTAAATATGAAATTCACCTAAAAGTGAACGATTAAACATGACAAAGCCTCTCGAAATCAGTAGTATCACTACCGATAAAGTAGACAATATAGGTTTCCCACACTGAGACTATAGAATGACGATAATACATAGGTTACTGCATTATAACAGTGAAATAGTAAAAAAAATGAAATTAGAGATGAAAATTCCAAATTGAAAGTTGCCTCCATGATTTGGATAAAAGAACGAGACAAGTATGAGAAGCACTAAATCTTAACACAACTGAATAACCACAATGCATTTTCCCAATGCTGAAACGGAATTTTAAGTTTGGAATTATTTAAATATTCGAATTTCCAGAAAACCTTTAATGAAATAAAAAAGAATACACTGAATTTTAAAACTCAGACTCCAATCGAAAATAAAACAAGGCAGCTACTATAATTAAACCAGATAGGCATGCATTGTTAGGATTTTAGGTTGCACCAGATTATATAATTATTGAAAAAATAAGACTTTCAGTTATTTTAAGCTTGAATATCCATGTTGCCCTTCAATAACATTTAGAGTACTGTTAGAAACTCGATTAAAAGAAAGTAAGAATTCCATCTTTTTAGATTCTTTGCATTTTGGATATCCCATTTCTACAAAGATTGCAGTTTTATAAATATGACCCAGGATTAGACAAACTATCCAACTTTCCAGAACCGGAATGAAGACTTCATGTTAATTTCAACTTTCCATTACGTTTATAAAACCAGCAGGAGTGGTCTCCAAAACTTCACCATACTCTAATAAACTTGCGCCAGAGAAGGCCTTGCATGACAAAGCACAATAGTAAAGAAAAATTAACTTTTGGCTTGAATTTAGCATCTACTGTATCGATCGTGTCATCCTTGGCGGGTTATTTAGCAATTAATCGTCGACATGCGTTAATAATCTCCAAAAATTGGTTTAGTGCTTTAGACACTTCTCAACCGATTGAAACAAAGCTGCATTTGTAATCAAATTCCTGCAACTTATTTGATATACTTAAATGATTGTTTTTGAATTATAGCAATTGCACGTTTCTGAAAGTACAGACAGACAATTATCTTTGTTGGATTTGGCTCGAAACAGATGTACAGACAGACAATTATCTTTGTTGGATTTGGCTCGAAACAGATGTACAGACAGACAATTATCTTTGTTGGATTTGGCTCGAAATTCAGCAGATCTGTACAGATGTTAAATCTTTACCGAGTTTTATCTAGCTCTTTTTGTAAATGTCTTAACTCGAACAGAAAGGCAAGCGAACTTTAAAAAATTTTGCTCATGATTTGATAGAAATCTGCAAATTTGGTGTAAAGACCTTATACCAAATTTCAAGCGTCTAGCTGAAAGAGTTTGTTGTCACAGACAGACAATTTTCAAAAATTTATTCAAACTCAGGGAGGTTTAAAATGAGGAGATTCGTCAAAATCCCGAGTTCGAAATTTGACAGTAACTATTCTTTCTCTTTATACTTCGTATACGAAAATGTTATGCAATAGATTTCATTCTAGATTTTATGATCTTGAAATATTGATACAAGTATGCTAAATCTTACAATTCCATTATTTCCTATTTAAGGAGTCCAGATTAACAGCATGTATTATCAGAATACTTTTAAGACTTATTTAAAACCAGGCAGTATAATTGCTTGATTAATTTGGTCCATTTCAGAATGCCCAAGCAAATGTGGAAATAAAATCTACAAGTTATTTCTACAGGTGAAATCAATAGAGAGCAATTGGAAGAACTCGGCAAGATTCATTTCTTTGTAGCATCAACATAAGCAGAAAAGTTATGCAAGTGGGGCCAAGAATTAATGAGCAAGCAAGAATTTGAAGGCACAGATCCAAAGAATGCTCAAGAATTGGATGTATAAGAAGCGTAATTGGAAATTGGATATATAAAAAGATTCCACAGAAGAACCGATTTCAATACATATCAAAGCGTTTAATCTTCAATATTTAGAAAAATCCTCTCAATGGATAAGAAGATTCAACGAATTCGCTGTGCTAAACATACCAACTACTGATTCAATAATAAGGAATTATATTTTTTATCTAAGTTAAAAGTAGTAAAAACATAACACTAATGTATTGTAGCAACTTTTATAGGCATTACTTTAAGAGTTCCTAGAAAGTTATCCCATATTTCAAATTGCACAATATATAAATATATTCTTAATATTTGATTATGCAGTATTAATGACAAAGTATAAAAGTTGAAAGCACATGAAATTGAATAATGAAATAGGGTAAAATTATGAAAAATTCCACCAACATTCATCTAAATAATTACGCATTCATTTTATCAGATATTTGAATACAAAATCAATGGCAAAAGTTTGTCTTCCCAATATGAACTTTACAGAACAATTCATAGATTTAAGAATTAAAACATTTAATGACCCAAAGCAAGTGCTCTATTCTTTGCAGTTCTATTTCCTCTGACAACGAGGAGTATGGTTCGGAAGTAGTTATGAAGAATTAGAAATTTCAATGCATTTCAGTACAACTGAAGACGGCTTTATGAAAAGTCATTGGAAGCTATCCAATACATCAACTATTGCACCAATAAGTAGGCAATCAATAGCACAGATCCAAAATATTGAAAATGTTGAACTAAGGCTACTTTAGCCTGATAAAATATAGAACCTTCAAAGTCTACTAGAGACTATGTTAGCAGTTGAGTAAACTCTCCCTGCCGATGTAAGCATTTACATGTAACATGCATTTTTTTTTTTTACATCAAGCAAATTGTTGTACGATGTCTAATTTCCCAATATAATTCAACGCTGCAATTTTAAAAGAAATGTTACCCTCAAAATTCAAAGGCTGTAGCCAAGAACTTCCGACTCGTACGAATTGCTGCACAGGCACTGCGATGGTTAATGTTGAGACACTCGTCTCGAACAAATGCTAGAATTTTATAGCTAATGTGTTTATCTTTAAAATTGTATTGGGGCATGCTTTTACTTTTCGAATTTTGAAAGGGTTTCATAATGCTTGTTTCCTCAATAACTTGATTTATTAGTTATGCTTCCTAATAATTCAATAACTTTGAGCACCTACAAATATTTAATAACTAGCCGCCTTTGGCGACCAGCCGGTTCGCCAATCTTAATGTGCGTTTAAAATTTTAATAATTAAACATTTTACGCAATTCCAACTTGGATAGATTCATCATCAAAATAGTTTAAAATTTCAAATTTTGATAGTCATATAATTCACTCATAATATTATAAAGGCCTTCAGTCATAACGTAATATGTATCTCTAATTTTCCGATAGCTCCCGTAGAATTTATGCTTTAAATTAAAGTAGAAAGAATTAATCTGCAATTAATATAATATTTTTACTGAAACAAAGTATTTTTTAATAATATGATTACTGATAACAGAGTCACTGAGCATTTAAACTTTATGGGCACTAAAGAATATCTTAAATTAAGTAATATCTCAAGAATTTGTCAACAAAATTCACAGATTCATCATGAACAGATCGATTAATTAGCAATGTTTACTTTTAAATGCATCAAACACTAAAATAAACAAAACCGTATAAAATAATTGGTCGAAAACAGGTTTAAAAAACTACTTAAAAACGATGTACTTAAAACTATAAGCATGTACAAAATATATAACTAACATAAATACAACTTAATTACAAAAGCATGCAACTAACCTAAAAATAATTTAAATCAAGAATCATCCGTTGATAATATTGTCAACAATCAGAACACAATGCGCATGCGTGAATTTTCAATGCCAGTTACGGTAACACAAATGCGTGAATTTTTCTACGCCAGTTGGGGTAACGCTATGCAGATTAAAAATTTTTAATTTCCTTTATTCTGTGTTATTTTAATTCAAAAGTACTTCAGAATGAATCTGAAAGATCGATTAATTAACAATGTTCAATTTTAAATGCATAAAACATTAAGAAAATAAACAGAATCGTTTGAAATAATCGACCAAAAAATGTTAAGCCTAAGCCTTAGCTTGGGGGGAAATGCTGAAGCCTTACTCATTCGGCGGTGAGGAAAATGAAAAGATTTTTTTTGGCGGAAAAGTTAGTTTTTAATTAATAGTTAAAATTTCAAAAAAAGGGACCCCAGGTGCACATTTCCGAACTCCAAAGTATACACGTACCAAATTTGGTAGCTGTAGGTAAAATTGTCTTTTCTGTAGAGCGCCAACACACACATACATTGAGCTTTATATATAAGTATAGATGTGTTATTTCTAACAGATGATCCATGAAATAAGATGTAAAAATTTTATATCAAACAGAGGGCCAAACTAGATTTGGAAATTTTTCACAAGCCATTAAAATACATAAAATTTTCTAAATTCTTTAGAAGAGCGATTTTAGTGAAAATATTTTTAAAGGGAAAAATTAAGTTTTGCTATCGAAGTAAATTTTATTTCAAAGACTTAATATACCACAGAACATAAGCGCATGCCAATATCCAAGAATAAGAGTAGCGCAAATTTGTATAGACGTTAAATATGTAGTTAAAAGTATCTATAATTATAGTACTCGCTCAATTTTTGGAAGAATTCTATACATTCTTTGACTTTGAAGATGTTAAAAGGGAACCACTGCTAAATATTTAACAAATTAGAAATGGTTATGTGCAAAAATTAAAATTCCATTGAATTATGAATTATTTCCATCTAGAGAACTGATCAGAAACTGTATAACTGAAGGACTTATCAAGAGTAGCCGAGCAATGATACCCGACTTTACTGAACAAATAAATATTCAATTGATATTTTTGGAGTTATACGACTAATTTGTGGAAATTGATTTTGCACTTCGCATTCAGCTTTGAACAACTCAATGAGCCTCATCCTAACTCAATGAGCCTCATCCTAACTCAATGAGCCTCATCCTAACTCAATGAGCCTCATCCTAACTCAATGAGCCTCATCCTAACTCAATGAGCCTCATCCTAACTCAATGAGCCTCATCCTAACTCAATGAGCCTCATCCTAACTCAATGAGCCTCATCCTAACTCAATGAGCCTCATCCTAACTCAATGAGCCTCATCCTAACTCAATGAGCCTCATCCTAACTCAATGAGCCTCATCCTAACTCAATGAGCCTCATCCTAACTCAATGAGCCTCATCCTAACTCAATGAGCCTCATCCTAACTCAATGAGCCTCATCCTAACTCAATGAGCCTCATCCTAACTCAATGAGCCTCATCCTAACTCAATGAGCCTCATCCTAACTCAATGAGCCTCATCCTAACTCAATGAGCCTCATCCTAACTCAATGAGCCTCATCCTAACTCAATGAGCCTCATCCTAACTCAATGAGCCTCATCCTAACTCAATGAGCCTCATCCTAACTCAATGAGCCTCATCCTAACTCAATGAGCCTCATCCTAACTCAATGAGCCTCATCCTAACTCAATGAGCCTCATCCTAACTCAATGAGCCTCATCCTAACTCAATGAGCCTCATCCTAACTCAATGAGCCTCATCCTAACTCAATGAGCCTCATCCTAACTCAATGAGCCTCATCCTAACTCAATGAGCCTCATCCTAACTCAATGAGCCTCATCCTAACTCAATGAGCCTCATCCTAACTCAATGAGCCTCATCCTAACTCAATGAGCCTCATCCTAACTCAATGAGCCTCATCCTAACTCAATGAGCCTCATCCTAACTCAATGAGCCTCATCCTAACTCAATGAGCCTCATCCTAACTCAATGAGCCTCATCCTAACTCAATGAGCCTCATCCTAACTCAATGAGCCTCATCCTAACTCAATGAGCCTCATCCTAACTCAATGAGCCTCATCCTAACTCAATGAGCCTCATCCTAACTCAATGAGCCTCATCCTAACTCAATGAGCCTCATCCTAACTCAATGAGCCTCATCCTAACTCAATGAGCCTCATCCTAACTCAATGAGCCTCATCCTAACTCAATGAGCCTCATCCTAACTCAATGAGCCTCATCCTAACTCAATGAGCCTCATCCTAACTCAATGAGCCTCATCCTAACTCAATGAGCCTCATCCTAACTCAATGAGCCTCATCCTAACTCAATGAGCCTCATCCTAACTCAATGAGCCTCATCCTAACTCAATGAGCCTCATCCTAACTCAATGAGCCTCATCCTAACTCAATGAGCCTCATCCTAACTCAATGAGCCTCATCCTAACTCAATGAGCCTCATCCTAACTCAATGAGCCTCATCCTAACTCAATGAGCCTCATCCTAACTCAATGAGCCTCATCCTAACTCAATGAGCCTCATCCTAACTCAATGAGCCTCATCCTAACTCAATGAGCCTCATCCTAACTCAATGAGCCTCATCCTAACATGAAAGTGACTATTGAAAGCCTATGTTTACTACATGGAAAAATAATGTGCATTGTCGTACTTCTGGTTTGCTTTCATAATTAGGCATCAAAAAGATTGACATTATCATTCGATATGTTTTCATTGGGAAATTTCAATTTGTTTCCACCACACTACCAAAACTGAAAGTATAAATTAAGCTTCTTTTGGGGGGGGGGAGGTCAAGGGAGAAATTGAATTTATAGTTACGAATATTTTCCCACCCTCTCACCAGCCGGCTGGTAACTAGCCCGTCCTATTTTTAAGAAAAAGGGGGAGGGGAGGGTGCTATCCTAAACTTTTTATTCCCAATTTAATGTTAATATATTAAGCCTTTCTATTAAATACCTAATCCTAATAGTGCGCGCACTTTCCCGTTATTTTTATCTGAATCTTTCTAAAATAAGAAACCCATCTTTATACTTCAGAGTTGGAACGAGGGAAAGAAATGAAATTTCTCCTTAACTTTCTGCCACTGAAATGGTGTTCAAGTATCTGTTGAAAAGTTATCGAGTTTCGATTTCATGGCGCAAGGCTCAGATCTGTGCCAAGATGCGCCACTGCAAATGTATACTGACAAGCTATGGTTTCATTAAAGAGCCAAATATGGCCAAACTGTGCCAATCAGGGTTTGGAGTTGTAAATGTAATATTAATGAAAGGTTAATGTAATATTAATTTTTGTATTCAACAAATTAAAATGAATATGAAGTTCGCTCTACTTAAACTGTTAAGACCGATAGAGTTTAAGATAAATTTTCGAATGGGGACGTTACCTTCACCATATTGATACGAATTTAGTACGCTTAAGAAACCAGCGGAAGTGGCCTCAAAACATTCTCATACTCTAATAAAGGGGATATCCCAGAGAACGCCTTGTATGACATTGGCGTACAATAGATGAAATATTAACTTTGGCGTGAATTGAGTATTTCCTGAATATCCTTGGCGAGTGATTTGTCCATTTATTCCTGGCCCGAGGTAAATAGAATTCAAAAGTCTAATTTGTGTTTAAGACGCATTTTTCCAGCTGATTGAAAAAAATATTAACACAGAATTACACTTGAAGTCAAAATCATAAACCAAATTATATATTAAAATCGTTGCGTTAGAGTAACAGCATTTACAAGTACAGATTGACGGTCAAGCCATTGTTAAATTTGGCTCAAAATTTGGAAGGTTTCTACTACATGGGGGTTAAATCTCTACTGAATTTTACCCATATAGTTCTCTTCATTTATTAGTTTTCGTTTTAACATGCTTGCACAGACTTCCTTTAAACGGATTTCTCTCACACTTTGATAGACATCTATATATCCCGTGTAAGGACATACCAAATTTCAACCGCCTAGCTCAAAGACGTTGAGTTTTGTCACAGACAGATGGAAGTTTCCGAAAAAGGTTTTTCGAATTAATGTAAATCTGAAACAGGAAGGGGAGTCCATCTCGAGTTCGAATTTTTAGCGATTGTTATACTTTATACTACATATGCGAGAGCGTAAAAATGATTGCCGATTAAAATCGAGACCTTCTGATAAAAAAAAATCAAGTGAATCGACGTGGGTGGAACACCGATTACTAGAAATTTAGTGAAACGGGTTTGGTTAATACAAAATCGATTCATTTTCACTTCAAGCTCTGGTACAGGAAGATAAATCGAGAAACTAGGCAACATTGATAGAATGAAGTGCAATTTATTGGAGATTTATAGATTCTGGTCGTGAATTAAATAATGGTGAAAAAATCCTTTATTGAAGTATTTGCAATTTTATGTAAATGAAACATTCTTCCTGCACCTAATGTTACTGATGAAGGATTTCGCAAGAGTGAATTGAGAATTGTGTTCCTGCCATTTTACATTCAGTTCTCTAAACGCATTGTTACTGGCGTGAATTTGAAGTTTCAAAGATTTCGATATTGAGAAAGATGAGCATTAGGCGCATAGTTAAATGGTGGTCGAAAAATTTATATTTCCATCTTAATTCCATGTCTTTACTTTTGCATTATTGTGGTAGACACCATATTAATTTTTGAACTCTAATTTCAGAATCTGAATTCAGTGACACTTTCTTACAATTGAAAATAAACGCTTAGCATTTCGTATTCTGATGCAATATTTTCCTAGGAGAAAAATGGAATCGAGAGGGGAAATATTATACAATATGAATTTTTACTGATACTCACTATCAGTTTTTAAGTTAATAAATTTTAGAGTATTTAATTTCAAAATTAATATCGCCATTTATTCAGTTTAACCGTGTGTAAACTTGCATACACTTTTAATATGCATCATATTTAAATCTCGGCTCCGAAATTAAAAATTATTGCTTGAAGATCATGAATTAAGTCTTTAAAGGCAAAAAGTCAGATGACTTGATGAAGTCAATTTTATTCTCAGTTTCATAATTATTGAAATGAATTTTTTTCAATCGGACGAATTAAATATCGAATACTGTTCGGTGCTCAAAGTATTGAGTTTCTTGGATTGAATTTCTTTTATTTAAAGGTATGTTGTGGGTACTTAAAATTTAAAACGGTTTCAAATTTTTTTTTATATTTGCATGGTCTATCAAAACATAAGACATGATAGTATTCTGCACAGACAATAGAATTTTTATTGATGCGTTGAGGGTTGTTTGCTCGGAGCAGCCACTTATAGAAGGATTAGTTTCGAATTCTAACCTTAATGGAATGAAGATTTTTTTTTTTGGGGGGGGGAGGAAGAATAAATTTGTTTTCTAGATTTACGTATGTTTGAATTCAATATAGAAAATGGGGAAATCCATTGAGGGCATTACTTCTAAAGATATTTTATATTGATTAATATAAAGAGTTTCTATTAAGCGAGTGTTATGAAGATCATTAAGCGAGTGTTATTGGTATCAGATCCAACTTTCCCGATGTTTCCCGCTTTAAATGATTGGAACCTGAATAGCCATCCCAATACGAAGGCCTGAGGACTTTATACAGAAGAATCAATTATAGAAATTATGTACACGGATTTCTCCAACATAAAGGCCAAATGCCTCATTGAAGCATGTTCCACCAATTAGAAAATATACCCGAGTTCGATTTTGCACAAATGATCGTAAATTTTTTTATATTGCTTTCAAATACACTGGAAGGATTGCTTCGATAATAAGAATCGGGATTTTGTTACAAAAGTCCTCAAGGTCAAAGCATCAAATGGCTTATCTTCTACCTACAACCTTAATTTAGAAATGCATGCTCAAAACTATTTACTACTGTTCTTATAGTAATGCTGAGGGTTTTTGGGACAACTTCCTATTCAGAAACGCTATGAATAATCAATTCCTACAATCTTCAGAATTCTGAAGTTGAATACTGAAACACCCGAGTTCATTTGTCAGAAATTCACTAAACGCCCTCAAAAATGGCTACGATAGCTCATTTTTTCCAGGAGTTAATGCACAAAAGAAATGCTCCGACTTCCTTTAAGATTTCCAAAATATGTCCCATTGCACAAACACCTTCCCAGCGACTTACTCAAAAGAGGAACCGCTTGACAAGAGGCTGAATCGCCGTACTTGAATCGAAGTATGTCGGGTCTTCAGAACTGGAAAAATATTTCTACACTACTTCGCAATGAACTGCCCATATACCACTTAGGATTAACACGAAAAATTAGACATCTAATGGACAAGAGATAATCAAAATCACTTGAGCTTTTGTATCAAGATTTTTTGCATGCTACTGCAAAAGAAAATTGCAATTTTTTGCTAACAAGATCAGGTTTGAAATTCCGTTGAGACTCAAAAATCTACTGCCACAGAAATCGGATCAAATATTAGAGCACATGCAAAAATGATCATTCAACAATTGGGAGATATAGTCAATCAAGCTCTTCAAGTATTAATTTCTCATCCTAATTTTACGCAAATTTAATATCTTTAGAAACATCCCATTTTGGATGACGTACTATGAAGATTTCTTAAATAATCCAGACAATCTTAAATGATTCGAAATATTTTTGAAGTCAAAAAACATTACCATGTTAAATTCGATTCCTTTGGGATCTTCTGGACTGGATTTTCCGAAGAAACTTTCCGAACTGCTCGGGAAGAGCAAGCAAGTTGAAGCTTGAAACTTGGGATTTCAGGAACAGATCCTTATGTAACTTATCTGGCCAGGTTCCTCGGAGAGCAGCTGGCAGTATATACACTTTTAATGAAAGAACCAACAATCCTAAAAAGAAATAGCTTTATTTAAACCTCTATACATGAAAGATTGAGAAAAATTAAAGTATTAAAGTTTAACGAGATAAAATTTAATCTACCAAACATTACTTAATCATGTCTGAACTATAATAAAATATTGTGAACGTCAAAAAATTCGAACTCCAGATTTTAACGAACCTACGCTTTAAGCCATTCCGCATCTGAAACACATTTCCGGAATTGTAACTTACTTGAACACTTGCAAACCAAGTTCGATGGATGAAGTTTGGTATGTGGCATTTCCATGTAAATATCACTAGATTTCTACAAAATTTGATACGAAAACGAATGAATACGATAACTACAAGACGTAAAGCATAGATAGATAAAATTTGGTATATAGAATTAGCATTTAAAGTGTAGAATACAAATGTGAAATTTCGAAATAAGTATTTAGATTTTAACAGTTCTGTACTTTCCTATGGATATAAAGGTGATAACTCAAAAAACGCAGCGCCATAAACGTCGCATTTATATCAAATGTTATTTGCCTATGTGATCTTACTAAAATTGAAGTTCTGCTAAATTTTGGCTTCATTCGAACAAAGATTCTATATTTCTGAATATATGGTTTATCGAAAAAATTCTCTACTTCAAGAGCAAGACTCATACAGGTGTTGAAAATAAAGTTGAGCACCCGTGGAGTTCAATCTCGTCCAAGTTCAACAATTATATGTGAAGGAAGGGGTGGGTGTGACAATTAAGCAGGAAGTATGCGAGAAAATTTCTGCAAGACTGCCCAGTTGATTCTAATCTGTACACAGTATACATAAGAGTTGGATACCAAACAGTTATTTCGAATTGCAAATGTCATGTCAATAGGCTTGCGATTTTAGAAATCTCTAGCCACCCTAGGTGACCAGTTCTTCGAACTCAATAAAATAGATTTTATACTAAATGAAAATAATATTTAAAATTTTTTAAGCCGTCAACATTTTTATTGGTTAGACTCCACAGGGTAATTCTGGGGCTATATCGAAATTTTATATTTTCAGAGTTCTAAAAATTGAAGAGCGGCATGAAGCAGGCAACACTTGGGACTATATAAAGACCATCAGTTTTTTTTCCATCCAACAAAAATTGGAATGGCCTTCTCCAAACTCATTTAATAAACGTTATACTTTCGCATAAAACTGAACCTTGGACAAAATACGCCAATATTTTGCATGACATTGGTAATCAATAGTTACTAAATATTAATGTTCGGCGCAACTGGCATTTTCTCGCATGCGATGTGTAGAGAAAGTATTGTAATCGTTGAAAAATTCAAACTCGAGATGGACGTGTCTCCACATTTTAGAAATTGAATCGGATAAAATTTTTTGTAATTATATTAGTCTGTCCGTGCTCTTCCATCCTTAAATATATATGGCAAAACTGAAAAAGCTTTAAGCTTGACGTATGAAAACTTATTCCTCCGAGTAAAGTAATCTAAATTTTAGCAAAGTTAACAGTGAAATTTTATGTCGAGGAGGCATAAAGTTGAAAGCCATTTCCATAAAGTAACTTACTGATTGTAAAGTATAAAGTCAATGTGCTCATTACTGGTGCAATAAAAATACTTTAAATGTTAAAATCAAAGTTCAAATTAACATTACCAGATCTTGGTCAACAGATTCGGACTATTCATCCTTTCCGCTTAATATTTAAACGAACTGAAAGAAACCGTCTTGAAATGGCGAAGCAACAAAGCAGTTGCTCAGTTAACTTCCGCCTCGACTGAAGAGCTTAAACCACTTCTCATATTCCGCCGTACACGAGGCGAGTTTCAATAGTAGCAAAATTTGCATTGCAGTTGTTGCCACCACAAATCACGAAACTTGCAAAAAGGTCGAGTTCGAATCTGTTTGCTTGAGATCATGGCGTGGAATTGGAATAACACAAGGACACCATAAAAATACGGATCCGAAATAAATTTTGGTATGGATCTTTTCCAAATGTCCAACAAAAACGGATACACAGTTTTTACACGAGATTTAGATTTCAGTCAAATTTTGAACAAAATCCGTTCAGTGGATGTCTGTTCTAATTTAAGCTAACGCGGTAATCACAAAGATGGAATTTAAAAATAGATCAACTTCGGTACACAGATTTAACATCTATATGAAATTTTGAACCAAATCCAACTTATGGCTAACAATTTGTCGATTTATACTATCAGAAACATGCAGTTTGACTTGAGTGTTACGAATTTGGTATGCGATTGTGACTACAAGTGTAGTCTTTCAAACGGTAGAAAAATTGCATATAAACAAATTAGATTTTCAAATACTCTTTACCTCATGCCAAGGATTAATCGAAAAAAACTCGCCATAGAACACAAGATAGATTCAGTAAAAATAGCAATCTGATGTCAAAAGTTAATATTTCTTAACTATAGTACACTAATGCCATGAAAGGCGTCTTTGAGCTTGATTAGGATTAGTTTGGTTCAATGGTACAAAGACAAATTTGTCGTTCGTTATTTTTCAGGTAAAGTTTAATAAACAATGTTGAAAGCAAGTCATTTTAAATCGAATTTCACTGAGAAAAATATTGCCGGCCCCAAGGGTGTCAATTGAACAATATGTGCTCCAAAGTGGCTTGTCTAAGAAAGTTTTTGCATATACACAACATGTTTAAAGCTTAAGATACAACTGCACATGTTACATTCGACGTTCTCTGGAATAACACTTATTGGAGAGCGTGTGACAATATTTCGTGGAACTCCCGCTGGTTGCTAACCGATTGACAGATATAATCGTAATTTGAAATTAATAGAATTTTGAATACGATCTTAAATTATTGCGTTTATATGCATGTGAAAGTACAGACAGATAGAAGTCAAATCTGGAGACAAATTTGATTCCGAATTTTATCGGAATCTACAGTTTAGATGCTAAACCTGTGTATCAAACTATACGTTGGCTGGCATTTAACAATGCGTTGGTTCTTTTAGTTTTTTTCATTTACTGCGTACGTATTACTCGGATAGCTGGGGAATAACTTTCTCTGATTTTGTTCAAATTTTGCTAGAACTATAAATTTGATATCAAGTCCCATACCAAATTCATCTGTTTAGCTCAAAGCGTTTGAATTTATTTTCATAGAAAAACAGGAATAATGCCAAAAAATGCGTTTTGGATTTAAAGATCAGGAAAGATCCGTGAAATATTTCGAATTGAGTTTTTGCAAATTACAATACTTTGTATGAGAAAGTAAAGCTTAATGAAATCGGCGTAATGGTTGTGCCGTGAATATTATGACTTTCGTCATAAAATGAAATAGCGCGAAAAAAATCTCTCGCTATTTTATATTCTATTCATGCTAATTTAATATATATGCGCTCTACATACAAAACCGTTTGACCTAGAACTAGTAAACTTATCAGAAACTTATTTTAGAGGGTGGAAATTTTATTTCGGGAACAGGTGCAAATTTTAATCAGAACTTTCATTAACTGAAAATGAAATGAAATATCGGTATCTCCTCTATGATTTCCAAAAATATAGCACAAATGGTTTTTACATCATTTTAAAATTTAAAAAAAAAATTAAATTATATCAATGTTAACTTAATTTACAAGTTTCTACTTTCAATGAATTTTAAGAAAATATTTTAACTGTTTAATTTATTTCGCAAAGAAATGAAAAGTGCGTAGAAAAAAGGTAGTTCTAATTATCGTGTTGCAATTATGCTGGCAAAAACTCCATTTGAAAGACTGAATTAACCCTTTCGGAAATTTTAACCGAGAAATGCGATTTTTAACATTTTCAGGTATTGCTGTCTGTATGAAATAGAATACGAAATGCTATATTTTCTAAAAAGCAATGCGAGAAAAGGATTTGCGATGATTTAAAATGGCTATCAATTTAATAATTCATTCTTATTTAAGGTATATATAACTTAATTCATGGGATATCCACACTAATTAGGGCCCAACAGCTAATTTTACAACATTAATAGATGCATACACTAATTAATCTAAATGAGATTTTATATAGTTTGAATCAAATATTTCTATAAATTACGTTTATGCAGATTTTATACATTAAAAAAAAATTGTATACTGATCCTATATTCTATAAGTCATTTAATGAAATATGACTGAGACATTAATATTTAAAGTTCCACTCTTTTGCAATTAAAATGTATTAAGTTATGAATGTTTGAACGCCTATTCTATAAAAACTCTCCGACTTAAAGATACTATTCCGGGCTCTGATTTTCCAAGGCAGATTGTCTAAATTCATGCAATTTATAATCTTAAAATATTGATATTCAAAGCATTATGGCTTGATAAGGCTTAATCTCTGAAGACAACCGTTAGACGCAAGATAATTTTACTGACCATGATTTACAGGATCGAAGAATTAACATTTAGAACTCTTAATTGTTCTCTGATGTACATTTATTAATTGAAATGACATTTGCCTCATTGAAGTCTTTTAGAAGACAAAACTGAATTTGACGAATCAGAAGTTCATTGAATTCTTTCAAATACTGAATATAAAATATTCTGCGATACATGTAAGCTTACAATACTGAGGGATTCGATTTTCTGTAATTAAAAAAAATGTAAAAATGATTGATTTCAGTAAAAAAATCCGCATTTATTGAAGTTCTTTCATTTCAAATTCAAATTTAAATCTTACGGCGAATTGGAGATGACAGCAAATTAGATATTACAATGAACAAAATGTAAAGCTTCTTTAATGTTAGCTATGGAACTAAATTTGAAGTTTAATATTTTGAATGAGCTATTAAGAGACCAAGGCACAAATATTTAACTGAATTTTTGGAGTTTTACACCTGATGAGCCAGCTGGTCAACAAAGGCGGCTAATATTAAATAAACCGGATCCATTTTAAAATTCATTATATAATTTATGTATAAAAGAGCACATCACTGCGTGCAATTGTAGTGGAGTGCATGAGCAGTTTCATCGGTATTTGACTAAGATGGTGCAAGTTTACTCCTGAATTAAATCGGTTAAAAACATTCTAGATGACAACAGATCCATTAACTATTTTGAGCACATTTCGGATTTTAATTAACAGTTTTGAAACCTTTAACTTTAATTTTATGAACAAATTGAAAAATGCTGAAAGGTCGATTTTAAGTAGAGTTTATGACTGAAACGGCCTGCTGCTAATTGACTAGACTGCCTTAATTGAGTAAAATTATTGGGAATAGTGGTAAATTGAAATATCTTACTCTACAATTTACAACTTATTTCAACACTGAAGAATAAAATATATTCTTAACCATACAAATAAGAACCAGTTGAAGTGGTCACCAAAACTTCCGCATACTCTAAAAAGACTATTCCAGGGAACATGTTTCATGGCATTGGCGTACAATTATGAAATATACGTTTCGAAATGAATTTAGGATAACACGATAAATTCTTTGAAGATGTTACAGAGTCCCCATTAATATCTGGCATACGGTTAATAGTGCCCCCAAAATCGATGCGTTTTAGACGCGTTTATCCCAACCGATTGAAATCAGTTTGACCCAAAACCACATGCCACATTTTATATATCATGCTTACACGCTTTTGAAATTATAGATTGATAAATCGACTTGAAGCCCTTGATAGATTTGATTCAAAATTTACAGTATAATATATACTCTATATATTAAGCCTGTACCAAGTTTAATTTAGCTATATTAACGTCCGTTTTAAAGCAACACTAGTGTATTAAAATCTGTACCAAATTTCAGCCGAACTCTTGAAGTAAGTTATTTTGTATTTAAACAGCAGGGCAGATTTCCTTAGAACGGATTTTGCTTTAATTTAGCAAACATTTCAAAATCGTATGTAAAAACCGTAATCCAAATTCACTCGTCTGTCACCAAGTATTTCTGAATTGTATATCACAGAGAAACAAACTTAATGTTATTCATAATCGGGGTGGTTAAAGTCTTGAATTCGTATCTTTCGACGATTACAGTATTTTACAATTCATATGTTAGAAAGTAAGAATAAACAGGGAGTCGCAATTAAAAAAAAAATCAACACTTCCACCAAGCACATGCAGCAAACTCATTCAGTAACATACTTAGTATGAATTTATTGTCAATAGCATTAGCAATTGAATATATTGTAATTTTAGAAGACAATTTTAATTAAGCTGCTTAAATATAACATTAGGCACCCAGGCTTAAGAGTTGAGATTAAGTATAATATTGCGAAGTATAAATATTAAATTTAGAAAAATAATGATATTTCAGTTTACTTACATTGTAACCGTCCCGTACAGGCTGAACGCATCTCGTGATCCACCTTTATCTTTGATACAATTAGAATAACACCAGCAGATAATTACGGAAGTCGGCATCCATTGCTCATTGGCATTAACTTGGTGGTTGTCGATTCTTGTATAGTAAATATCATAAAAATCCGTACATTTTTATGGATTTTCTCGACACACCAATTATCCAGGCAATAGCAGATGAGATGACTGAATAACCTGAAAAGAACTGAAACACATCAGGGAAACGTGTTTAAGCTGTTCACAATTTAAAGATAAAGAAAATTACATGATCCTTAAAGGGATCTCAGTTTATAAAACCATTGGCACAGTAATTTTGCTAATCAGACGATTCCACTTATTTGGGGCATTATTTTAATTTCTATGAAAAGAGCATTTGGGTAGTGAAGCGTTTTAGTGATTTGGCATTTAAATTTATATTTTTACTTCATTAAAGATTAAAAATTTAGTAATTCGATGCACGAGTTACTCATAATCGTTTGCGAAACGCTTGAATTAAAAAGACGGCATACAGGTGTTGGGTTGTTTCTAAATAATCAGCGAGTTTTTTTTAATGTAGAATAAATGCTTGACAAAACATGCGGAAGCGTCTTCAAGAAATTCCCAATACAGATGTTATCCTCCTGCCCTAGCATTAAAATTGTGAACCATTAAAGTCATGACCACAAAGAATATTTGAGGTCCGCATGTGACCATTTCGTACTTCAATAGTGCAGTGAACCGAGAATGTAAGCTTTCGTCGATTGAAATTAAAATTGTTAAAAACTCAATTTTTGTGCGGAAATCACATACTCAATTTCATTCATAAGAAACTTTCATAAGAAGATTTCATAAGAAACTATCAATCCAAAGTGATCAATATCAAAATTCACCTATATAATATTTCCCGAATCTATAATAAAATATAGATTGTATTTTGAGAGCGTTAATGCTGCTACAACTAAAACACAAATGAACTTAACCAAATTAGAATAATTATTAGAAATAAATATTAAGTTCACAGCCAAAGAATAAAAAAGAAAGATAATGAATCCGGCCTAAAGACTTTCTCAAGGGTCACCCTCAGGCAATGGTGCAAACCAGGGATTTTTTTCTGTGAGGGGCCTGACTTTCGTCCAACAAACTGACCTCTCGTGACCCGAAAACTCCAGGGAATTGAGGTTTTGGAGATAAAATTAGTATCACAAAATTAAAGATAATTATACAATAATAAGTAAATTAATCCACCTAAGAACACAGCAAATCAAACAAAAAATATGAAAATAGAACCAAATTCATTTAAATAAGAAAAGACAGTGCGAGGCAAAAAAGACTTGTTAGTGCAATTACACTTCGATAAATTAAATTGAATACAATTTTACCGCGTTTGAAGCTATATACGCCTGCCACGTTTCGTCATAATGCATCATAATTGTAGCTCCATCTATTGAGTTAAAATTCAAAGTGAATAAACTGGAGGAAGTCAAAAATTAGATAAACTTTCTCTTATTAAAACCACTATTGCAAAAGTGTTTGGGAAATTCATTAGTAGTAGAGTTTTTAATGAGATTGTTGCTTCAATATAAGAAATTCTCTAGAGTTGGAATCTAATTTTCAAATTCCCTGTTATAATATGGCCTTTGTCAGCATCTATATAATCTTTATAAATTTTTGTTACAATTACACTGTTTTGTTAATCTTATTTAAACTTTTTCTGTAATAATTATAGTTGCAAATTTTCCTTAAAGTTGCTGAATAACAAAATGCTATTGAAACCATTGCGTTATCCTTTAAAGGAAAAAAATCCTTACTGTTGTGCATAATTTTAGGTAACTTTAGATTTTCGAAGCAAATATCCAAAAATCTCACTACACAGTACTTTATTCAAATTACTTTTATTTAAAAATAGTAAATCGTTTTTTCCTATTTTAAGTTTGAATTTTATTAGATTTAGGATTATGAATTTAGTGAAAGAATCTTCAAATTTGTTATTAATAAACCATCTAATTTTATTTTTCCTAAAGCCAAAAAGAAATTCCTTAATTTTAAGAGTGTTCTCATTATGTACCAAGTCACAAAAGTTCTGAAATTCCTCGGATATTATATTAAAATTACCACCTCTATCTTTTCCTCTCTTAAATCTGTTTTCCTTATCTAGAAAGTCTTGAAAGATGTTAAGTTTGTTATAAATACAAATGTTATCCAAATCCCCGTAACCTTCTCCATTTAACTTGCTATTAAGTCCATAAGGAAACCGTTTTTAAATTACATATAGATATTTTCCAAGTTAATTTTCTGTTTAAATCAATAATATTATATCTTCCAGAATGTAAATATTAATATTATCAAAGTAGTGACAATGGAAGTGTAGCTCATAGACAAAAGACTCATTTTTAATAAAGTTTTTAATAGCAGATCTGTGGCCATTTATTCGTTTATTTAGTTCAGTACTAGTTTGTCCTATGCAATTCAAATTACATTCTTTACAATTCAGCAAATACACAATTAAGATTTGTTTTTACAAAATAAATTCCATATTTGAAATTTCGTTTTTAATTTGTTATTTATTAGCTAGTGGACAAGTCTTGCATTTTTTGCTATCACAAACTAGATATTTTTTGGTATTTAAAAATTTTTTTTGAACAAAACAGTTGTGCAAGTAGCTTTTTATCTGTGGATGCTCCAACCACAAAGCTAGCCACAGCGCCCCTTGGTAAAACGAGTGACGGGCCATGCGCTATGAGAAATTCTTTAATTAACCTTCGCATAGTTTTATTTTATTGGTACCTGAAAGGAAAGGAATCTGCCTCAACAATCCGGAATCCTCGAATCAAATCCAAAAGGGAAATCATTTTTATTTTTAAAGACACCAGATTTCATCTTAGAAAAAGGTTGCTATTTTATCACCTGCTTAGAGGCAAATATACTTACAGCCAACCCATGGACTGATTAGTTTCAAGATTTGGCACAGATAATTAGATGTTAAAATTGTACCAAATATCAACCGTCTAGCTATGAAGCATAAAAAGGTATTGTGTTGCACTCTGACAGGTATTCTATGAATCGAGATCTTAAAATTTTGAGCGACATTACATTGTTGTATATCAACGAGTTTCGATTATGGCCATATATAAAGACATTTCTAAAGACAGTTTCCGAACTCGTGGAGGACAGAAACATGACAATTCAGAATTTTAGCGATAATAAGCTATAAGAAATGGCATGATAAATTAAAACCCATCAAAACGCAAAGTATAACTTATTAGATGCGACATAATCCAATCACTCAACAGCCCCTACATGAAACTTCATTTAAAATTGAAATGTTTCAGGAACGAAATGCAATGGATGAATGCAACGTGTATAATTTTGAAATGTGAACACCACACAAATTTCTACATAAATAATTGAGAATCAACAAAGTTAGCTGTATTTTTCCCTGGTAACCATACGTTGCATTTTCGACATCAGAATGGCTCGTTTTGGTCCGTTTATCTTCAAATAACAACACTAGGCTTGCATATAAAACCTTTGCATTCAACGCATTAGATAAGCTACTAAGCTCCCATTATAGGTTTAGGCGAATTTTTGTTAAAACAATATCTGCAACATTCCAGCTTCAGATGCCCAAAGGATCGCGACTTGCAATTCTCAATGACGAATACAGGCGCTTTCAGGTTGGGGAATATTTCAGACTAACCACTAATTGATTTGCTGGGAATATTGCTTTCGTTTTATGTTGAATCTCGTAAATACAACTTGACGCTCATGATTCTCTCCTCAACTGAAACATGTCATGGAATTACGCTTCATCAAGAACATTGTTTAAAGGTTTATTAAGTTTCTCAAAATTAAGTTTCCGAATATTCTATTTCAAATTTCAAGTTATTTTTTAAGGTAATGCAATTACAGTTTGTTTCAAGATTAGCAGAAACTTTTTTCCTTAAGCTTTCAGAAATGGAAGAAAGTCATACGATTGCTATTTGATGAAACGATACAAATGGTTTAATTATCAATACAATAATGATATGCATGAAAAACTAACAATTTTTTTTTAAATTGTCAAAATTCACAGTTGTATGGCAATTTAGGCGATTTTTTAAATTTTAAAAAGATGCAGAAACTAAATTTTTTACTTCGATGTTTTAGGAAATTATGACCCAAGAAAATTCAAGTTTCATTTAGTATGCAATTAAAGTTTCATAAAATCATTTGGAGGTGAATATTTTCATCTCATAAAGTATACCTGTGCCGGATTTGATAGTTCTAATGGCTGTCCTGTAAACTTCGGGCACATACATATATACACTTCCATTTTAAGAATAGATTTCAAAGTTCAAGAGAAAACCAGCCGAAATGAAAAACAAAGCAACAAATAAACAGTTATAATTGAAATATACTTTGAGAGATTAGATGGTATATTAAAAAATTGGTCGGAATATGTTTGAATTCGATTTTTCAAATTCTCACAATTCCATAGATTCACATAGATTTATTGGAGGGATAAAATGCAGTTAGGAAGTTATCGTTCTGCATTTGCGAATTAAATATTGCACATACTGATCTAATCATAAAGGTTTTTGAACTTAAAGGTTGTGACCCAAATGAACAAGTAAATTGTCGGGATATGCCGTTGAAACTTTTAATTGATAAATTTCTTTTTCGGACTTCAATAAAACAATTGTTATAAGCCAATAATTGGAGCTTAATCCAAAGATTTCGCTTAAATAAGAAGAGTTGAAGAGTAAATGCTCAAAAGACGTCAAAAAGTGTCGAAAATGAGATTAAATTAATTTTCAGAACAATAGTTCTGAATTACCAGTTTGGCATTCAATAAAATTGCATAAAAACATTACAAAAGCGGATACATATTATACGCTGGCTCAGAATGAATATTCCATAGATAACTAACTACAGGAACATTAAAAACTATCGTCACATATTATTCACTTTTATTTGCAACAAAATACTTACAGGGTTATGAAAAAATTGACTTCTCAGAAAAATTAGGTTGCAAAAAACGAAAATTTTCAGAATGGCAATGGTCTACAATTATCAGTTCATAACCTAAAGCAAAGTATCAGAAAACATACCAAATATTTACCGAATATAATAAACAACTTACGATAGAAACGAGAAAAGCGGCCGAGGTTTCCTTTATCAAAATTCAGATGAAGTCGAAGTGAGAAATCACTATACCAAAAATCTTTGCAAAAAATCTACTTCACTAAGCCACGTCACTACGTCTACGTCACTATTCAACCGTAACACGATGCCAATTATTATCAACGCTTTGGGATAAAAAGACAAATAGAAAAAAAAATGTATCTGAAATCTCTTCTTTTATAGTAGAAGAATATAATTGCAACCTGGCTTATTTTCTGTACTTAATTTCTCCCAAGCGGCCCAAATCAATGGGCTAGAGCATAACTCTCTACGCTATGGGTCCAGGTTCTAATCATGATTGTTTTAAAACTTTTTATGCTATTAAAATTTCGTCGGCCTTGGCAATATGGATTTTGTTTTTATTTATTACGATAAATAACTTCATTTAATTCTAAGAATTTCTTTTTCTTTCTTTTAAAATTCTTTTATTGCAGATTAGTTATTTGTTTTGGTTTTCAATTTCCTTGACACTTGAGAACGCCAATGATATGAACTCAAATGAGGCTACAGTTGTAAAAAGTATTAGAAGCCCTGGTAAAGAACTCCAGGATAGAATAACATTCTATTATTATGTTCATGACTTTTTAGAATTTAAGAAAGAATTTTGAAATCAACAACAACAATAACAAAAAGATGAGTTAAATACTAAATTGTAATAATAAATAAATACTAAATACTTAATAACATAAATCGCAATACAGAAGGCAATTCTAAACAACAGAACTTGACATTATACACTATCTATCAAAAAGTATTTGGGCACCCATGTAAATGAGATTATCTGCGGTCATGACCACGTCACATCTTCTGTACTTAAATATCGTATAGGATCCGGCAATGGCATTAGCTGTATGGGAGATGCTTCGAAATTCAGCTTTGTCTGACTTCTAGGAAGGCGTAATTGTTGGATATCATTGAAATGGGCGATTCTTGAAAGGCATATATAGTGAGTTAAGCATTCCAAAATCGTCAATATCTTTTGTGGTTTGGAAGTGTGTAGTGGAAGGTGAGTGGTGGTTGTCAGAATGTATTTCAACCAACAGATCACTAAGAGGTAGATTGTACCAAACCGATAGCGTACAGACTCGAGGAGTTCTGATGAGTATCTGCTACTATTTATTTAATAAACAACAAACACAAGTCCACTTGCTTGGTTTCCATGGCCTATTGCCGCGCATAAGCTTTCGAATACAAAATCCAACCAGCGCTGGTGCAAGGCAAGTCGGAATTGTATCCTAGATCAGTGGAAATGGGTTCTCTGGAATAATGCATCAAGGTCCAGTCGGATGACAGTATGGGTTTGGAAAATGCACGGGAAACGCTTTCGACAAAAAATATTGTGCTTACAGTAAAGCTTGGAGGAGGAGGAATTATAAACTCGGGATATTTCTCGTGGTATAGACTAGGACCGTTTATCCCAATCATGGTAAGCTCAGCGCCGACTCTACTATTCTGAACGACAATCTGCTTCCTCGTAATTTTAAGAGTTGCAAGATCTGTAAGCGACCTAAGCTGAGTGAACATTTCTTGTTTCTTCAGTAACTCCAACTAGGGCCAAGAGTACGACTTGGCTACTTCATGTGTCGCATTCGCTTGCACAACCCTTTTTTTTACTAGGAGGCACATTCACACAACTCACCGATAGAACACAGAACAACCATGTCTGAACTGGGACCTCCAGATCACGGGAATGACGTCCTACTCCTATGCCAGAACGCCGGCCTTAAGTTGAGGGGTCCACCATGAATTGGTATGACAATGAGGTGAACCGATTGGAGTGACCGCCCAGAGATCAGAGTTGAATACTATAGAAATCCTTTGGGAAAAGTTGGATCACCGAATTAAGGAGTGCGGCAACCGTCCAAAATTGGTGAATGGACTTGCATGTCTTCTCCGATCCGAGTGAAAGAAAATACCCCTACCTACTATCCAAATATTTATGGAAAGCATACGCTAAAGTGTTGAGTCTATAATTGCTTCAGGTGGAGGCTATACCAACAAATAAATATGAATAAATTGTTTCTATCGCAAGTGTCCAATTGTTTATTGGTAGAGTGCATCTTAACGGCGAATTGAACTCTAATATTCTTTTGCATCTCTCGTACTTTGCTGCTGGGAAATTGAGACCCCCCTGTCCCACTACCATGCCATTATGACACCTAAACTAATTTTATGGATGGCTGGTAATAGCGGCACCAATACTTAAAAAAAAGTAGTTACGAATCGTAGGTTAGTGGTAGAATCTCAAGTTGGGAATTGGAGTGAATTGCCATAACATGTGGTACCTAAACATATTTTGTGGATTCTTAACAAATGTGGTACCAATAAAAAGAATTACTTATGAACTCACAACCCACAAATTCAATATCCTTGATTTGTTTTGAGCAGTGTAGTTTAAAGGAGGTAATGGGAATTTCTTTCTTGCTCCACCGCCCAAACAAAGTTCAAAAACTCACCACCAAAGGTGAAATGGCGCTGTAGGCAATATTGTTAAGCAAAATAGGACATGAAGATACAGGTTTAAAATGTGTTTAATAGTTTCTGAAGCGTGTTACAAAGCATGTTCAATGTGTGTCATCACAAAAGCATTATTTATGGTGATAATTTAAACAATTTGGCGGAACAGAAAGTTGTAATACATCGACATATGCGTAACAGTCGTCCTGAAATGCTAAGAGCTACTGTTGAGAATGCAGTAATGCGATTTAACTTGCTTTCAGAAAATGGTGGATGCCACATTGAGCAAATTTTTTACCGTTTCAGAAACGATTAAACACATTTTGAAACGGTGTCTTCATGTCCTATTTTACTTAAAATTGTGGCATACAGCACCATTCCCCCCTAGTGGTGCGTATTTGAACTTTTTTTAGGTGGAAAAGAAATTTCCATTATTTCTTTCAAACTATTACCAAACTATTTGTTACAGTTGTTTTCCTTTTTTGACAATTTCAAAGTGAAACTTTAATTATAACTACCCTGATCTTTATTCTATTAATACTATTTTTTATGGTTTTACTACAGGACGAGGTACATACAAAAATAATTGAAGTAACAAAGTTGGGACATATGATAAATGTGGAGGTTTCAGACCTCATTGTGTCCAAAAATATCAGTTTTATTGCCTTTTTACTTTCTCGCATGCGGAATATTCAAATAGAAAATATTGGAATTGTCAAAAATATCGAACTAGGGCGTTTCACAAATCTGAGTCTGAAAGACACATTTTTGAAATTATGTATTTGTCTATGCACACGATAACTCGAAAGTTCTTTCAACTAGACAGATAAAATTTAGTATATAGTCTCGCACCAAATTTGTGAACTTCTATCAAATTCTGAACAAACGCAATTCAGAGGAAGTCTGACTATTTGGGTTTCTGAGTAAAGATGAATAATCCACGATTTTTTGAATAACAAATAATTTTGCTATTATTAATTTTAAATATTTGTTCCAAATATGTTATTTCAATCATATTATTAATTAAAAATTATTAATTAGTATTAAATATAAAATTTATGAATTTTAATTAATACTTAATTTACTAATTTAAACGTGTGATTGAATTAATTTATCTATTTCAACTTACTTCTTAAATTTGATTTTTTTTTCAAAGCTATTTATTAAATTATTTTTTTTGGAGTAAACCATTTTCTGAAAATTTGAACTACATATATGTTATTTCTTTAAAATGTTTACTTCAGTTCCCTATTCTAAGAATAGATGGCGCCAGCAGTAAACAGAATATATGCAACCTTATGTTCTTTTTGGTATAGTGCATCGTCAAATGCGAACATCGGAAAGTCTCCCATGAAGTGGAGCGGTGACTTCGCTCTTTCCTCACCAGTAAGAAAGCCTCACACTTTCCAGTGAAGTCACCGCTCCGATAAATTTCAGTGATATGCAATTCAATGATACGATAATTCCAAAAATAATCTGTCCTTTCACTTCAGTGGGTAATGGACTTTCCCTATGCAGCTTCCATTGGACAGATCGTATTACTTTCGATCTCCCCAGTGGAAGCTCTCGAATTGATATTTACCAGTATCTATTGCTACTTTCTATCGTGATCCAAGACCTGTAATCGGAATATCGCCAGTAAGATCGTATCACGGATTTGAATCACATCCCTCTTTGAAAAGTACTGATCACTGGTATTTGTGACTTTTTGATATTGGTTACGTAATAATCGATTGTAAAATATTCGCCATCCCTAATCGGATACAGTCTGGTTTTCTTATTCTTCTCCCCAGAGTGTTAAGAGAAAACATGGCTCCTCTTCGCTTGACTCTCAAGATTAATCCATACTTTCATTACAAAAAAGATTGTAAGTGGATAGACTAAACAGAATATAGAAGAATAATTTTGGCATTTTAACGTTCATATCTGTGGTAGTTTTCGCTTTCTAACCGATCGTGCATATTGTTACAAACCTATAATTTTGCTTCCCAGTACGACTAGTGTCATCGTAAGAAAGACAGGATGTACGATCGGTCCTGTGCGTGCTGAGCGTCAATGAAATCAGAGCTTGGCGACTAACTTGGCGACAATTTGGTGACTTGGCGAGGAAATTGGTGACTTTGGCGCCAAAATGGATCATACTGGAAAGTTCGAGAAGTTTCATGATCCATCCAGTAGGAACCGAGATACACCCAGAGATGTCCTGATTGGTCTGAAAGATTCTAGACCAGCCCCCCATAACTATAAAAGACAGGCACTCTTAAGTTGAAGAAGGTGTGGTGTAATTGAAGTCGTGTGAGAAGTAGCGAGTCGGCAGCTAAAGCGAGAAGTTCAGCCGTTGGAGAGATAGACGGTAGAGCGAAGCTCCCAGGAACCCCTCTCCTGCTGGATTCTGTCTATCCGCTTCGTGTGCTGCTGTCTACTGAAGTGTGCTACTATCGTCTACTGTGTTCGTCGTCTTTGTGCTGTCCTGTCTTCGTGTAAATAAACGTCTTTTTTTTTCTACTGCCGCCTGCTGATTGAGTGTTCTCCACACCATATCACTTCCACTATCCAAACGAACCCGGAAATTTCGTAACAATATTTTTAATAAAGTGGAAACAAATGGGCCAATGCGAAATATATAAAGACGTAGAAAAAAAAACGGGATATTTCTTCCCAATTGCTTTTTAAATAAGGCGATTGTTTCCGTTTGCGAGAGAATTAAAAGATGTATTCATAAGCAAAATAGCAAGCATATTACTAGAAATATTAAAAAAGAGATTTCCAAAATCTTTTCAAATTAAAATTTCTAATCAAACTGAAATTAAAGAAAGCAATTTTGCTTTCTGTAATTTTACTTGAATATGTCACAGAAAAAAAAAAGATATAAAGAATATGTATATATTGGTGCTCTAGGTGACACTTTTAAAATTAGAAGTAACGAATTTGGTGAAGATATATTAAATAATCCAAATGCTTAGTTCAGAGCAATTTTTAAGAATTTTTCGTGAGTAAAATTTAAGCAAAATTTATATGACATTTTTATCATAACTGGAGAAATTTTATTGAAGTATACTTATCTTTTCAGTGATACCAAATTAATTTTGAAAAAAAAATTCTATGTTTCAATTTTGAAAACAATTTTTATGTTTATTTTACAACATGCTTAATTTTTGTCAAACTGTTTTCAATACCAGAACAAGCATTTCACCTTGTAGAGGGACAAGGCTCTTAATAATTTCATTATGAGGTTGATAAAAATAACAAACGAGTTTCGAGTACATTTATTGATTTATTTACTAAGTTCCATATTTTACAAGACAAAACAAACACGAACACGAAAATCCACGACACTCACTAGAATACAATCTAATAATGACACTCAAGATAGATAATGGGAAATATACCTTGATGTTAATAAAGTCAAGCCATTTGTTGTATCGAAAGATAAGGTAGTAAATTTTGCAGTTTTTCATACATTATTGATGATGGAGAATTGTAAGTTTCTATTTAAAATTTGATTTTCATAGTTTTAAAATTACTTTTTTACTTTAGTAAAATTATAAATATTTTTTGTTGTGTCAAAGAAATTTTCATTGAAGTGAATTTCTACCCTCTGATAAATACCGCAAATCATGAAATATAATCTGTACTTAGCCAAAATACAGATAATGGTTCTATTTCATATGCTTTCAATTTTGATGAACATATTTAGTTAATTCTGATAAAAAGTATTCAATTAATTAAGGTTTAATCATTTTTATATCAAATTAAAGTTAAAATTTTAGGTAAAATGTTCGTTAATGTGGTAGATGCATAACACATTGAACAAATCAGTGTACGATTTCTAAAATGATTCAAATTATAAGAATCTAAAATTTAAATTTTAAAAAGGCTTTGTCAATGAAGTCATTAGAAATAAATTACATACATTTTTTTCACTGAAAATTTTAACAAACATTGATCCAGCTGATTAAACATGTCAACAAAGGCGAAAAAATAAATGAAATGCATTGAAAGTGACATATGAAGTCAAATTACACAGCATGCAGAGTTATTTATGGAAAATCCAGATGAGCCTTCAAGTAAAATTTTTTTGATATCTCTATTGATTGATTCTCTAGATATAAAATAAAATAAAATTTATTTCTAGAGATTGGTAAAAATTACTATTTTTTGATTTTTTTTAAAAAATCAATGTTTTTCTTGCGACTTATGAAGAAACAAAAAATATGCTTTTTTTTTTCCTTTATATATTCTTGACATAAACAATGAAACAATTAGATCATTCCAAATTCAAGGGGTATGCAATTATTTTTTATTCTTCCATTGTAGATTGCCTAACAATCAAACGCACTTGCAAAGGTATAACAGCTGTAAATGCCATCGACAAGGTCGCCTGTTTCAATTAAAATAGTTTTACTTGAAAAGTGATTTTAATTTCACTTAATCATTATTAAATTCTGAAGTGAACGACATTTATAATTATTGAATGTATATCTCAAAATCAATCAACAAAACCAATGCTTACATCTAAGAAATTTATCACGGAAAAGAAATTAAGAAAATCTTCCATTTCCCATAATGATCATAAACTAAAAATTCAGCTTTATTTTATACTTCCTCAGATTTGGATCTTAGTTAATATTGCAGATTTTTTTTTTTTACTTAGCGATAGTTTTATGCATATGCATAAATAATTTTCACTTGATCTTCGACGACGAATTTTTAAAAAAAAACTTTTCGCTAGCTTCGGATTAATATTATTTTTCTCTTTTGCTTATTTATTTTTTGATTGCCTGCATGGAACCTGAATTATATATGTACATCACTAGTTTGAAAAAAATATATATCCAAAGAGTGTTTTTCTCCTCATTTTCTTCATCTTCTCTACGGAAGAAGATTAAAATTTTTCATTTCTTTTTCTGTCGAGAACTGACTGCAAAGCCATATATTTACTGAAGGAAAGAGACTTATTCAGGGTCTAATTTTAATGTCATGTAATTTTTATTTAGTCCAGATTATTCAATTTCCTTGGGGTTATTAAGTTTCATGTAAATTTTTAAAATGATTGCTTTTTTGTTGTGGGGGAAATGAAGATAGAAAGTATTTCTAAAATCATAGTTAAAAGGGTAACGAGAAAGAAAATTTATTTGACGTACACAGTTTTTTCTCTGCATTTTTTATTGCAGTTGTTTTGAATGTCACACAAAGCAGTAGAAAATTTTTTTGCTTGATATTTTTTATCCTAAAGGGCACACATAGTAAAATTATTATTTCTTATACACAGTGACGGAATTTAATTTGCGATGTCAAAATACCAATCTGTCTAATTTTTAGAAAATGAGAAAATCTTCCAGTTCCAGATTTTCTACTATTTTGTTGCTAAAATTTTTCTAATAATTTTCATGATAGCTATGACAGTAACATTTTAGTTTTTGTTTGTTTGAAGTTACTATTAATACGATATTTTATTGTTTAATCATCTTACTCGTCCAATTGAAAGCATAGGATAAATCAGTACGGTTATTGAAATATTTATATTTAATTATAAAAAAAAGTATTAAAAAGAATTTAACAGTTTTTGCAGTAAAAAGTACATTTTGAATAAATTTACAAATAACTTTACACATTGAAATCGTTCAATTTCTCGTTTATGTCTTTGTAATTGATTAGTATAAGTTGCCTTTGAAATCTTGTACTTGTTTCTTCAATAATGCCGGTTCATTCCTGATGCTTCCTAAGAATGCTGACATAGAGCTGAGCCATCACACTTCCATTGGCAGAAATCGAATTAATTGCAATCGTTATTATAAAATAACATGTATGGCTCTTGAAAAATAACTGTATATTGTTACAAAATTTTTTCTACAAATACCGCTAATCAATTGTAATAACGCAGGGCACCTAATTGCTAATTCAGCAGCTTGCTTGCTATCTAATTCTCTAGTTCTTTTACTTGCCGGCGACTCTGACTACTCACACACACCACTTCCAAGCAGCTTCAGAGTGCCTGTCTTTTAAAGTTCCGGGAGGCGGGGTTGGAATCTTCCAGACCAATCAGGGCGTATAAAGTGTATCTTGGTTCCTACTGGATGGATCGTGAAACTTCTCAAAGTTTCCAGTATGATCCATTTTGTCGCCAAATTAGCCAAATTCATCGCCAAGCCACCAAATGCTCGCCAAGTTTGTCGCCAAGCTCTGAGGTCATTGACGCAGCCCACCCTCAGCATGCACAGGACAGATCGTACAACGTTTTTCTTATGATGACACTATTCGTGCCGGTTAGCAAAATTACAGATTTGTAACAATATGAAGAAAATTTTAATTTCAAAGAAATCTCGTCACCAAGTGGAGAAGTCAGTATATCTCGATGTGTCTTTATTCAGAATTATTTAGTATTTGTTGAGAATTTAACAAATTTAAGTAATCAGAATGTGCATCTTGGAGACGATAAAAAGCCATACATTAGAGGATGATCCTTTTTGAAACGAATGAATTGAGGAAAGAGATTCTTTTAACAAGTGCTTTAATGGATAAAGTATATGCGGCTTTACCACGCACTGGGAAACGATCCCTTTTTAAATGATCAATGGAATGATATATTTCTAGCTCAAAAAATAAATTATATTTTATCATTTCCAACTAGAATACACAGAGAAGATAATACGGAAAAGAAAAATATTACATTTTCATAAAAAAATTGGAAAAAATAAAATGAAAGGTAAAATGAGTTTCAAGCAGTAGCATAGAAAAAATCCAACACTCGAAGAGAAAAACACAGGAGTTCCAAATGTGAAATATCTACTGTTTATTATCAAAATCATATAACAAATTTCATTTCCCTACTTTGTTCTGTGCAGTGGATTATATTTCCAATTTTAAGACTGAGATAATTTCAAAAATTATTCTGGTTGTCTAAAACTTTAAGATTCAGCAAGATCAAGCGGTTAATGTTGTCACATCATAAACGAGAAACTGAACGATTTCAATGTGGTAAAGTTATTTGTTAATTTCTTCAAAATATAATATTTACTGTCAAAACTGTTAAATTCTTTTTCATGCTTTTGAAATGAAATAATAACTGAGTGATCACTACTATAACTGAAGAAATGCTTGAAAAATTATTTCATTCCATATCACTTATTTCGCATATTAAATGTAAATAAAATACGGTTTTGTCGTCTGTTTCATTTATTTTTGATTTGTGTGTGGTTGTTTTCGTGCCATGAATTTCCTAGAAATACAAATCTTTGTAAGTATAAATAGGCTTTATTCTTTCACAAATTCCAGATCACTTTGAAAATGATCATCTGTTTAAAGGGAAAATATTTCTCATATGCATCCAATAGGATAATAAAAATTTATGTATTTTCATTCCATATATAAGCTTTCTAAAGTTAGGAAATTACCTTTTAATTTTTCTTTATAGAAATATAATGAATATGAACTATTTCTCTTTCTTTGAAATTTATAAAAGAAGAAATGACACCTTTAGAAAATGACCGATTCAATTTAAGAGTTGTTTTTTCATCATTAAACTCACATTGTAAAGAAATAAAATAAAAATTATAAATAATAGATCAAGATATGTTTGCTAAATTTAAAATTATATTTCACAGACAATTTTACTCATTTAAACATTCAAATAAATTATTTGTTGAGAATTTAAAATAAATTATCATATGGATATGACAAAAAAATGCCACTTAGATAAATATAATTTCAATCATTTTCTGTCAAACTTATCTTAAGTTTATTTTTTAATATCTGTCTCAAATGGCTTAAGAAAGAGATAAAAGCATGCACCGTCAATTAAATAGTGATAAGAAAAATATTATTTTCATAGAACACAACAATAAAAGGAAAAATAGTCTTCTATCTGGTCTTTACTTTTATAATTTATATATTCTGTTCATTCAGGATTTCAATCCCAAGATATTATCGAGAGAGACAAACATTTAATTGGATTCCTTAGGCTCATTTTTCACACAGAACAAAATTTAGTAAAACGATGTATAAACACAGTCAAAATATGTAAATGAATAAGAACTCGAAGTACAAGAAAACAAATAATAATAATAATAATAATAGATTTCTTTCAAAATAAGATTCTGCAGAAAATTGATTTATAACTTTCAAACTTTTTCAAATTAATTTCCAAGAAAGATTGCTTTCAGATAACTAGTTGCGATTTCATCGCTAATTGCTTTTATTTCTTTTTCGAATAAATTTCAAATCTGAAGCATACTTTATTAATACTCTCTATAAGTTCACTTCACCCTACGGTATATTCATTTTTCGGATATGCAATTTTGATCCAAATAAGAAATGCCGAAATTTATATGATTTTATGAATATAAATTATTTGAGATGTTTATAAATTGCAGGTAATTTTGTACAGCATTAAAAGTTTTAATTATAGTGCAAAATATTTTAGAATTAATTTTGTTTCGTAGCTTTTGTATTACAGGAGGTAAAAGAATTTTGTCATTTAAGTAAGGGATAGGTTTTGAAAGACATCTATTTTATTACTGTATTAAAGGATATCGATTAATATTTGATTTCAAAAAACAAATTTACTTTTAAAAACATTAGTTTTTTTTTCTTTCACACGAGGCATATAAACAGAAATAAACGCAATCATCAAGAACTTCGAACAAGATATTTTAACGAATTATCACGCTTCAGACCTCCCTTTGTCGGAAAAACACGTTTTTGGAATTATCTTTATCTGTCTGTCGGTGAAAAAAAGGAATTTCAAAAATGAAAAAAGCAATTATATTATCGCATATCGCATTACAATTTATCAGATTCAAATATAATCATATGTTTACTCTGTGTAAAATTTGACAGATCATGTAAATCTAAAAATTCCTGGACACTATTTTAGAAGAAGGTCCAGCATTGAATAGGGATGTTTTGTTTTCAATATTACTTAATTTTATAATATAAGCATCATGTTCTGAAAGCTTATAAGCTAGTTAACAGCTACACTACACGAGCAATTGATTTCGTATTGTGGTCATGTTACTCGGCTGCGAACAGCAAGGTCCCAGGTTCTATCCTTGCTCATACCAATTCGAAAGATTGGAGACCTTGGACGATGAACCTCCCACCTTCGTTCAGCTGTTGCGGCGCCATCTACACACAGCAAACCAAATTCGTCAGACTCACTTGACGCAGCAACAAAAACCACACACGCTCGCCATAACACTTGGCTCTGTCAAATGGGTACAGGCGCAGTAGAATCAACAGCTAAATACATCACCACTCAACAGCCATATCGTTCCACTCACTGGAGGGAGAGTCTGTGGTGAAAGCTTATAAACCAGTTAACAACTACGCTACACGAGCAATTGCTGCGAACCACAAGGTCTCAGGTTCTATCCTCGCGCTTACAAATCCGTCATAATCACATGTAAAGTAGCTTTATCTGTGGACATAGAAAAAATATGTTATATGAAATTTTAATAAATGTTGGTTATTTGAAGAGATTGATTTGATTCTAAAATACAGTCACATAAATTAGAAGCGATTTCTTACTGTAGGGTTTCTGCACTCGTCATAGTGACACGTTGTTAGAGACAGATTGCTTTAGATACAATCCTAAAAAAATGACTTCTTTGTAGATGAATCTTTATCTGGTTCAAATAATTCAGAAGAAGCTTTTTCAATCTTCAGAGAAAATTTTTTTTTTTCATTTAAAGAAAGGATTATTTAATTGGCCTGAACCAGTTGATTGTAATGAGAATATCGAAATGGAGATTGATTCAGATGATTGCACTATAACTTTAGATTTCTTTTGAAACTCCAATGAGGATATTTATATTTATTTTATATATTTTGAAACTCCATTACCGGTGTCCTGGCCTAAAGGTAGCGCGTCTTTCCCTTGATCTAGGCATTCCCGGTTCGAGTCCTAATTCGAGCATAGTTGTTCCCTCCTCTGCGTTCTATCTATGATATGCGTGAATGAGCCCTCCTGTAAAAAGGGGTTGTGCAAGCATGTGTGTGCAATCTTCCTATGAGCTAGAGGTTGGGCCCCTGCCCTCGGGTGCTCAGGAGTCTTTGCCCACAGAAGCTAAAACTTGGCTAAAGATAATCACACGGCAACAACAGGAATTCCATTGATTATCATGAAGATAATGAAATAGAGATTGATTCAGAAAATTGCACTAAAATTTTAGGGTAATTTTGGAACTCCCAATAAGGACGTTGCTTTTTTGATTCTATATATTTTGGAACTGAACTAACAACAAGAACATTCATTTCATAATCTTCTAAGATCTTTGATCAACTTGTAGCTCGTAAAACTTAGCTAGGATGCGCCACTTCCTAAAAAATTGAAAGATATGTTTCTGTGTTTACAAGATCTGAACATTTTGAATAATTAAAATCCTCAGGGGCTTTCAAGCTACATCTAAAAGCATTTGTCTTCAACGGTTTTTGATGTTTCAGAATCAGCTTATGCGGCCGTCATTAGTTCTCCCAACAGACTTCTCCCAATAGAAATGAAGTCAGCAGTAGCTCAAACTTAATAAAATGTCTCTCCTCAGACTGGAACTTTTGAGCGCATTTCTTCTCTGCTAATTAGCAACTGGTCCTCGATGTTGAAACTTTCTTGAGGCTAGAAGACCATCGGTCATATGAGTCAATGAGTCATATTTCATAGAATCATATCGGTCAATGAGTCATATTTCATAGAATCAAAACCCTGTTAATATTTTTCTTCGGGATAAATCATAACATCTCTGTGATTTCTTATGCCATTAACTTTAACATGTTCTATCAATTATATGACTAGAGTGATGTAAATATTTTTACTGAACAAAAAGCAAAATATATATATGTACTACAGTTTATTTTCTCAAAGAACACTATGAATATTTTTTTTCGCACTTGTTCTTCTTTATGGAATTATGGAATGGGGATTCTTATGTTCTTATTCAATGTGCATTTTAGTTTGGGCATTTTTATAATAATACAAAGAGACTAAACACAATTCGCTGGCGTCCTGGCATCGGGGTAGCGCGTCTTCAACGTGAGCTGGACGTCCTGGGTTCGAGTCTCGGTTCGGGCATGGTTGTTCTCCATCTGTTTTATCCGTGAGATGTGTGAATGTGCCCCCCTGTAAAAAGGGGTTCTGCAAGCGAATGTGACGCGTGAGTAGCTAAGACGAAAGAAGAACAAGTGGCCCTAGTTGGCGCTACTAAAAAACGAAAGATGCTCTCTTGGTACAAAATCAGTGACTTCGTCAGCGAGCTTGTCCATGGCAAGTGAAATCATAAACAAAAATATTTCAGCTTTAAGTCATACAAAAATTATTTCATTTAAGCTCACTTTCTCCTATTCTATGTAGTGTAATGTAAATATTGCTTTATGATTGGAAAATAGCCTTCAATATTGAGAAACTTATAATCATTCCGGGTAGATATAGGATTACTTTTATTTTATTTTATTATTATTATCATTATTATTATTTTGCTTTCAAACAATATCAAATAACTTACAGGAATACGAGATCAAGTTTATTGACAATAATTTTGATGCACAAATATTAGATTATAAATGTAAGGAAAGTATCTACTCATTTATCTACGAATTTATCATTTGCCACAGATTCACACAGTTATCAATGGGAAACTTGCCGAAACTAAAAGTAAAACTAAAAATGCATTTTTATAACCTCTGATTTTAATTATGCTGGTCACCTAATTTCAAAATGTTACAACTGTAGTTGCATTAAGTCCACAAAATTCTTTATATATCTTTAGCTGTCAAAGCATATCTTATTGAAAAAGTTAGAGGCTTAACTACAAATTCTTTAATGGTACTTCTAAGACGATTTGTGTCTATGCAATTTGAGCCACGAAATTTATTTTTAGATAACGGTAGTACTTTATTGGAATAAAAAGAAAATGATCTGAATAGTAAACTCTTTTACTTTCATTTATCAGCAATAAATTCATTTTAAATTATTTCGATCGAACAACTGTGGAATGGAAAAAGATTCCTCTTGAATTTCCCCACTTCGGTGATTTATGGGAATCGGAAATTAAGCCTATAATTTTTCATTCGAAAAGAATGATAAGGAACAAAATTTAAATTTAAAGAGTTAATTACTTTCCTGTCTTTAGATACCTTAAATTCACAGCTCTTTTAAAGGACTTATCAATCTGATATCAGTTTTGCATTTTACCCATTTTTTAATTGGAGGTATTACTAGTATCCCAAAACAGGATTTTTTAAATTCTCAGTCTATTATAACTATACACAAATGAAACAAAAGTATTGGTAAAGACATTATAAGGAATATTTAAATCCGCTATAATAAAAATATAAATCAAAGCAATACTTTCCAAATTTTTCTCCGGAAAATCCGCTATTAGTTAGAACAAATAACATATTTTATGGTATTTGAACATCAGTTCGTTTTGCTGAAATCCTGAACAAGATGGAAAGAAGCTTTTTCCTAAACAAGATGGAAATGTTAGAATTGTTTCATTCAACACTTCTAATGGTTTATTTAAAAATTATTACATTTTGGGAAATTTTGATCTTTAGAGTTTATTATAAACTAGTGAGGGATTAAATCTTATTAAGATGGAAGTATGTTTGAATATATTTTGTATATTTATATTTCTTGATGTAGTTAATTAGCTTTATTTATCCTAAGTTTACATTAAATGTTTTATTTCATGTTATCATTAATACGTTATTATCTTAAAAGCAATATATTTCAGGCTTATTTTTGTATTAATGCGAATGGCAAAAGTATTATTATTCGATTGAAAAATCTTTTCAGCGTTCAAATCTGCAGACTTATACTTTATTCATGTTCTTTTTTGTTTATTCTTGTTCTTTTTTATAAAATTGAACTTTTGTTAAAAAAAAAAGTATCATCCTTTAGTCCAAATCCACTTGTAACATGCATAAGTCTGTAATGTATCCATCTTCTGAGTCGAAAAGAAATAAACAAAAAGATAAATAAATATGTTGCTTTCATTGCTTTTAATTAATTCCACTGGGAATGAATTTCCATTTTACTGCTTGAATTAATTAGTATTTAGAGTGAAAGCTCACACCTTATTAAAAAGTTAATGAGGAAGAAAATTAAAATAAAAAAATCCACATTATATTCGGAGAAGAAGGGATTTATTTTAGTAAATCTCTAATTAACCGCACCTAATTTTTCGTATTTAGTGAATTGACAACAGGATGTTTTGAATTTACATTTTTAATATGCAAATTATTCAGTACCTAATTTTCTAGAATTGCTGTTTTTAATAGGTTTCATATCACTAAGATTCTAAAAAGATTAAATTCTGATTTAAATTTTTAATCAGTGGCACATAAAACATGCTGCTTATAGCATATTTTGCATTTTTCATTTACTAGCTGCTTGGCGTAGATTATATTTTATTCATTGAAACGTGATTTTTTTAATGAAATTAATTGATTGTGTTAAAAATTATTTTCCTTTGCTTTTGTTATACATTTTTCTGTCAGGTTTATCTAAAAAAATGGTTTTAATTATAAAAATAGATGTTTAAAGTGCATAGCATAAGAGAGTGATTCGATGTATGATAAAAATTGACGGTCTAATAACAAGTGCACCGAAATAAGAAAACCATTCCAATAACAGAATTCCAATAATAGAATAATAAACACGATACAGAAATGTATGAAATGTTTATAGAATTTAAATAAATCTTGTTCAGTTAATAGCGAAAAATATTTCAAATTCACTTTATTTTTTACTCCTGTGTTATAAATACTTACTTTATATTTTTCTCCTATGCAAATTTAGTTTTTTTCCTTTGTCTAAAACTATCAGAAAGGAAATGTTCTGTAAAATACTTGTTGTCACACCATAAAAATTCTCAACTCTGTATGTAGTACACTAAATTGAATCTTGGTGAATAAAAAATGTTATTTTTAAATAAATGTTCGACTGACTATTTGACGTGGTAGATGACAACAGTACATTGAATATAAATTTTATGAGGTCATCAAACATGTTTATGACGCTATCGACTGTGCAGTGAGGTTCACATCTGCTATTTAAATTAATTTCTTTAATAATTCCATCTTTAAATGTGCAATAATAGGAAATATTTCAAATAAATTTTAAGGGTTTTCATCGTAGTACCTCACAACTTCTTTTAACTGATTGAACATCGATTGGAGCTTCCTATTTCATTATAATATCATATCAGTTGATTGATCAGTTGATTCCTCCAATTTGCTGAAGTATGTAACAGTTGCGAAATAATATGAGCTGTGAAGAAAATAAAAACCTAGCATTGCATTCATCTGTTCTAGAAGGATGTTTACAAAAGACCTTTTTGAAGATATATTTCTTTTGTTCAGATTTTTTTTATATAATCAAATGTTATTTATTTATTTTCATTTGCTTATTTTTCATATTCACTGTATAAATTTCCTTCAGAATGTAAAATTCACTAAAAGAAAAAAAAATAGAATATTTTTGTTTTCTCCTTATTTTTAAAATTAATTTTTCATTAATCAACTAATTTATTTAATAATTACTTTTTAAATATTTTTAGTCATTAAAATTTAAAAAAAATAGATACAAACTAGTACTTTAGAAAATTTGTAATAGCAAGGAAATCTGCTTATTGAAAATAATTGTCAAAATGAAAGAATCGTACTTTAATGTCAACTGAGTTGATTTTATCAATTATTTTATACGAAACCTAATTTTTTTATCTGGAAGTAATGATTCAAAAATTCAAGAACACTATTTCATTTTTTAAGAAATAAACAGCATAAACAGTGTCAATCAATGAAAATCGTTGTACAGATTTCTCTAGATTTTTTTAAAATTTTATATGAAGGTTTGTGATATTTATGTATGTCATCAAAGGACGATTGCCATATCTCTTCATTTTTGAAAGATGTCACAAAATAAATGCTTGGCAAGTCTCTCAGTTCTGGACCAGTGTCCCAAGTTTTGTGCGCCAAGTATTTTCGATACTTTCCAAGCACTAGTTAGCTAAAATGAATGTTTCATATTTATTTTTCAAGTAAAATTAAAAGAAATATATCTTTTTTATTGTTATAAGATGTAATTCATTAAATTTGATTGAAAACACTTAATCAATGCCATTAATACAGTGGACAAATAATTGGCATCCGAATATGCCTTCTTAATGATTGAAATCTGACATTTGAACCATCTGCTTAGTATTCAAGGGGAATATAAAAAAAAAGATTAAAATTCAGTCATAATAACCTAAAGAAGTAATTTAATTATGAAAGCCAATGCTTGAAATTTTACGATAGCATTATTTTTTATTTCTCTTGATATAATTTTATGCCGAGTAATTTTTTTTTAGCTTTGCTTCAATAAGCTTTTAAAATGGTTTCCAGAATTACTCCTCCTTTTTATTTAATTCTTATTATTTTTAATTATTCTGTTTCTTTGTTATTAAATTTCAGTTTTTCCTTTAAGTCTTTACATTTGATTCTTTTGTACTTTGAAAATGATGATACTATGTTCTTACAGCAGATGGTACTTATGGTCGATAAAAGTTACTTTCTTGCAGATTAAGAATTTTAATCTTCAGTTATAAATTCAAAAAACATAGAAAATTACTTCAAAGAAAAGCCTTGGGGGAAATTTTAAGACTTTGGTTCCTAAGGATTATATTTTCTTAAGTTTTATATCTATGTAAGGGAAAAGCAAGCCCAAAGGCAAACAATTTCTCTGAAATGTAGGAATAGTATTCTGGGTAGAAATTCCTTTCTTTAATGTATATTTCAAACATTTTTGAGATATGTAACAGGCAAGTAAAGAATTAATAATGTATTGAAGAAATAAGCATAAAAATATTCTTGAAAAAAGTAGAATCAATAAATATCTGAACAACTTTTTTACTATCTTTAAGGAAGTATTTTTATAACATTTAAAACGCCTCACAGATAAAGTTCAATGAGCCGTAATAATTCAAAATTAATTATTATATATGTTAAATATGCTAAATTATCTTATTATGTTAAATATGTTAAATTATTATATATATATTAAATATGCTAAATTATCTTATTATGTTAAATATGTTAAATTATTATATATGTTAAATTATCATGTTTCATGGTAAATTTTAAAAAAATTATAAGTAGATTAACAACCCTCTTAAAATGAAAAATTGTAGCAGTTGCATTACTGTCTTCTATTTTGGATAATAGATGGCGATACCTGATTAGGTACGCATCCCACAGTGCATTGCGATTGTAAATAATGATATAAGATGCTGTTCTGTAGAGGTGTGGCGTTAATGTCTTGTCTTGTCTTTCGTAGTTTTGTGTTTGTTTTGTGTGAAATGTCATCCTTAAAGAAATGTTCCCGAAAACATGGGTCCTCTGGCTTCCACTGCACGGATCATAAGGATCTTCATTCCACCACAAAATCTTTTTTCAATTCAACAGGTTTTTGAACTGGGCTATCTTCATATTTGATGGAATTTTATAATTCCTTTTATTGCTATTTTACATGCTAGAATTATTAATTTTATGCACTTTGATTAGCATTTGATGGACAAATTTGCTCAAATTTATCTGATTCAGAATTTCAGAAATGAAATTATTATTTAAAAATATAACACTTTTTATAAAATAAAATGTTACAGATATTTTTTTCATGTATATAACATTTGATTTATAACAATAATATATATATATATAATAATAATTTATCTAAATAGAAAAAATGAAAAAAAAATGTTGCATAGTTAGTTGAATCTTATTAAAAACGAAATTAAAAATTAAATAGAGCAATAAATTAAAAGCGAAAATGCAGAATGTAATGTGTTAAAAATCTAACAATTCTTAGTATAAAAATAAAAGTCTGTTTTAAAAACTCTTTCAATGATAATCATGTTTAAATTCCAAAAATCAGCCACAGATAAACAAATGCATTAGCGGTCTATCCAGAAATTAGCATACAGATTTCACTCAACACATATTTGAATTTGCTTTAAAAACAAAAAGAAAAAAATAATAATTTTTCTGCTTTCATAAACTAAGACAAATGCTCCAATCTCGTCGTTTCAAGCAACGACTAATTAAATTACTTTTTTCATTTTTTGCATTGATATGTTAATGATTGTTTTAAAACTTCCGTCTGCCTAATTTAAACAACAATATGTTCAGTGGATAAATGCAGCGAAATTATTTTTCACAATTTCGTTTATAATTCGAGAGAAAATTTCATCTATTATGATTATATTCTGCAGAAATAAATGCGGTTCGTTAATTTTTCTCTGTGAGAAATTTTTCAGTCTTGGAAGAATTGTGAGTTTCTGTAAAATTTTTGTATAAAAATTTTTCCTTGCGTCTTGAATCTTCCTTATGCTTATTTACTGACACTTGGGAATAACTGAATGCAAAGATTTATATTCCAGTGCTAAAAACTATAGATGCCTTTTATTTTTACCATTAATATATTTTTATCCATTATGATTATATTCTGCAGAAACGAGTGCGGTTCGTTAATTTTTCAGTCTTGGAAGGGTTGTCAGTTTCTGTAAAGCTTTTGTATAAAGATTTTATCTTGTGTCTTGAATCTTCTTTATGTTTGTTTACTGACATTTGGGAATAATTCAAAGAAAAGTTTCATATTTTGATGCTAAAAACTATAGATGGCTTCTCTTCTCACCATTATTATAATTAATGATTTCTCAGAAAATCGTGCAATACAACTCTATATAAATGACTACTGTCTAAATTTTGTACATTATGATAATTTGGATTTTAATAATCCATGATAATTTGGAAGAGAAGCATCGGTGAGAATCTCGTCCCAGGCACCTTCTGAGCTATTCATTCTTGTATTCTTTCAATAAAATAAATTTAATTCAGTTAATGAAAGCAAAACAAGGAGAAAACATGATCTGCAATTTTATTAGAGAAAGCGCAGATCTGAAGAGGAGAAGTAACAAAAATGAATCCTAATTGAATTGATTGATGGAAAATGTTTATTTTTACATCATAAGATCCGCTTTAAAGGATTTGTTAAATAATAATTATACCTAACACTGAGACTTTCCGTTATTTTTGAATCATGTTTTAATGGAGAGAATAAGAGACAATAATTATGTTCGTCATTTTTTATAAAGCCTAAGCGATTTTTCAATATTTCATCTTAAACCGGTTATTATCTTCAATATAATATTCAAATAGAACGTGGAATTTATATTTATGCATGACGTTGTTCTAATTGTTTTAAAAACTTTTAGTTACCTTTTGAACAATAAAAATAACAAGGTTACAGATCAGTATGCTTTTAACTACATCCATATTCAAAACATTCCTTTTAATAAAAGTATTGAGAAAATATTACAAAAAATGCATCAAGAATATATTTTTTTATGAAATGTATTTTTAAAAAAACTAGGCGAGCTTTTAAAATTTGGTAATCTAAATATCATTATCGTAACTGTCGTGGCGAATAATTTTTTTTAAATAATAAATTTTATTAAAGTCTACTTTTCTTTCATATTTTGTTCCTTATATATTTTGGGTTGCGTTTCATGTATATCGAATATGTGTACTCATAACTAAATTGGATATAATATGTCATATTTAAATATATCACCACACCAACCTTAAGGTGCTTACCCTATTGTAAGCCACATTATATATAAAAGAATAATTCTATAAAAGTAGTTAAAAAAACACCTAGGAAATCTAATCCAGCGTTTTCGTTTGGTTATTGAAAAAATGCACGATAAAACAGAGCCAAGTTCGTGCGCAAAAACCGATAATCTTTGAACCGGTATCCATTCATCATATGTTAAAGCTATCTTTAAAACGATCCTCCTAATCCAGATAGTAGCTTGCACAGAAGCAATATTACACATTCGTAACGATGTATATACTACATATAAAGATACGCGAGATGATTAAAGATAAAAAAAAGTATAAAGGCGAAATCGGAATAATAACACCTTATATAACAATCTTCTTTTGAAAAAAAAAACCGTGTAAAAATTTTGTTAATGTTTTGCGTGCTAGAGGATCTTTTTTATGGCTCATATTCTACTTGGAAATTTACCAAATTATCTTAATCAAATTTAACAATTGATATTTCATATATTTAGGTTATAAAATAAAATTAAACATTGCACTCCAGTCAGTTTCATAATAAAATGTGACAGAAAGAAATAATAATTTATATATATTAGATATAGTACATATATTAGAAACATACATACATTAGATAGAATATATAAATTAGAAACGCTTATAAATGGTTCTTTGGAAAAAAAAATCTCAAAAAGATGAAATTGTTTGACGTTTTAAAAACTTTTGTATGTATATAAGAAAAAGAAATAATCGTTATTATTTTATTTTATATATTAAAATGAAAATTCCATGTTCATAATCTTGTAGACATTAAATTTCAGAACTAAACGCAGCTCAATTTAGTATCTTCAATAAGAAATTATTTTATTTCCTGAAATAAGAAATTAAATTTACGAAATGATTTTTAATTATTAGGAGTTTAATTGAGAGTTATGCAGCACTTCTAAATATTAAAATGCTACCTATACTTTTAAAATATTATTTTCTTTACATTAATCTAGTTCCTTTTCACAGAATGCATTCTATTTATTGGTGCGTTTCTGTAACAAACATATAAATATCAGCAAATAAAAATGTAATTACTGAAAAAAAAAGATTTTAAACATTCTTTAAACGATAATAAACACAGTTCTGGCAAAACATATTTTAGAAGAAAAAAATAAATGTTTCAACACTACAATTTAAACTAGATTTCTCTTTCTTCTTCTCTTCCTCCAAGAATGAGCAGAAATCCATTTAAGTAACAATTTTATATTTTATCACTAATGAATGTCTAAACATAAAAGAATTTATCGATAAAAAGTAATACGTGTACTCGTCCATTTGCAATTCGAGTATTAAAAATTAAAAATTGAAATAAATTGCAATGAAGTCAGATATGGGAAGAAAAGCAACCGTTATATTAATTAGAGATTATTTTCGATAATTCCTTCTTTTCCATTACCAAGAAAGCTCCTAAACATGATTTTCATGTTTTTTACTCGTTATCTTCTTAACTACATTTGATATAGCAAAATAATAACTAATTCTTAGAGAGAATAAATTGTATTCCAAACATAGAACTTTTTGGTTTCATATTATTTATGGTTTAGTACCTTCGTTCCTCGGTAAGTACGATCTTTGAAAGCATAAAATTGCCAAATATGACTAACTGAAAATATGTTTTAGATATTCCATAGAAATTTTTTCAATGTTATTTTAAGTTCTAAAAATAGTAAAATATTATTATGAAGTGATAAAACGTATCCCTAACATGCCGACCTTGGCGACAAATGTTGGTGACGAAAGGAATCTTCTAGAAGACTCCAGATGGTCTGAACATTATATCACCGAGACCAGGTTTTCGTTGAAGCTTGGAGAAAGTTCTGGAACTTCACAAGATTACGCCACTTCCTGTGGGAAGACAATAAATAAAGCATGCACTCAATACCTGGGGAGCTAGAGGATTAGACAGCAAGCAAGCTGCTGAATTGGCGATTAAATGTGCTGCGTTATTACAATTGATTGGCGGTATTTGCAGAAAAAAAATTTGTAACAATATCTTATTCGATTAATAAGTATTGCCTTTATTATGGTAGTGAAAGAATTATTCAACTTTTTATTATCTCGTATATGAAAAATAGAGAAAATATTGTAACATTCAAAAAATTCGAACGAGAGATTTTGACGAATCTCCACGTTTTAGATCTCCCTGCGTGCGGACGACACATGTTTGGAAAATATCTGTCTGTGTGTCAGAGACAAAGATAGTTCAAAAATGCTTTGAGCTAGACGGTTGAAATTTGGTATACGGTCTTTACACCAAAGTTGCAGATTTCTATTAAATTTTGAGTAAAAAAATGTTCTGAGGAGGTGCGTCTGTTCGCTAGTTCGAATATAAGTTAACACGATAATTACAAAACGAAGAGAGCTAGATAGCTAACATTCGGAAAAATTTTAGCATCTACAGTGTAAACGCCTATCAAATTTAGAATCAAACCCAACAAGCAGTTTAGCGTCTGTCAGAAATGTATAAACTCAATAATTCGAAAATGCAATGACATATATATCAAATTTGGTGCATGATTTTGTTATTATAAGGGCAGTTCTATGTGTAAATTATATTTCAATCGGTCGGGAAAAACTTGTCTAAAACACAAATTCGATACCATTAAGAATAAGCTGAGGATCACATGATAGATTTGGTAAAAATGCTACCTCATTGCCAAAAATTAATATTTCGTAACTACTCTGCGCCTTTGTAGTACGATACATAATATCTTTAGTAGAGAGAAAGTTTTGCGGATATTTAACTGTCAACGACTGGTAAAGGTGTATTGTGCAAAGCAGATATTCATCTTAACAAGATATCATTGAATATTAATTACCCTGAAGAAAAAAAAGGACAAGGGTAGAAGTTACCTCTCAAAATAAGTATAAGGATGCACAAAATTGTTGCTCAAAAATCTTTTTATCACAAATAAGAAAGAGGCGTTTTGATATAGAGACAAAAAAAATCATTTAATCGGCATTTTTGTAAAAAAAAAAACATATTAGAAAATATTTAAATACTGAGTTGTACTGTTTATTAAATCACAATTCAATGTTTATACAATACAAAAACAAATTAAAAAAATAAATCCTTTTTCCTGTTGATCCATTTCCTTTTTAAATCACATACGCTTTCAATCATTTTCAAATACGAGGATTATCTCTGGTTACCACACCAAATCTCACAGATAAGCAGAAATTTAACGCATTTAATTATCTTCCTCACGTGTCTTTTTTTCTTAAATGAAAAAGAAATCCTTTCTGGATTTGTCTAGACAAGTTAATTAAGCAATTAAATTTTTCAAAATTCAAACAACATACATATTTCTTCTTACTCTAATCTTTGTGAAACACTCAAAAGTTAACGGAACGCAAAATAGCAGTAATTAATTATCATCGACACGTTAACCTTTCGCAATCGAAATAATTAATTTTCCCCTGAAAGGTGTTTCTAATTTCCTATTAATCATCACTTCACTCTAAACATTAATAAAACAGTTGTTACCATAAGTAAAAGTTATACCTCAAAATCAATAATTACTCCTTACACTGCTCTTTACGGTATTCATCATGTAAGAGGAATGGAGAAAATATCCCGCTTCTTTTTTATGACAGCAAACTAAAGGATTACCTTTATTTAAAACTTCTTTCAATTCATTATTTGATTAAAATTATGTTTTTTTTTATTTGAGATATTTATGTATATCTTCAGCAATTAACTCTGTTTGATCTTCGCCGCTGTATTTTTTTAATTCTTTTCTTATCTTTTAATTAACTTCTCCAGTCTTTTTTTCTTTTTCTTTTTTTTTTGATGCTGCAGATATAAGTTGGTGTATGTATGCTCACTAAAGAGTGAAAAGAATGCATTTAAAGCGTGCGCTCGCATTTGTTTATTTTTTCTTTAAAGAAACAGTTAATTTTTTTTGTCGATTGCTAAATGCAGAAAAGGGTATGAGGGAAATAAAAGCAAACGTTACTTCCTACTGGTAAGAATCTTTGAAAATTCCGCTTTTTCAGATACTTTGGGGTTATTAAGTCTATTAATATAGGAAAAATTCAAACGTCATTCAATAAAACTACGACGGACTTCCAGGGTACCTTTCTTCTATCAATTCTCAAAAGTCCAATCATGCATTTGCTTAAAGCCAGTAGGTAAATAGGGTCTTTTGGTATACACGGTCTGACATTGTGGTCATTACAAGAGATGTAGGCAAAGGGAAAAAGGGCTTTCTTGTGTTCTGAAGTATTTAAATTCAAATGACCTAATGTATGCAATTTTAAATCAAACAAGTAATGTAATTATTTATCAAATAAGTAATAAATAAGATAATAACTAATGTAATTTTAAATCAAAATGTATATAATTCAATAATAAAGAAATCAATTTAAAGTGGATCTAAAAATTGAACTATGGCTTTGAAAAGCGGGTGATACCGACCAGTCAGTCTACACTGCATTTTCTTCAAACAATAAAAGGATATACGAAAACCAACACATACCTTATTCCACCAAGACAATAAGTATTGTTGGCCGTCTTCAAGCAATTTGTCGAACGAAGGATCCTCCAGTATTTGGCATGGCAGAATTATCTATTCTATAAATTATAGATCTGACTGGATTTGCGCCAATTTTATTGACGCAAGACCGATGTTTTGGCTAAGTAGGGCCAGAAAAATGATTACTGTGAACCATGGAATAAAATAAATATAAATTCATGAATTCCAATGAGGTAGAATATTTTGAATGGAATGTTTTAACCCAATATACAGGGTGGTTATAATTAAAGTTCCATTTTGAAATGGCCATAAAAGGAAAACTACTGGATCAAATGCTATCAAATTTGGTAATAGTTTAAAGAAGGACATGGAAATTTCTTTTCAGGCAAAAAAAGTTCAAAAACTAACCACCAGAGGAGAAATGACGTAGTATGCAATATTGTTAAACAAAATAGGACATGAAGACATCGGTTTAAAATGTGTTGAATCATTTGTGAAACGTGTTTGCAAAGCATGTTCAATGTGTGTTATCTCAAAAAGCACAGTTTATGGTGATTTTATGGTTTATGGTGAACAATTTGTTGGAATTGAAAGATGCGATGCACCGACATGTGCGAAACATTCTTCGTGATATGCTTAGACTAGAAGAGACTAAGACTAGTTGAGAAATGCAGTAATGCTATTTAACTTGATTTCAGAAAATGGTGGAAGTCATATTGAACATGCTTTGTTACACGTTTTTTAAACGATTAAACACATTTTAAACCGATGTCTTCCTTCATTAACAACATCGCATACAACACCATTTATCACCTAGGGGTGTGTTTTTGAACCTTTTTTTTTTTTTGTCTTGGTGGAAAAGATCTTCCCATGATCTTTTTTAAAGTATTACCAAGTTTGATAATAGTTGGTCCAATAGTTTTCCGTTTATGACCATTAATTTAAATTGGAACTTTAATCATAACCACCCTGCATTTTATTTACAGGAAACGCCATACATTTTGAAGTTTTGTTAGAACTGCATGCTGCCTCCAACTCCAAAAAGTGCTCTAAACTATTCGATGATATCTTTAAATCATAGAATGAAAGTGTTTTGAATTAACCCATAGATTTTATTTGAATATTTTAAATGTTTTTATTGAGTTACTTGATATTTAAATTATTTATTATTTTTGTCCAATTGTCCCTCAAGCGTTTGCTCTTATTTTGAAAATATACTAAGTTTCAGATTCTTTCACATAAACCATATTCTTTGACAAACATATGTTTATGCAAAACCGAAAAACATGTTTAAATATATAACATGTAACGTGTAAAAATGTAAACTAAATTCAAGGAGATGTTTAATTACATTTCTACCTTTGAGAAAAAAAAAACGGGCACATCGGTCCCTCGTAATTGCTTTATAACGGTATAAAAATTCTGGATTCCTTTTATATCTTCATGATATTTCGGTAATTGCTTCACGTTTAACTAACAAATTAGTGATAATCATTAATATTATGCATGCAAGAGTATAATCTATCCATATACAGAGCTGTAAGAAAATAATTTATAATAAACGAAGTTGGAGGATTCAATATTTTAAATTAATTCCGCTGGGAAGAAAATTCCAACTTGCAGTGTGAATTAATTCTTAATTGGAATGCGAGATCACACCTTATTATAAAAGTAATAGAAAGAAAAATAAATTCTACATTTGATCATGGATGAAAAAATTTGTTTACACCGGTTCTTCGTTAGATTCAGTGAAGTTTCGTTTCGTTTTTTATGAGCTTAAAACAGTCTGCTTTAAATTTTCATATTAAGCAAGCATATAAAAAGCAATAAACGCGGATTAAATATTATCTTATTTTTCTTGCCAATAGGTTTCAAAAGATGTTTAGGAAATTAAAAATGCTAACATATTAGAAAAATGTAACTTCTGATTTTAATTTTTGATCAGCAAAAACTTTAAAAAAAAATGTTGTTTATAACGCAGTTTCTGTTTTTAATTGGTACGTAAGTCATAAAAATCACTTTTCGTGAAATGCAATGTGAATTCGTAATGAGTTTATTATTTAAACAAATTATGATTTATGATTTACTGTTAATAATTTTTAGACACTTTTTCCTCTATGTATGCTCAAGTTAAATCTCTTAGTAGTAAAGAAAGACAGGATAAAAATATGGCATAATATATAATCAAATAGGATATGTTTAAAATCCAAGATATGGAAACTAAGCAAATGAATTAAACGCTACAAGAAATGCAATAGATGAAGCAATAGAATATTTTCTTATTGTCAACTAGCATTATTCTATTAGAGGTGGAAAACATTTCAGAATATTTGAAACATATTTCACTGCTTTATTTTTCATACTGCAATCATCCACTAGATTTCATCCAAATAAAAAAAAATCTGTTTTTACAGTATAGCGTTTCATCAACCAAACTTTGTCTATGAAGGAACCCTTCATGATGGGAATTGGTCCCGTCGGGACAGTCATCGGTAGTATGCGAACATGCCTTCCAGTAATCGTAAATAACTAGCTTATACAGTACAGCGCTTTATCAACTTAATCCTTGTTGATGAAGGAACTGTGGCGGTTTGGTATGAGCGAGGATAGAATCTGAGATCTAGTGGTTCGCAGCCGAGTAACATGACCACAATGCAAAATCAATTGCTCGGGTAGCGTAGCTGTTAACTGGCTTATAAGCTTTCACCACAGACTCTCCCTCCAGTGAGTAGAACGATATGGCTATTGAGTGGTGATGTATTAGCTGTTGATTCTAATGCGTATGTACCCATTTGAGTACCCATTATGGCGAGAGTGTGTGGATGAGTGGTTGCTGTTGCGCCAAGTGAGTCTGATGGCTTTTTGTTGCTGCGGCCTGTTTGTCTTGCTGCGTCAAGTGAGTCTGATGGCTTTTTGTTGCTGCGGCCTGTTTGTCTTGCTGCGTCAAGTGAGTCTGATGACTTTGTGTTTTGCTGTGGGTAAATGGCGCCACAACAGCTATACGAAGGTTGAAGGTTCATCGTCCGAGGTCACCAATGTGGCGGATTGTTATAAGCGAGGATAGAAGCGATAGAGTAAATGGTTTATAAGCTTTCACCACAGAACTATTAATGATAAGAATTAGTCACGTCGAGACAGACATCAGTAGTATACGAAATCGTCATCCGGCGATGGTTTTAAAGTCGTTGTAGGGAAAGTAAATTCCCATTTTTGAGCAATATTTATAATAATACTCTAAATATAAGTTATAATAAAAAGCTCAAAATAGTTTTTTGGCATTATGATTTTATTTTTTGTTGTTGTCCATAAAGCGAGAATCTGTATATTTATCTGCGGTATTTTAACCGATTAAATAATATTTGATGCACCATATTTCATTATTTTTTTATTTCAATGGTGTTTGCTAACATCTGTCTGAGTTTTTAGGCTGACTATTTTTATACCATATAATAAAATACTCTATAAACTGTAATAAATGATTCTAAATTTATAGAATTAAACCACTAAAAGGACTAAAAGCAATTCATTTGTTTCACCTATTTCTAAGAAAAATTTGAGAGACAAGATTGTTTTTGATTAGTTATTTTTCAATTACGCATAGTAATTGACTTTTCCTCTTCCTTAAATATATTGTGCATTTCAAGATTTGTGACAATTTATACCTCTCTACCTATATTATTTTAAGAATTATTGGATTTTCAAATTTTAACAGGTTTTGAGTCCCCCTGTTTATTTATGTATACATTTTTTGTTAAATTAGGGTCTTTTACACCTTACAAAGTATACTTAATTTTTTATAGGAAAAAAATAATTCCCGCTACGACTTTTCCCGTTCTAATCACATATATAAAACTTTTATAAATGTTGCATATCCTTTTACTCTCCACTAGCCGCATTAAGCGACCAACTGATTCGCCTATATATTGTTATAAAGTTATTTTAGTCATATAGATATCACTTCATGTCCATGATTTTGACAAACTGTCAGCCGTTACATCTGTGTTAGCTTAATTTTTTACCGCTATGTATTGCGTTCTTGATTCTTTCTAAAGTAAAACAATCCTATATCATCAAAATGTTATTAAAAATGTAAGTATCCAGTTTATACGTCTTCTGAATCTCGCAGTACTGTAACTTCAATTTTTTATTTCGTCTTGTAAACTTCACAAATATTTAAGACAATCCTTGTTCTTTAACTGTCTACTGTGGAAGAAAATCATGATATTAAATATTAGATGAAAGAGTGAAAACAGTTTGAATTTCAGGACAACAATATTGAACTATTGTTGAAAATGAGACAAAAAAGTATTTTTAAACAAATGTCAATAATCAAAAAAAAATGAAGTACAATTAAATTGATATCATTAAGAAAACATTTTTTTTTAATTTTAAAACAATGCAAAATACGTTTTTATTCAAGTATAATTTTAGAAGTTATTGTGGAAAAAAACCAAAATCCAGCTTTATATTTAATTAATTACAATGTGGTATACACGTGGCAATTTTAGTCGTTGTGAGTTGCGACAAAACACACATTCTTCTTTTTTATTATTACTGTTACAGATGAGCAACTTAAAATATAAAATTGTCTTTCGTAATTTTTATATAGATATTTGACACACGTAAATAAATAAATCAAAAATCAATATAATAGTTTCCTTCATATTCGCGCAATTTGCATTTCTTTCGAATACCAACAAAAATGAAAAATAAATCCGCGGCTATCATAAGCGACGATAAATAATTCCGCTCCCAGTATCTCACACAATGGCAGATTAAATTACGTTTTTGCTTTCTGTATATTGATATGCTAATTTCTGCTTCAAATTCTGTCTCCCTAATTTAAATGACAATATGCTCATTGGTTACACACTGCCGGATACACGGTATTTTTGCGATTCAGTTTTTTCCCCCCAAGAAAGACTAGATTTATTATCTCATGCGTTTATTATCACATCGGAAATTGCATACATTATTTGCGAAAGCGTGACTTTTATGTTAATTTGCAAACAAAAATAAATGAACAATGTAAATGAAGCGAATAGAAGAATGGAGTATTTTAAAAAGCCATTTTGCAAAGGTTTATTGCAGTTTATATTTTTAATTTATTGAATTTTAGTTTTTGTATTTCTGATAATTGAAACATAATAAAATTTTATTGATAATTGTTTTATAGAAGACTATTCTTATAGTTTTTTTAAATTCTAGTATAACTTTATGTATATGCCACAAGGAGATAGGAGCGGATAAACCTACTGTTTATGAAGTGATTAACAGAGAATAGTATTTACATTTCATCATTTTCCCAGCTAAAAATATAGCCATGGCTCCATTAACTGATATATCATCATCATTTGAATATCAGTTAGTTATATTGCAGAGCATCGAGTTCAATTGCTTGATTCAGAAAGGGAATTATATGATGTAAAAATAAAAAAAAAAATAATAATTAGAAAACAAGAAAAAAAGTAATTTCAAAGATAAGCTCCTCATTATCGCAATAAGTTGGTACTTTAATTGTATTGCTTCATTCGTTTATTTTGGTATCAGCTATTTTGATTCTTTAGCATAACGTTCAAACGGTTTATATATCACTCAATCATGAATAATAATACTTGCTTGCATTTTTGTACCTCTGTCTTATAGCATCTTTTTATAATATTATTTTCTATCTCCATCTTTCTTTAAAAAAAACAAATTTTGTGAAACTCAGTTTTCAGACACTTTTACAGCTTAAAATAATATCAGATTAAAAATAATACAAATTGGTCAAATTTTGGAAAATTCCAATCTTTTTTTAAAATATCTATTACTTATATCAATAATTCTAATTTTGATTAAATTTTGATAAGCTCTTCATTTTTCAATCTGGATGTTGGCAGCAAATTTCAATCTAAAAGGATTGGTTACAATTTAATAAAAAAAAATATGATGATGATGCCTAATTTCAGTCTAAAACATTGTAGTTTGACAATGTTTTAATTTTAATTATTCATCTCTATATTTAAACATATTTTTTCTGTCATTAAAAAGATTGTTTTTGTAATTAAGTAGCGATAACGAATAAAAAATATATTTAATATTGTCGTAATGGCAATGCGTGTGAAAGCAATGATGAAAACAAAATAAAGAAAACTGGAGAAAAATTAAAACGAAACTTATGATCGCAAATTTCAAGTTATCACATGAGAACATTATTATTTTTAAGTCATTATTTGTCTTAATTATTTTATGTCATTAACCAATTAAAACCGGTTTGAAACAATCACGAGACTTCTCTCTCTCTCTCTCTCTCTCTCTCTCTGTGTATAATATATATATATATATATATATATATATATATATATATATATATATATATATATATATATATATATATATATATATATATATATATATAATTTTTTTAACTTTCATTTTCAATTTTTCTAGCTGAGAAACAAAGTTTTGGAACTCGCCCGATTTTGAGATGAAATAACACCTATAATATCATAGTTCTACGTCAACCTTTTAAAAACGCATCTGCTGTCAAAGAAGCACCATAATAACAATGCAATATTGGTAAAAGCAGGTAAAAAATATATGCGATTAAAAGATGATGATGAAAATTGTCATTTATGCTTTACTCATTGCCTACGCGATATCGAGCTTCAAAACTCCCTAACCAAAACAACATCATGTTCTCAAATGATAATACTGCTGTAAAATATATTTGGAAATATTTTTAAATATGTGTTAAAAATAGACGAGATATGGGTGAAAATAAGATTGGCATCTCTATAAAGCTAATTTTTGAATTTTAAATTGTTATTATGTATATATTTTTGTCATAATATTCTCTGAAGTTAAGAATGAATAAGTCGAATAAATTATACTAAAAATCTAATCAAAAGTTCAAAAAACTTTTTTTAGTAAAGACCAGCTTTTCCAAAATAACTAAATGCCTGATTTGGTAGCTGTAATTCCAATAGTCAGATATGCAGAAAGCTTAGAAAGAGCTCTATATCAAAGTCACATCATCCTATTAACAGATGGAATGATGTGTCTTCCGTACTTTTTTTTTGTTTTTATTTTATCAAAGCAACTAAATTGTTCAATTAAAGCTCAAATCATGATCAGAAACTGCCTTTTCTTAAACTTAACATCTTTAAAAAAATTACAAAAGAGTAAAAAAAATGCAAGCTAAATACCAATTATTGTAACCTGTATTGTTGCTTCAAGTAGTAAAAATGATTAATTTCTCTTAAAATTGCTTTTTTTTATTTTCTATTAATAATAATTTAGCATCAAAGATTAATTACCTATTTATCACCATAATTAAAAATTAATCCTCGAGGTTGATAAGTAAAATAATTAGGCAACTAATAACGAAATCTGTTATGTTGAAGGAATGGAGAAAATCATTTACTTCAGGGTATGTTTTATTTCTTTTCTTTGAATTCAAATTTTAATTAAAAATTTGCCATTTTATTCAGTTAGTGTCACTTGTATACATTTGAATCAATAACATCTATTAAATGCTCACGGCGAAATTTTTTCAAAAAGTTTCATTTATTTTGATTAATATTTCGTTTATTTCTTATTTTACTTTCTAAGTTTTATTTCTGATTACGAGCATGAAGTTCCAGTTTTACTAGATTTGTTGAAAAAGTTTTTTCGTCATTATTAAACCCTTTTCTTCAAGAGAAAATTAAAATCTTTACATTTTTCTGTTAAAAGTTAGTCGCAACAATAAAATAAAAAAAGAAAATCGTAATATATATATATATATATATATATATATATATATATATATATATATATATATATATATATATATATATATATATATATATATATAATTCGGTTAGTTTTTACTTTTTTGAGTATATTGAATTTGATATTACATTTTCAAGCTGCCTTTCTTTCTTGATGAATTTAGCTTTAGAAAAAGGAATAAAAAAGATACTTGCGAATTATTAAATATGAATAAATAAAGCGTTATATTTCCATACTAGATATGCTTTTCCAAAATTCATGCATAGATGCTGCGACAAATCGGAAAACTAAGGCAGATCGCTAGACAAATCGGAAAATAACCCAGGTAGTTCCGTAACAATATTAGTTTATTTAAATTTACTTTATTTTAAAGTTAAATTATAATTTAATTAGCATATACTGAATATTTGAGATCATATTATTTTAAGAATTCATATTCTTGTTGAAAATCAATTTTTTAAAGAAATAAAATATCAATTAATAGGTTTTGTTGACTATCGTTTGATTCGTTATTAGTCCCTAAAAAGTTATTTTTCGAAAAAAATTCAAAACATTTATAATAAAAGAAAAATTAACTGCTAAAAGTATTAAAAAATAAATATACTAAATATTTCACCTTTTTATACTTTAATGAACATATTTTGGAAAGGTTTTATTATTATTATTATTATCAATAAACTCTTAACCTTTACCATACAAAGATGGATGAAGCATCAAACAAAAATATCTTCTGATTTTTACAAGGCCAATCTTATCAATTATTATGAAAACGAGGGGGGAAAAAAGGTAATTCCCCTGCAATTATAGCCGACAAATATTCAGGTCCAACCACCTAGCACAATATCTGATTAGATTACTTTTTCATTTTTTTTTATGCGTTCGTTTTATTAATATGCTAATGACTATTTTAATTTCTATCTGCCTAATTTAAATGACAATATACTCATTTGATACAGGATCCTTTCGTGATTTTTTTTTTTTGCTGATACATGAGTATTACATTCTAACGGTGCTTTTATTATCGCCTCAGCCTCGTCTATTAATTATCGCTAATAAGAATTTGAGTCTCTTCTGGAAAGTATTAGGGTTCTCTATATTCCTATTTTGTAAAGAATTTTATTTTTATCTGGTGTTTATTGTATGTTCGACAGCATGGTATAATTTTATACAGAAACTGTTTGCTAAATATTCTATATTCGTTGCCATTGATACTTACCAGTTCTGTGAGAACTTGAGGAATATTAACTTAGGAGGCTCATCCAAAAAATAACTTTTCCATCTGACTTTTATTGTCTATCTAATTGAAGACTAACTTTTGTCTTTCATTAGTAATCTCTATTTAGTCCACCCACAATTAACGGCCTTAAAACATAGAGAGGTCAGTTTCTAAATATCAACGTTTCTCTGTAAATTTAACCTATTGATTCATTCAACCATTTGATTTTAGATATTTTTGTTCCTTTCGTTTAATTGTTTCTTTGCTAAACCATTAAATATAGTTGTCTAGGATATGACTTCTCTGTGTGGATTAGATTTTCGATGGAGATTCCATGGTAAGTTTAGGTCGCGATGGTCTAGTGGTTAGGTCACGTCTTCGGGACCGATAGGTTATAGATTCGAAGTCCTATTACATCGAAGAAAAATCGTGTAAGCGGATATGGTTCACGTTAAACCCGTTAATGTCCACTCTCTGGTGTGATGTGGCAGTTTGGATAGGGGTGCCAGCTCAGCTGTCGTCCTTGCCATCTGACCATGGTTCAGAATTGCGATGCCAATCCCAAAATAACCATACCGTGACTTTAAAAACTGGATTTTAATGTAACTATTTTTATTTTAAAAAAAACTAAAAAGCATGAATGTTTTGTCGTATCTTTTTTTTTCTTATTTTCTCCTCATTCTTTTTTTCTCTCCATATTTTGCAAATGCAACTGGTTAGATAATCTTATAGGTACCGAAGATGCAGGATGGCGTAATGTTATGTTATTTCCTTGTACCTGAGGAAATGTGTGTCTAATTATCTATTTTCCACAGAAGAAGAACTTCAGAGAAAAGATGTCTGATAATTTTCATGACAAAAATGCATATTGCATTAAAGTTTCTGTTTTTTTTGCATTATTTCTTGTTTCAACCCCTGGATTATTATTTTTCCTTAAATATTTACTGATGGTTGAAATATGAATACTTTTAATGTTTATTACTAAATTTCACAATATGCTTCAACTGAAATCTTTTCAGTACTCTTCTAAACATATCATGCTTTCAGTTGTTTTCAAAAACAAACAGAAGTATTCAAATGATTTATTATGGAATCATGGTGTTCAACAACAAACCAATTCACTGAATTATATTATATCTATTTAGTTTGAACTTCAAGCGTTTCAAACATGTTCCTTCAATTTCTAATGAATAAGATTGTAACGTGTGCATCAACAGCTCAATGTTTCCCCACATCTTTGCCATACTGTACTAAGCGCATGTTTACACAGTACTCTGAATAATCATATCTTAAGTAACACGTGGAATTTGACGAAAAGGGAGTAAATCAAATTAAACGGAGCCGTTGGAATTTCAGCATCCTGTAAATGATGTATTATCAGTGCATATCCATGAATCGGTAGGCATTTGAATTTATAATCTTCCCTTTTCCCTCTAGGAAATCACACGTCCCGTTTGAAGCGTTACGCGTCCCTCGGAGATTCCGTTGTAATTTGCTGATTATGTGTACGCCGGGAAGTCGATTATCAGGAAATATCGTATCGGTCTTCCTTGTTAAAGGGATGCCATCAAAACCGAAAACAAGCGTTGTTATGGCAAATAAAATGAGTGACATTAAAGGCAAATTAAAGGAGAAAGAATCTATGTTATGATTCAATAGATTCTTTATACAAAATGTAATCAAAATATAATCAACTAGGTTTGATTTTCTTCTTTTTCTCTTATACAGAAATATCTTCTGGACAGATTTGCCGTTGTTGTTACTAAAGATATATCATCTTCGTGAAGGCAAAAACCTTTAAAAACTCAACGATCAAACGTTCTGTCCTAGGGTTTGCGCATCTTCCCCGTGATTTGGCGTCCCGGGATCGAGTCCTGGTACAGGCATGGTTGTTCTTTACCCTATGTTCTAATTGTGAGGTGTATGAAAAAGCCAGCCTCTAAATAGAGATTGTGCAAGCGAGTGCGTGAATTTCATCTTCATATCAGCTAGACTTCTACCCTCGGGGGCTCAGAAGCCTTTAACCTCAGAAGCTACTGCACAAAATCGGCTTAAATCGCTGACTCCATCAGCAAGTTTGTCTATTACAAGTGCCATAAGTAATAACAAGAGGAATTTGATTGGCACTTCATATTTGAAAAAGTCAAAACAGTTATAGATGTGAAAGGGTTTACTGGTCAGATTTACGCTAATCTGAAAATAGCTTCCTGCCTCTCTGAAAAGCGAACGTATTGGTATAATCACTAATAAATCGGTAATTTAATAATCTGTGAATTATACTTTCGGATTGAAGAGAACTTCCACAGCCTTTGTCAAAGTACATGCATAGTTGGGTAGAATTAATAAGTTTATTTTTCATTAGTAGATTAGATTACTTGAACGACATAATGATTGGATAACTCGGTAATATATAAGTTTTTAAATCAAATTTTATGCTGGATGGAATAATACCGTTGCTTATCTAGATTTTTATTTGTATTTACTTGGTCATAAACTAAATAAAAAGTCTTTCAAATGTATCTTTTCCATCAGTTATGAGGATGAGAAGCTTTAAGTATGATGGTTGGATTTTTCCTCCAAGGTGGGTATAGCTATGTTGTAAGGTCAAGTTACCGCCATTCCCATCATGGGTCGCACCTCCTATGGGCTGTAGTAATGGCCTTTAAAACTCAAACTCCGACGGTGAATTATTTTTTATTCTAAGAGAGTTTAGGAGTGACACAATGTAGTTTTAAATTTAGCTTAAGATATTCTTTCAGATCCCCTATTTTATATTCATTGTTTCATTTGTTTTATTTGGAATTAATCTATTATATATATATATATATATATATATATATATATATATATATATATATATATATATATATATATATATATATATATATATATATATAGTTATGAACTTTATTAAAAATTACAAAATTCTGTAATCAACATTAAACTGCTTTTTAATGGAAGCAAAAATGCATTTGAATTGACCTGCACATAAATAAACATTATAAAAGCAAGTCGTTTAGTACTAATATTTTAAAAGAGGAGTCAATATGCCTTGGACTGAGAATAATATTTCCCTGTTTGACATTTTATACCAATCCCTCCCTGTTCTTCCAAATTCATTTGAAATCCCTTTCCCTCAAAGCTCATCCTTCGGGATCCTGAACTTCTATGTGACATGTTATCATCGTTATCAAACTCTGCATCCTGCATCATTATTATCAGCTCTGGAAAGGAAAGGAGGGCAATTGGTGATTGGTCACCGAATGGTGGAGCTATCCTGGCTTTAATCACTTGGTACGATATCTTCATTCACAGAATTAGATACTTACTCTCCGGTGTGAAAACGAATAATTATTGATTAGATTACGATAACTGATTCATGGGACTTAATCAGGGATTAGAATTCTTTGTGAAAAATGATTCATTGATGCGAAAAATTATTTTAAATAAATATTAAAATTATTATAGTCGATGATAATAATATGGATTATTATTATTTTTAGCATGTGTTATTATTTCAAGGTCTTCTTTTCCATTTCATTTCAGATACCATTTAATTTGAAAATATCTGAAATCTTCACAAAAAATTTATTTAATTAATTAATTAATTAATTTCTTAAAATTTGTGGTATAAAATTCCATTTGAATTTGTACAAAATTCGGAGGAATTCGAGAATACAGAGAACTCTACCGTATTTTATATTACATTTGCGGTTTGATTTTTAATAATCCATTGTTGATACAATTGTCAAAAATCTGAAATTTAGAGAACAGAACTTCGTTTCCAAATTGATCTCTTCCAATACCACGAATCGGTGATTCTGATTGACTCTGCAAGAAGGATAAAATTTAAATAATGAGATGAAAAAATAATTAGAAATGATTCAAAACAATTTTTATGTAAGTTTCAAAGAAAATAATCCTTAAGATGTCAATTTGGGAAATTTAATTATCAGTAAATACTCAGCATGCTTTCTATATTGATTTCACTAACAATAGTCAGATATTTAATTATAAAAAGGATTTCTTAGACTAAAGAATAAATATATCAAGGCATTATTTTTATGAAACACAAACATCTAACACTCTTTATTATGTTTGAAATTTCTTTTGTGTAAATTCATTATCATATTTAAAATGGTACACACTTTGCTGGGGAGATTGGGTTCAAAAATGAAAAATAATAATGTAAAAACACTAAAACAAGGAATTTTGAAAATATTGAAGAATTCCTTTGATTTGATTGAAATTCTAAGATATTTAACGCAATTCAATATTTTTATCGTAAAAATTGATATCAATTCGCTGACAAATTCATAGAATTTTATTATCACAGTATATTCTCTCAGACAAATGATTTCTAAATTGCTGATTTTGTGTTTATCATTACATATTCTTGTTGTTGTTTCTAATGGCACTTATCGTAGACAAGCCCACTGACTTTATAAGTCAGTGATTTTAAGCCAAGTGTTTTTTCAGTAGCGTCATCTAGGGCCAAGAGTAAGAGTTGGCTACACACACACACACATCACAACCGTTGTCAGGGGGCGGACTTCATTCATGCATTTCGTTTACTCATACACAGATCGTAATTTCGATCTGAATCAGAGAATGTTCACCCCCGATCCAGTACCCGCAGTGGTATTACTCTCGACATGGAAGACTTTGTGACCACGACAGATTTATACGTGCACCAGCCACCACACACACGGTGAGGCTTCATCCGGAGGGGTCCGAACTCGCAACACAAGGTACGCGAGTCCAGCGCCCTACCAACCGGGATATCCCGGCCATCTAGACATATACGAAGTATATATAGATACAAAGATAAAATATAATAATCATCAATAAATTGATCTTCAGATTATGACGAATTTCAACGACTCTGAACTCTCCTGAGTACTAAAGATACATTATAGGAATTGTGTCTATATCAGAATACAATAATTCAAAAATGTATTGAACTGATGCAGTAAAATTTGATATATATATATATATATATATATATATATATATATATATATATATATATATATATATATATATATATATATATATATATATATATATATATATATATATAGATAGATAGATAGATAGATAGATAGATAGATAGATAGATAGATAGATAGATAGATAGATAGATAGATAGATAGATAGATGGAGAGAGAGAGAGAGAGAAAGAGAGAGAGAGAGATTTATATCAATTCAAATCTAACAGAAGAATGTCTGTTTGTCTGTATACATGTAGACTCTATTACTCAATATTAGATAAATATACGAATAAAATTTGGTATACAGACGTTCATCAGAATTTCAGATATGTATTTCATTTTAGATCGAATCTCACAAAGAGAACATTGGTTAGCTTGTAAATTCACTTGCATGTGATCATGATCAGTGAATAGAATAATAGTGTGAATACATTAAATTTTCATATGAGGTTTTCGAATTAAAACTGAAAACAAATTGTAAAATTTCACATTTAATCAGCGTTACTGTCTTCGTCATTGCATTTGGAAATACAAAGTACGACATACTACGTCTCCTTACGTGGTAAAAAAAGAAGCACATGTTTATGAATTGTCGTGATCTGCGATGATTTCCGTCTCCCACCCTTTATGGTACAAACAAATATTTCCTAAACGCAGTTATGACATTGTCGTGAGATATTATTGATAAACCAATGGAAATTAAGAGACACCAGCAGCATTTTCACGTCTGAATGACAGTATTATTGGGTACGTTCTAGGAATCAATGAGGATTTATAGTCCAGGATCTTTCGCAAGTGAATAGGGTTTGGAGAAACAAAAGACTCATAAAAATAATGTAAAACGTTTTATCGTTCTACCACACCACCTATCAGTAACTTGTTGCTCTAGATTTTCTTTTCATGTATCTGCTCGATTTCGAGTGCATGCTTTGGATTGTCTTGTCATTATATAATCCATTCATTTACTTAATTGCAAGTTTTAGTGTGTGCGAAAAGTTTAATTTCAGCAATCCTGTATTTTAGATTTTAATATGCGAACCTGAATTCGATTGCTCCACCGCGCCACCGATCGACGACTTCTTGAACTCTATTTTCTTTCTCAATTAATTTTTAGAAAGAAAAGTTTCTTGTTTTTGTCTCTCAAATTTCATGACATTATGACCTACATAATGTTTTGCTTGTGTCTTTGAGTTGGGGCCATTAATGGCAATAATTCTACTTTTGACTTCTGTATGTCAATCCGATATTCCATGATTATTTCTAATCTCATATTCTTCATAACTAAATGAAGAACTTCCTAATGAATCATGAATATATTTAATTCAATAATAATAATGAGATTTTTTAAATATTATTACTGTCTGTGCACTCAAGTCCATGAAGATGGCGATTTTTGATATCACGGAGAAGCCAATTCATATAAATGCAGACATTTCCGGATATATTATGTATACATTATTGTTGATTTTAAACGAAATATTTTTGCAAATAAAATAATAAGCTTATAAAAATAGCATTCTATTATTTCAAAGTAATTGAAATAATATGCTACTATGCATAATACTAAAACACATCTGAATTCAAAATTCAGTTATTTTTATACGAATAAAAATTGTATAAATATCCCTTCTCTGGTGTTCTGATAAACTGCTTGATCCAAAATTTGATATTTAAATAATTTTTATTTATCAGAGCCTGGAGCTTTATAAATATCATTGAACAGAAAAGTAGACGCAGTTGTTTATTATTTCCATTATAGTACTATAAAAACAGCTGTGTCTCTCTTACAAAGTAGAAAATGTATTACGCTGCAGTTGAAATGCTTGTGTTACAAATGTATGTAATAAACAGTAACATCTAGAATATCATAAAACACATCAGTTACATTTACATTATGGAAAAAACAAAATAAAGTAACATTAGATGAAATAGCAGGAAATGCATTGGACAAGAGATACAATATAAATCATATCGATAATAACATTACTGTTTCGGCGTCAGATACATTTGTTTTTCTTCTTTCATAAGAGTTGAAAAAAATAACGATGGGTACTAAAAAAAAGCTGAAATTAAGTTATAATGAAATTTTGTTAGAAATGAAATTTTATTACAAATAGAGAATTAAGGTTAAAAAATTAAATGAAGGTCTATGGCTTGGTTATAAACTCACCTATTAAGACCATGATTGTCCGTATGTATGTGTTAGTATTGTCAGGTATAAATAAATACACACAAGAATGGGATAGTTTATTATATATTAGCAAATCTATTTAGATAATATCACAACAAAAATTTTATTCATCTGGTATCATTTCATACATCTCCTGGAATGTTCTAAAACAGTCCACCAGGGAGAAGTATTTGCATAAAATTAATTTATCAAAATAGATAGCAAAACGTGGCATAAAGATCAACATTTGGGAGTTCATTTCCTTTTCGTGGAAAATATACACACACACAAATATGGTTGCTGTTTCACAATTAAATCTTTGGTTTATTTAATGTTTCAACAACTATTGATCCATTATCATTATAATTATGTTATTTCGGTCTATGCTGGTTTTTCTGCTGTTTTTAAAATATTTTACAATCCACTAGGGAGAATTAATACAGTCCACTAGGGAGAAGCATTTACACTAATGAAGTTTGCATTAAATTAATTTATCAAAATAGATAGCAAAACGTGGCATAAAGATCAACGTTTGGGACTTCATTTCCTTTCCGTAGAAAATACACACACACACACACACACACACACACACACACACACACACACACACACACACACACACACACACACACACACACACACACACACACACATACACACACACACACACATATATATATATATACAGCTTGATATGAAATTCGGTTTAAAACTCTTTGATGAATTTAATTATTTATTAACTTATTGAAATTACTTACTGAATTAATTTGTTGTTACTTAACCGATAACTTATTGAATTAATTTTTTCGTACTAAACCGATACATTATGATGCAAAATAATAATGATATAGAAGAGTATCGTCGTGGTGCATAAATCATAAATTAATAGTAAATCGAAACCAAATTATTCTATGTGTAAAAAATTATTTATCATTTACTTTCAAACCCCAATTATTGTAAATCATTATTTTACACATAATAAATTATCAGTCAATCGATAGCCTAATTCTTTAAGATAGATCTGTATTCGGGCTTTCGCCAGGGTACCGTAATTGCTCAATAACCTTAAATGCATGCCTCTTACACCAAGGGTGAAAAGTCTGTCGCCCGTATTTTATTCTTCGTCAAATCATATATCATTCGAATGGATTTTTCGGCAGCAATTAAAGCGTAATGACACTTATTAGATTAATTGTTGTAATTCTACACCACTTGGAGTGATCTATTTATTTTGAGAGCAATCTGAAAGATTTCTGACTTCACTGATGGTTAAAGAATGAGACTGGTATGTGGATGGAATACTTCAACTACTTTTGCTTGATAATCTGTTGTCTTCTGCGTTCTGCTGAAACCTTTTATATAACATTAGTTTATGCAATTGATTAAACTTGTTAGAAACAAATTAGATGCTAGGAACATATTACATTTATTTATTGTATATTAAAAGTATAGCCATCTTCACAATTAAATTGTTGTTGTATTTTCAACTCATTCTTAATTTTTTATATATGAAGTATGCAAAGTGAAAATGCTGTAATTTCTAAAATTTTGGAAAGTCCCAATATTTGAGAGAGTCTAAAAAAACATATCTTTGAAATTGCATCTATCTGTGAACTGAACTCAAAAGAATTTTGAGCCAGACATTTGGAATTTGGAATATGGTCTAAAAACCAAATTCGGCTGGCGTCCTGACCTGTAGCGCGTCTTCCCCGTGATCTGGGCATTCCGAGTTCGAGTTCTGGTTCAAGCATGATTGTTTTTTACCCTGTATTCGATCTGTGAGGTGTGTGAAAGAACCTCCCCCCCCCTGTAAAAAAGGGCTGTGCAAGTGAGTGTCATCTTCATATGAACTAGAAGTCAAACTTCTGCCCTCTGGTTCTCAGGGGCCTGTACCTTCAGAAGCTGCTGCACAAACTCGGCTTAAAACTTCGTCAGCGTACTTGTCTGTGGCAAGCGTCATAAGTAACAACAACCAAATTCGCAGACTTGTATTAAGTGTTCAAAGAAATCTATTCTCAGGCAGTTTGTCTTTCTAGATATACCTGTAATTGGTATATTATCTTTCTATTGAAATTGTTGTTAAAACAATGTCAAAATTGCTTGTTTTTGTTTTAATCGGTTGAGAAAAAGGTATATACCAAAGGTGTAAGGTTTAGGAAAAGAAACAATATGCATATTTGGTTTTCTTTACAAATACCAGCAAAACAAATTTAAAATCTTTAAAATAAAAGTCTACGCACATGTGGCATTGATGGCACAGTTGGAGGGCGAGATTAATATCTTCAACAGAACGTATGTAAGATTGTTTAGTGTGGGAATAAAATATTCTTCAATATTGGTACTTTATTGCCTAAAAATAATGTTTTCTGTGATTGTTACAATGAGTAATGTTCTCCAGATTAAAAAAAAAATAACCTAATATCAATTGACAAAAATCATGCAAGAAAGTTCCGTGGATATCACTCTCGCCGGTTTAAATTCTATTTATTTCTGTGTGGTGCTTTTTAAATACCTTGCGGCTCAAAAAATGAGCAAAATTTGAAAAAAAAAAACACCAAAAAAAACACGAAGATGCGTATATATGAGATATAAAAGGATGTATTACTTGTCCACGTTGATATTTTTTTACATAAGAAGGATATTTTATATATTTGTCAGTAATATATTTATAATGTGTAAAGAAATTATTGTCGGTGTCCTGGCATAGGGGTAGCGCGTCTTCCCCATAACCTGGGCGTCTAGGATTCGAGTCCCGATTCGGGTATGGTTGTTCTTCATCTGTTCTACTGTGAGAGGTGTGAATGTGCCCCCTGTATAAAGAGGTTGTGCAAGCGAATTTGATGCGTCAGTAGCTAAGATGTACATGTACTCTTGGCCCTAGTTGGCATTACCAAAACTAGAGACGCTCTCTTGGCTTAAAATCGCTGACTTCGTCAGCGAGCTTGTCCATGGCAAGTGCCATTATAAACAACAACAACAAAGAAATTATTTGGGGCTTCAATTAATTAAAACAAACCATAGTAATAAAAGAGAAAAACGCTATGCGATGATAACATGAAACCGTTTTCTTCAGTTAAAATACACAATGGAAATAGTTTCTAATACAAGATTCATAAATCAAAGTCCCCGCCGTTTGAAGGAAAAAATTCTTATTAATTTTTAGCGGTCATCTGAGATGTATGAGATAAAAGAGATTTGAATATAAATTACTATTAGCTTTTATATTTAAAAAAAAAAAAAAAAAAAAAAACTTTGGATTCTCTTCTTTACTTATAAGCTAAATTTCATTAATTACACGCAATTTGTGCATTGACTTTTATTATTTACGTATAATCTTTAATTAAAATGGCCTCTTATTTTGGAAACTGGTATTACTCTTCATTCTTTCATGCTACAAGTTCGTTTTACTTAATGAATTCTTTTGTAGATCAAATAGTACTCAAAAACTAGTACCTAAAATTTAAATAATTATGATTCTAGTTTAATTCGGACAGGTGTGCTCCTCTACAGTTTACTACAACATTTGAAACAGCTAAATAATTTTGGAAAACATCTTCATTTATTTTAAATCATTGATATTTCAAAAAATAAACCTCTTCAATTAAGAATAACTGATAATGATTAGAATGGCGTCTTTAAGGAGCTCAGTTTATTCAACATCTCTCCTATCGAGGAAATAATTGATAAAATCATGCCGTTTTCAGCATTTTTAATTAACTCTCCTATGGGAACGAAATTTCAATTTTAGCTTTTGTAATTAATTATCAGGTAAGTGATAGATCACACTCAAGCAAAAAGTTTAGCAGGAAGAAAAAAACGTGTATATGATCTTAAGGGAAATGATTTACTGAAGGAAATCCCTAATTAACTAGAACTAGAATGTTTTTTTTTAATTTCTTACTATATAACAACACAGTTAGAATTTTTATTTTAAACACATAAATTGCAAATTATGCAAATCGTTTTTCCTTTATTTCCTACTATTTATGCTTGAAATATTTTTTAAAAAGTTCAAGATTCTCCTATTTTCCGAAGGATTAAATTCTAATTTTGATTTTTAATCATGATGGAATCTAAAAAGCTCCTTATTACTATTTTTTTACTCGATATATTGGTAAAAACAGTTTATTTTTTGCAGTGCTATGTAAGATCGTAAAAGATTAAATACAGTATAGCTAAAAATTTATTATCAAAGTACTTATTATACAGGTTATAGGAAATAAATTAAAATATGCATCGAGCAGAAAGCAAGTAATTTACAGAAAATCCGGCATTTTTGGGACAAAGAATGGAATAATATAAATAGAAACTTCCAAAAATTTTATATAAACTTTATTACGACATTGAATAACTACAATAGAATAATATTGTTTAAAATGAAAAAACAAATCATTTTACTTAAAATATTGTAGAGAAAAGTTATTTGTAAACAAATAAATAATGTTTTGGGATGTAATAACCATTATATATCATTAAAAATTTATTACCAATAAATTTATTAGAAACACTACTGGAAAGGGATAAAAATAAACATCTAGCAGTAAGCAAATGAGTTACAGAAGATTTTGCTTTCTTGGACAAAGAATGGAATAGCTATTATTACCTGTATTTCATCACCAATCTATAAAAAAAATCGAAATATGAGCCTGCAGGATATAAAGCAGTTTTTCTTGCCTAGAAGTGATAAAGAAGCATTCCGCAATATCCAAGCTATTCCGTTAACGACACCGATCAGTGCACATTGAAAATTTTTATTTGTAACTGGCAGCCTTCGGCGACCAGTTTGTTCGCCCAGATTATTGACTGTTCAGGCTGTTAAACAATTAATATGGATTTTTTTTTCACCTTGTTACTTGATACGACCTAAAATTGGGAATCCAACTGAATTAGTGTATTGTAAATTTAAAAAAATATATATGCATTTAAAATATGAATATATGAAATAACCCATGAATATTTGAAATTAATATGAATATATGAAATATAAATATATATGAATATATGAAATATAAATATATATGAATATATGAAATATAAATATATAAGACTATATGAAATAACCCATGAATATTTGAAATAAATATGAATAAAAGAAAAAACTTATGAATATATGAAATAAATATGAATAAATGAAAAAACTTATGAAATATATGAAATAACCTATGAATTTATGAAATAACATATGAATATATGAAATGGCACATAGATATAGGAAATAACCTATGAATATATGAGATAACATATGGATATATGAAAAAAAAACCTATGAATATATGAAATAACCTATGAATATATGAAATATCTTATGAATATATGAAATAATATATGAAAATGTGAAATAACCGATGAATGTATGAAATAACATATGGATATATGAAGTAAATGCGGAAGTGAAACTCTTATTAAGGAGTTAAAAGCATATGATTAAATGCTTTGATGGATGGGTTTAAATTCCATAATAGAATTTAAAAATACTGTTATAGATAGGGCATCAAATTAAATTAAAAACATTAATAAAATTATGGAAAGATGGCAAGGTAACTATTTGATGCCTTAAAATAATTCAAAGACTAATTTATTTCATATGATTATTTTGGAAGTTGTGAACAATTATTTGCGTAGGCAAGCCATAACAATTTGACAATAATTAATCTTATTTTTTATTTGTTCCAACATTCTGTTTGTCGTCTATTTCTTGATTTTTTTAATTGTCTTCTTTCTTTGACTGAATGTACATATTGTTGATATGACGAACCATCTCCAGAGCTTTTTCTAATAATGTTTTGCAGTTACATTAATTAGCTAAATGAAGCACTGGAATCGATGCAGCTGTAAAATTGCTCAATGGTTCAGTTTGAAATTTGTTTGATGGTTTGTTTGCATTTGATTGTTGTCATTCGAAAATAAGCAAAACGGGTGTTTTTTGAGCCACTTACGTTAGCGTTTATACATATAGATTATCTTAATATGTGATGTAAAATATTGAATCTGGATCAGACATTAAATTAAAAGTTTGAATAAAGTTAATAATAAAAAATAATAATGAATAAAGTTAGTAATAAAAATTACATTATTTATGTTGTAGAGAAAAAAAAATGTTTACAATTTTTCTTAATCATTTAAAAATTATGATATGACCCCTTTTAATATTATTCTCTTATAAATAATGCATAGTATTTTTTAAATATTACAGATAAATTATAGGATTTAAAGAATGTCTCAGAGAAATATCGAAAGGCAAAATGGAAAATAATAAAACCTTAAAACATTACAAAATTCTCTTTTGAAATATGAAGATATCTTTGTTTTTTACAATTGAACTGATTATAATATTCTGAATCATTTTTCTTTATTTTTCATTAATAGTTCCGACTTAATACAATGAAAAATGTATTTTTTTATATTATTACTAAGTAATTAAATCTTGTCAGAAGTTAGAGGTTGAAAATGAAAAACTACATATCCGTCGATTAAAAAAAAATTATTTTACTACCGGAAAGCACTTCAAAGAAAATCCTTATGGAAGCATTTTAAGATCTTGACTTTTTGAGGATTAAGCTTTCTTACATATTATTATCGATGGAGAAAAAATTTCGTGATTGAGGGTAAGTATTTGAAAATTAAAGTAAATATTTCATGTAAGAAAATGTGCTAAGCACAAAATCCTTTCTTTAAATTATATTTCAAGAACTTTTTGAGAGGTGTTAGTCGCAGTTCTGAAGTCAAATTTTATTTGAAAAACGTAAAAATCTGAATGAGAATTTGAATATATTCCTAGAATAAAATATGAATTTTAAAAATTAAAAACAAAATATTTTTCACGTTTTTGAAAGAGGGTATGTACTTTAAAAAAATTTACATTAGCGATATGATTTAAAAAGTTATTGAGGTTTATAAATTGCTACTTTATATGATTAAAAAATAATATTTCATTTCAGTAAAATAAAGTTTCCTAATATACTTTTTTTTTTTTTTTTTGCTAACATATTTTTTCTTGACAGATTAGTTGTTACATTTAATATGAATTGTTCAGGGAAAAACAAAACAATTAATAAATCCATAAAAAAATAACCTTTTCCAGTCTAATGGAATATATTTGTATTTGTTTGTTAAACATGGTAAGTCAAAATGGATGCCTCAATTTCTTAGGTGCATTACACAAAATGTATTAATTAAAAGGTACTTATATATATAAGGGTAATATAAGGACGTTTTTAATGCACTCCTCACAAATGTTCGATATAAGCTACTTTTGTTATACGGCATGCATGAAATCTTATATGTAATTCTTTCCAAACTTTATGCAGTATGTCTGTATCGATGCTGACAATAGCAGTTGGGATATGGGCTTTCAAATCATAAAAGATCGCGTATATGTGCCTTCAGGTCAGAAAGTTGAAAGCCTGTATCACGAATGCTATCGTCAGCATCGATACATGCATGCTGTACAAAGTTTTTCAAGAATTAATTTCAGATTTGATATATTCCGCAAAACAAAACGAACGTATATCTATCATTTGTGAAGCTTCAAAATTTGCTTATATTAACTTTGTATGTATATACATTATTAATGAATATATTTATTACATTTTGCGTAGTGCACCAATGAAATTGAAGCATTCATTTTGACTTACTTTTATAATTGATCAGCAATGACTCTGAAATGATTGAACTGAAACTGTCAGTGTACGATTTAAAAACGACTACAAATCAAAAACGTGTTATTATTCCTCCAAAAAAATGGTAATATGAATGATATACAAAATGGCATAAAAATGTCTCAATATTTGTGTCATTATTAATGAAATTTCAAAACATACAATCAATAAATATGAAGGTGCGTTCTCTCATTTAGAGTCATGATAAGATCTTTATTTCATATCCACTTTTCTTTTGCAGCTTCTTATTTTATTCTTGAGTTAAATTATAAGAAAAAATTTAAACATGGTTAAGTTACCACTGGAAGCGATAGAACTTGATTAAATTTAAAAATACTAAAAGTCCGAAACACCCAGCATAGTTCAACGAAACTACGATGGGTGTCCAAGACGCCTGGATATGACTGCAGTGTTTCCTATCCTTTCCATTAAATGTGATTGATTGAATACTCTTGGAACGTGCTTTCTTCAATATAACCACTCGTCCAGATATATTTGGGGTTAGGGAGGTTTTCTGATGATTGGAGGATGGAGGTTTCAAAAGATGCCCAAGTATATTGTTCTTAGCGATTGGTATTCATAAGTTAAATGTGACCATCTTTTGTATATCAACCTTTTAAAAACTTAGACTTTCAGTACAATTTTCTAAGCAGGGCAGGGACTTTTCTGATTTTTGAAAAAGAAACTCAGGTGTTCCAATAATCTGAGATGCTTGAATTTGAATGAACTTAAAAAAAAGAATTGCTGTGGTATTAGCTGGAATTTTTTGCACATGCCATAATTATTGTTTCATTTTGTGTACATAGCATTAGGTTGTACTCCCTCAACTTACTTATTTTAAAATGTCTTAAGAATACTATTTAACATCCTTAAGATAACCATGACGTACGTCTCTAAATTTCCTTATAGGACTCTACAATTTCAGGTATTTGTAATAAAAAATTATATGTCATATCATTTTTTAAACCAAAGTATATAAAAATCATCGAAGAAAGTTTGTGTGCTTTCTTTTTCTTTCTTGCTTTAGTTTTAAAAAGTCATTTTTTAAGTCATCAGAAGAATTTATCCATTAACGTAAGTGAGGTTGTCTAAAAATCCAACGACAAACTTTTTAATATCATCATATAATACTATATGCAATTGCAATTAAATAAAATAAAAGTATAATAGTGCAGAACAAATTCATTTCAATTGCATAAGAGCACAACACACTTTTTTTCATAATACAAGCAATCCCATGCTTGATGTCAAGTGTAATGTCTATAAACAATTGAACTCTGAAGTAACTAAAAAGAACAATGGAGTAACTAAAAGTACAAACTCAAAGATCTTGCATTCGAAACCATGTTCATGAATTTCATGTTATTATACAAGTAAGCATATTGATGAATTATTCATTTTTTTATATTCCGCTAAGCTTGCTTTTCATATTTATCCTTTCATATTTATCTCTTATTAGTATACTTACCGTTTGAGATCTTTTGTTCCATCTAACCTTTAAAATTTTCCCCATAATCAAACCATATATTTTTCGTTTGCAGTATACAAATCAATGCCTTAGTTTCTTTTTATGTCGCATTAAAGTGTATTTAATGGCTATACAAACCATGAAATCTAAAGAGCCAAGTGAGAAAAAAAAATTAGGACGGTGCCAAAGGTATTTGGCATCGTCCTTAAATATATCGTCCTTAAAATATTAGGGCTGTTTATTTGTTGGCTATTACAGAAAGCGGTTGTCGAATTATGGTTACTTAAAACGATAAGTACGCAATGAGAAAATATTTCAAAAATTGAAACAACGTCTAGAAAATGCTGGCTAGAAAAGTGAAAAAAATTATTTAAAATATCCTTAATTTATTTCAATTTTTCGTAGGTATATAATCATCAAGCATAAAATAAAATTTTTATATAATATATTTTTATTTGTACCCCTTTCTTATCATTTTTAACTCTTTTTTTATGTCATATTTCTGAAACTCAATTTCAGTTCATCACATGGTTGGTGCGCCAGGCCAAATATGCCTCTTTCGCCATCAACGAATCAATCAGTAAGCTAATTCTCTTTATCGTAAAATTGATTTTTAAACTGTTGCCATAATTGAAAAATTTGCAAACCAAAACATTTTATCACTAACTATCATATATATAATTGCAATCAGCATTTTATTGAATTACAGTTGAACTAAAATAGCCTTTGTGTGCAATCAGAACGCATGTGTTATTTGAACACTGACATGCATCTATTCATATAGCACAAAAGTCATATCAATTTTGATCTTTGAAACATATTTTTTGAACATGAATCGTGGAGAGTGAGGCTCAGTTATAGGATTGGAACGTGAAATAATAGGATGCAAAATGATGAAATTAATGAAAGGGACTGATGTGCTCCAGAACTGAATGCTACTAAATTATCAATCTTTCTTTATTAAAGATTTCGCAAAAATATATACTTATCGCATCGTTTCATTTTTTTTCTGAAACCAAAACTTACAAAATAAATATTAAAATATTATAAAATTATATTTAAATTTATATAAAAACTTAGCAAATTTAATAACAATAAATATTTAATCTCTAAATCTCTAAATTTCAAAGAAAGTTGATTTTTACAAAACATTTGCCATTGTGTGGTCGATTCTTCTAATCAGTTAACTTTAACCATTAATCACCGTTCTTTTATATTCTGAAAAGCAAATATCTGATCCTGTGATTGGGCCGCATGATTAAAGATAGCAATGCCCCACTTTCGTTCGACCAATCACCGTCCATCTTCCCTTCCTATTCATCTGATAATAACCATCAGAAAGGTTAGTTTGATAACAACCATTGCATGTCCGAGAAATGGTCAGTAGCCTAGAGGATCATCTTGGAGGATGACTCAGCAGTGTGAATCGAACATTAAATGAGTAGAAAGGAATGTGATAAATTGCATTAAATAGTTTAGCGTACTCTTATCAAGACACCTGATTGCTGTTTCCATTTAACGAAGTGAAATGAGAAAATGTTAATAACTAATTTAGATATTATAGTCATTCTAAAATAAATTTCAAGTTAAATATATATGGGTGGATAATACTGGTGAATAAAAAGGAGGGAATTCAGAATATATATATATATATTCAAAGTGTGAATTGAAGTGTTTAAATTTTAGAAATTAAATGAGACAACGGAATTCTTTAGAAGATTCCGAGGTGAAATGAAAAAAAAAAAAAAAAAAAATGGAAGTTGTAAAATTCCAAATTTTCAAACAAAAAATATTTATTTAGCTCAAATTTAACAATGGATATTAGATATTTAAAAATATCTTGAATTAAATTTTAAAATCGTGATTTAAAAAAAACACTATTGTCGATTTTAGCGATTTTGGGGGACCAGATGTTTTTCGGGATATTCCATTTCGTTGAAAAAGCCTAAGAATTATATATTTTTCTAAAAAATAACAAGATAGAATTTATTTATCCAACTAACGCTTGTTGGTTTTACCTCATCTTCAAAAGTATAATAAAATGTATCAGTGATAGTGATTTCCAAGGCATCTATTCGCGTATTTTCTAATAAATGTGCTTGCATATTAAAAAACCGAATACCACTAGTTAAAAAGAATCACGAAAAGCTTATTATAATCGCTGAGATGCGATTAATGCAGCAGCTCTAGACGCCATTTTTTTAGACGCCAAAATTTTAGACGCCATTTTTCAATTCCTACTATTAGCTCACACTCTCTCTCTATATATATATATTTTGTTCAAATTTTCAATCATTAATAAAATACTTTTTATTCATCCACTCAAGTTCAGATACATTTTTTTAAACTTGTAGTGGATGACACTTGATGTTAATACAGATTTTTCAAATATTAATTAATTAATTAAATTTGTCCAGTAATTTCTATTAGTAAATTTGTTCAGTAATTTCTATTCCCCAAAGTCGCCAAATACGTCGCCATGTCGTCAAATGGTCGCCAAGTACATCGCCAAGGTCTATACTTAATATTGTAATTCTGTCATATGTATATACATATTTGTATTAATTGTAATTATTTAATAAAACGTAACTAAAATGAAAAGAAAATGGTGACATAAGTAGGAATTGACTTAATTTTTTATATATATATTACTTGTTTCCAATCATTACAAATGATATTTGACACAACATTACTCTGGACGCCATTTACAGTTTTATTCAGGTGTTAACTTATCATAAGTAGTAACAGGAATGTTGGCATACAAGCAATGATTTAAGTAAACGTGAGAGAGGTGGATTAGGTAGTAATTTAAAAAAGAATTATTGCGATTAATCGTCCACTTACGAGTTACTTAATTAATTCGAATTGCAATGAATGAAACGCATTCAGTTATTGGCACTTGCATAAGGTGGTAATTTGTATTTTTACCATTAGCTAAATCGGCGAAATCATTACAGTTGTTGAGGCTGAGGACTATGAAAAAGTTTTATTTTACACTGCCTCTTGAAATGGAAAGAAAAGAAATGGGTGATTACTGATGACGCATTAAGAGGTCGCAAACGTTGATATAAAACAAAAAACAAAAAATTCGAAATCTGTAAAATGATTGTGGGTATCGAATATTATTGAAAAATTTGCCTATAGAGAATATACAGTAAAGGTTTTTTTTCGATCTCTTATATAACTGGATGTCGATGCAAAGCAAACACCTCTTCATGATATATCCAGGGATCATAAGAGTTTTTATTAAATGATATTTTTGAAATACATTCAGTGGTTATAACACCCGAACTCTGTATCAAAATTTCTTTTTAGAGAATATAGGGATTTTTTTCGTTTTCTCTTGAAAATAGAGGTTTATGAACGACAATCGATATTCGAAGACATATATAAAAGTCATGAGTTTTCACATGAAACAAAATTCCCGAACTCGGAACAGTGATTAAGGGTATGAAACTGCTTCATTTGTTTTTCTTATTACTTTAAATATATACCTAATTATAAATACTATTATATCAATGTAAATATATCTGTTCATGCATCATGTTTCTACAAACAACTATTGAATTGTCAATTCTTCGAATGAACTATCTTTAACACATTTGTGATTATTTAGGACATATTGAATTCTGGGAAGTAAATATTCGATCCTATGATTTGAAGACACTTAAGCGAATGATTAAAGATAGAACATATCCGCTTTTAGCAACCGGTCACTCCCTGTCCACCCCGCTCCTCTGAGTTCAGAGCAATGATACAGAACTGGGAATCTGATAACGATGATTGTATGTCAGAGAGACGGTTGGTGGTATGGAGGCTGACCTTTAAAGATAAGGGTCTAGATTTTGAAATAGATATGTGAAGGCAAGGATGAAATGAGATAAAATTCTCTCCAAGGAATTCGTATTAAATGTCTATGACAGTTGATAGAGTGGAACACTCCATGGAAGCATAATACGCCATATTTTATTATAAAATACATATACACTTTGGTTAAATTTTGTGACTGCGTTCTAGATGAAGAGTTTGAAAATATTGTAAAATGCTTGTTTTTTATTTTATATTTAAGTAGATAAATGAAAAAAAACCATGAAAAAAACTATATGAATTAATAACGGATAATGTCTAGAAAATTAAATAAAATATTTTTTTTTAATAATAAAGAAAGATATAAATGAAAAATCTTAGTTTAGAACTTTATTTTATTATTTGTTCTGGATTTTGCTTATAACTCAAGATATATAAATCTATTTTTTAAATTAATTCCTGGACAAAGATATAAGCTGAATTCCATAAAATCTTTAAATTCTGAGATCTAAATGTTAAATTACGTGATTTTTTTTCTTCCTTTTTTTCCCTTTTCAAAACCTATTTCAAAGCTTTCCTGGTGCTTATTGCTTGTTATGCTGTTAGGAAATTGCTGAAAGTGCATAGAAATTATTATACAGAATTTGAATAAAAAAATTGCATTAGATTTTAATTTATGATTCTGTTTTTCTAAAATTTTGAATTTGAGAAAACATTTAACATTTAAAAAATAACATTAAAAGGTAAACAATGTAATTATACAAATAAAGGCTACTTCTCAAAGAATGAAAGAAAGAAACAAAATTCTAACTGTTATATATATAGAACATTGTCCAGAAATCAGAATTTCGAATAAAAACAAATTTGATATCTTCGCCAAATATCCATTTTTCAGTCTAGTAAGCGTATGGTAAATATTACAGTTAAAATTTTAAAATTGTTATTTAGTATTTCAGATAAATGTTTAAATAATATAAAATGATGTGTGTGTGTATATATATATACATATACATTAAGATTATGTTGATAAGGAATTTTTCACCCTTAATATTCAAAGATTTCAAGATTAAAATTATATAGACACTTTCAAATTTGCTCAGCTTTTCGAATTTCTCCAGAAAGGTTGCGTTGTTCCCTTAAACTTTGACCTAGTAAAGAAAATGCTTTAGAAAGGAAACTAGAAAGAAAATAGTTTAAAGAAGATGAAAGAGAACTATAAGAAGAATATATAAAAAACATCAATCCTTATAAAATTATCTCAATTTTTTTTTCTAAAACACGAAAAAAATGAAGTTGAGTAATCATCAGTTGATAACTGTATACTGTTAGGAAAGTGACAAGATAAGCTCAATATCATATGAAAGAAAAATGAAGGTAATTAATTTTATTCTGTTTTAATCAAGTGCGCTTTTCAGAAACAAATTACGTTTTATTAGTTTATTTTTAAACTTAATACCATTAATTTTACATAAACAAACAAACTTCTTCTTAGAAAGAATTAAAAAAATCAAATTATTAAATGTATCACCCCTATCCTTAAGCAATTATGTTTATGTTCTGAAATGCTGAATAAATACTAGATTATTTATTATTTAATATCCTAGAAAATGGTACTATAATTTATTGATAAATTTCTTAAAAAACACTAACTCTTACTAAAACATATTCGAAATTTTCAATATCATCGAATTATCATTATAAATTCATTATCTCTCCTCACAAGTACAAACAAATTTAAGCTGACATTATTTGTATATATTTAAATGCAGAAACTTAATCAGGAACATTAATCCTCTAACAATTCCTGAAGTCAAACTATCGGATCGAAAGGAATCATTACACAAATTCATTCCTAGTTCACGTACAACATCTTACATTTCATTTAACATAACAAAGTAATTTCACTGCGGGTGTTTTGACGAGAACGATCTGAACGATAGCTCCACGTAATCGACGCCCGATGCACATACACTCACCCCGAATTATCAGGACGGACAACCCTTCAAGCCAGATGCGCGATTCTCCCACGTCCAGAGGGAAGATTCTAAACTTGAATGCCTACCAATTCATGGATCTGAATTGATAATGCCTCATTTACGGGTTATTAAAGTACCGACAGCACATGCGTGAACGGAAATGTTTAATTTGATTTACTCCCCTTTTCTCAGGCTGCAGCAGCTACACGTGATGCCCAAGACAGGGGTAGACTTAGAGGTGTGTAAACAGGCAATTGGTGCGGCAGAACGTCGGAGATTTGTGCTACCCTGATCTTGGCATTTCGGTGTTATGATGTTATTCATGAGTAGTTGATGGCAAATGTATGGAATATATGAAGTTCAAATAGGGGAGTTAAAATGAGATAAGAGAGGGAATTAATTTGTGACTTAAGATGAAGATGCTATGGCATATGGTTCAGAAGCCCCTGAAGTCTCAGAAAAGCTATTTAAGTACTAAGAATTCTAAAACACATACAGATACGACTTAAAGTTCATTGGGTGACATAATAGCAATCGTTTTCGTATGCTTAGTTTAGAAAAAATATATTAATCGTCAAAAAATTTTAATTCGAGATTTCGGCGAATATCCACGTTTCAGACTTGTTCGAAAAATAGATTTTTTGTAAAATGTCCGTCTGTCTTTGTGTGATAAAAATAACTCAAAAAATGCTTTGAGTTAGGCTGTTGAAATTTGGTATACGGTCTTTACAGGAAATTTCTAGATTTGTCAAATTTTGAATAAACTTTGTTTAAAGGAAGTTCGTCTGTCTGTCTATTCGGATTTAAGTTAACTACAAAAAGAAGAGAGCTAGATAGATGAGATCCGGTATGTAGATTTAATATCCATAATAAATTATAGATGTTAAAGTTGGAACCAAAACCATCAACCGCTTGATTGTCCATCGGTCTGTACTTTCATAAACTTGTAAATGGGATAACTGAAAAATGGTATGACTTAAATATATCAAATCTGGCATAGAATTTTGTTACTACAAGTTTAGTTTTGTTTAAAATTTTTGTTTCAATCGTTTGGGCTAAACGTTTCTAAAACACAATCGAGTTTGGATAGTATTAACCGCATGCCAGGTATTAATCGCCAAAACACTCGCCAATGATGACGTGTTAGATTCAGTTAAAATGCTAAATTTACGCCAAAGGTTAATATTTTGTAACTATTGTACGCCACTGCCAATCAAGGCGTTCTCTGGCATGACAAGTTTATTAGAGAGTATGCGAGAAAGTTTTGGGGAGCTCTGGTGTCCTCTGGTTTCTTAAAGTTTTTTTACACCTATTTCAATCACAACTAATTCGATGATCAAATTTAGACGTTTACGATGAAAATATTAAAATTTCTCATCAAAATAACAAAAAAAAAAATATTACGAAAATCAATGTTTTTTTTTTTTTTTTTTTTTTTTTTTTGCTTAACCCTGCTGTCGAGTTCAGTTCAGTTTGATCTGAAAAGTTTTTGAATTGCTTAAGAAAATGACAATTTGAAGTTATTTTTAAAGTATTTCATGAAGAAAAATGCTATTTTTCTAAAAAATATTTTTTGTTTACTTTTTTCTATATTATTTATCAAATCTAAATATTTAATCGCACGATTTTCTTCTACTGTTGTCAAATGGGAGAAAAGAGGCATTCCATTTAATACAATTTACAGGACAAATAAAAAAGTAAAATTACTGTATCGCGAAATTTAAAATATATATGCATAGGATTTTTGCACTTTTGACAGCACTATGATGATACAGGTCTGTCTGCATTAGAAAGGTCCACGTACATAATAAATAAAACTTAAACAAGGCAATTAAAATAGCATTGGGTTAATGTCAAACAATTTGGTGGAATTATGAATATGAAATTGTATCTAAAATATTTATCTCAAATCAAATATAGCCAATATTCCTGGCGAACCAGTTAGACGCTTGAATTGATCAGTATCAAATGAACCATCTAAATCGGCAATTAAAATACTGTATGTATTCGATATTAAAACTTCCTTAGTCCTAAAGACACATTTAAATTTGAAAAAACAAAATCAAGCTGAAACCAGAAATAAAAAATCAAGCCATGCTAGCTTTAAGTCATCTGAAGTATCAATTTAGAAATGCATATGATTGAACGTGTTGTAACGTCACTTCCTATAAACAGAGGCAACTTCTTCTAACAAGAAATGTTGCCATTCTTGTCACTATTAGAAGAATAAAGCGGAATTTCCTGATAAAATGACAAGTAAAGAGGTTTTTAGTTCAAGTGTATACTTTACAAATGACACAACTGTATCCTATGTATTCCAAACTAGCTGGAGTGATTTCTACCGACATTTCTCGCGTACTGTTCCAATAAACTTTTTCGTCCTCTCCCTAATAAAATTGTGATTCATGGGTAAAGCCACGAATACGTTTTATGGTATTGGTGAACAATAGTTACGAAATAATGATATCTGGCTTGAAAGGAGCATTTTCACTGAGACTATCGCCAGAAGATGTATTGTCGACTCCATTTTGAAGACATTATAGCTTAATTTCATATTATATTATAGTTTTTAAAACTATAACTGTAGTCGAAAGATGGGATACCTAATTTTATAGATTTAAGCTATTGGGTTTAATTGCATGCGTGTGGACAGAATGATAGGGGATCAGTGGGTGGCAGATTTCGCTCACAATTTGATAGCTTTGTTTTAGATTGCATCTATATTTTCGATGCTAAACTAATTGTATTTATATGACGTTTTGTGTTTCGTTGTTATCGAGTTCACATGAGTAGCCAGAGAGATTTTCTGAATATAAATTTCGTTCAAAATTTAATAGAAATCTACACATTTAATCGTAAGTCCATTAATCAAATTTTATTCAACTAGCACAAAGCATTTTTGAGATATAATTTTATTCAAGACAATGTCATTAAAACTGAAATTGGCGACCATAAAGTCTTTTGTCTAAAGAAATTTATCAGTAAAAGTAAAATGTAGAAAAATCAGTTTCTAATGCCTTTTCTTGATACATTGATTTTAAAAACTTTTTTTCCCTAATACCCCCTGGAGGGGGCTCGAAAAGAGGATGATATGCTTCCGCTCTTGTGGTTGGATCTCGCCACCCTGGAGGGTACACAAAAAAGTGGGGGATCTGACTCCTCCCATCGATGACGGGACGTCCTTCCTTTGAGAAGGGTTGTACCGTGGCCGGTGATGGCCCTTAGAACTCAATCATAGTTCCCGCCAGTGTTGCTGTTGCGGTGGTCCGGTCATTCAGTATTATTTATCCGTTTGCCTTAGGATGGGTCGGAGAGTCAGTGATATGACTTCTCTAATGCCCCATCCTAATTTGAAAGAAATAAATTCAAAAAAAGAAAGTACTGTGTTTTAAAGAATAGGTTTCCAATATACTGAAATAAAATAGAATAAAGGAAAGAAGATTATTAGAAAACGAAAACGAAGAAAACAAATAAAGTTCAGATAAATGTTTTCAAAGTACTAGCTTGAGTAATTTATTACTCGGTGGAGGATAAAACAATTTCTTTATAAAACTCTTTATTTGATTTGAACATCTTTTATAGATATCTTCTTCATTTATTTAGACACATGGCCCTGAAAGATTCCCAGTGGTTCCTGGGAAGTGGAAAATCCGTTATAAAGTGATTGGGATATTTTGCTTTTATTCACTCGTAAGATGGATCACACAAAATTCGTAGATTGATATTTTTGGGAAGCATTTACTATCTTTGAGTAATGGAATCGGAAAAATAATTTTATTTTCCACCTTTTAAGAGGAAATTGCCGTTTCATTCCCTCAAAAGGTAAATCGCACACAATTCACAAAATGATATTTTTGTAAGATATTTGCTACTTTCCAGTGGCGGGTACCTTATTGCGGAAAAGGCAATAAAATATTTCTTAATTAAATATTGTGTATTTTGAAAATAGCACAGATTTATGATGTTTTATCACTTTAATCTAAATTTATTTTTTATTTCCATCTTGATTAATTTCTAATACTAATAAAGATAAATGTATGTATTTTGACTTTCTACACAACAAACCGTTTAACTTAGAGCTTTCAAATTTCTAATGCTCATACTGAAAAAGTGGTAAAGTAAATTTCTGAGTGATTTTTTTTATTGTTTAACCAAAATTATAATAAATTAAAAATTTATTTTAAGTTTGATATTTTTTTGAAATAACCATTTGTGTGCAATAATAATAATTTCCAAACCAAATATTAAACAAAAATAGTTTTAACAACGTTTTAAAATTTAAAAAAAAACGATGTTTTTGATGATATCAATTTAATAATCGCACGCATTTTTCCTAAATCTGTAATTTTTTTTTTCCAATATTATTTGCCTATTTCGCACAATATGTTTCCAACAACATTATTGCCCTGAAACTCAAACCGTTTACAGTATTTCATCATGGGCTTAATTTCGTCACTTTTTACCATCGTTGAAACCTAAGGACGAATGATTTTCTTAACCTCTGTATTCTCTACAAGACGAATGAAAAAATGAAATCACAATACTGAGAACGTACCAAGATCAAACGTAGATATTGTTACAAAAATGTTTCTACAAATACCGCTAATCAATCGTAATGACGCAGTCCATTTAATTGCTAGTTCTGCAGCTTTCTTGCTGTCTAATCCTGCAGTTTCTCTGCGTGTCAGCGACTCCGACTCCTCTCACACACGACTTCTGACGATACACACACTTCTCCCGGCTTCAGAGTGCCCGTCTTTTATAGTTCCGGGAGGCGGGGCTAGAATCTTCAGACCAATCAGGACGTATCTGAGTGTATCTTGGTTCCTACTGGATGGATCGTGAAACTTCTCGAACTTTCCAGTATGATCCATTTAGTCGCCAAACTTGCTAAATTCGTCGCCAAATGGTCCCCAAGCTCAGCACGCACAGGACAGATCTTACAAAGGTTTTAACGGTTTTTCCAGGATGACACTATCTGTGCCGGGTAGCAAAATTATAGATTTGTAACAATATTCATTTTAAATACCCCTATTATGCCTTAAGATCGATCTCAATTAGAAAGGCTCATGTTACACAATAAAAATAACATATGTAAAACAATTAAAAATATACTAAAATTCAAAATATTGTTTTAATGAGCTGCCAAACAGTCAAATTATCGGGAGAAATCTCTTCAAAACTTTCTTGCATATTCACTAATAAAGGTGATTTTCGATTTCGATTTCAACCAACTGACACCAAAATTTGAATTAACGCAGAACTAGAACTGTTGCGCCAAAAATCACATACGAAATTTGCTATATTTAAGTCATAGCGATTTTGAGCTATCGTGTTTACGTGCTTCTGAAAGTGCAGACAAACAAATCTTAAACCCTTTGCTAGATATGGCTCAAAATGTGACAGATTTCTACAATATAGATGTTAAATCTATGTATTGAATCTTATCCATCTAGTTGTTCTATGTTTTACACTTATCGAGTCGAACAATTAGACATATAGACTTCCTCTAAATATATATGTCCACATTGTTATCTATAATACTATAGAATATCATATCATGATAATGAAATATTATTAAGGCAAGATTAAAATACCAGTAGAAGAAACAAATTCTGTCTGATTGTTAGTTAAATTCAACAATAAAGTTAATTCAATACTCTTCGTTTGCAACAAATTTTTCATTTCCTTAAGATTACTTATCCTAACTTAAATCATTAGTCTATCCATAATAAATAATCAACCTATCATTAACCTAATTTTTAAAGATAGATTTGTATTCAACGCCTCTCCAGGGAGCCGTAATTGCTCAATAACCTTTAAAGCATACCTCTCTCGCCAAGCGTGAAAAGTTTGGCTCCCGTCTTTTATTCTTCGCCAAATCATATATCTTTCGAATGGATTTCTTGGCAGCAATTAAAGCGTAATGACACTTATTAGATTAATTGCAGCAATTCTACGCCGCTTGGAGTGATCTATTTATTTTTAGGGGGAACAATATGAAAGACGCGAGACTTCACGGGTGATTAAAAAGATATGTGGAGAGAATACTTGATCTATTCTTGTTTGGCTATCGATGTTGCTTTCCTTCCATTTTCTATCTCTCTCTTTCTATTTGAAAGGTTTTATGGGTTTGTGTTTATGAGAAAAATGGTCAAAATCAGTTGGGATGATGTAAAGCCTTTAAAGGGAATTGTGTTTTTGATGGATTCGTGTTTCAACGATTATTGATGATAATGGTATCTAAATATTAACTTGTTTTAATGTATAACGATTATGAAATCTGAATATATGATCTCCAATATTATCTGTGATAACGCGCGAAATTAAAAAAAAAATCCCTGCTCTTTTTGAGCAGCGTTATTATTTTATGTTATATACTATCATATATCCCATGGGTAAAATAATAATATATATCATATATCCGAATTTACATTTTCATGTCTACCAACTGAGACATTTTTTTTGTATTTGAATTTATTAATTTATTTTTTCATGTTGTATTAAAGGTAAATAAGCTGAGGTCTGCAATTATCATTACTAATGTCTACAGTTATTACTATCTTGCTCTTTTTGGGCAGCGTCATTATCATACATTATATATCACCAGATACCCATGGGTATAATAATAATATATATCATAAATTCCAACTTCTATTTTAGTGACTGGAAACTGAGATAGTATTTTTTTATGTTTAAAATAATTTGTGCGCTAATAGAGCTGAACATAAATAAACTCAGTTATGGGAATACAACATTCTCATTTTATTTGCGTGTGTGTGTGTGTGTGTGTGTGTGTGTTGGATTATATCAAAGCCTCAAAAGTTGATATCTGCAATTTTTATTATTGTAGATTGAAAAAAAAAATGTTGGTGATTAATTTTGTTAGTGAACATTATGGATAGAAATGATCCCGTTACAATAAAATAAACTATCTAATACTACTATACAGGGTGTTCATTAATTATTGTCGGGATTTCCGTACCTCATAACTTTCGAATAAAAAACATTACGCAAAAACCGATTACGTATTCGTAAATTACAACTCAAAGAATTTTATTAATGACATTAAAGTGTAAAGCTTGCACAATTTGCACTTTGTAGGCATTCAGCTGAAGGCGATTATGTATTCGTAAATTCGCTGAACAAATTTAGACTCGAATTGAGGATGATGAAAATTACCTTCGGAAATGGTTCTTCAGTTATGAATCCACTTTTCATGTGTCAGAAAAAGTGAATAAACATAACTGTAGAATATGGGGCTCGGAGAACCCTCACGATTATCAAAAGTCAAAATTTGTTCAGCGAATTTACGAATACATAATCGCCTTCAGCTGAATGCCTACAAAGTGCAAATTGTGCAAGCTTTACACTTTAATGTCATTAATAAAATTCTTTGAGTTGTAATTTACGAATACGTAATCGGTTTTTGCGTAATATTTTTTATTCGAAAGTTATGAGGTACGGAAACCCAGACAATAATTAATGAACACCCTATATATTTACATCTAAAATGTACTGCAAATTATATTTTTTTTCATTTCAAAAACACTCTACAAATGTATATGATATTTTCTATTGTAATTTTCTTTAGTTAATCTTTGGCAATCACATTTGAGTTACTCATTAGAGCATTAAATTTAAAATTTTCGCAGTTTTAACCACCAAATGGCTCGATAATATTTTACTTATATAACCAAAACAGACCATTTAATACCATAATGACATTTTCTTATGTCCCTTATACATATAAATATTTAATATTTACAAAACAAGTCTACAAAAAAATATTTACTAAAAATTATTATACAATATTCAAGAAACCAAAAAAAAAAAGTTTCGATCCCAGGGATTAAATAAAGAGTGAACTCTAATAAAGCACAATTGTCCTTGTATATATAAGACAATACCCAAATTCTTTCAATTAAACTTATATTATATTGTAAAATTAAAAAATTTCATTAAAATCCAAGCATCCAGTAACATTCCTAATTTTTGCATAAAAATTAGAATTCTAGATTTGTTTGGAAACGTTATGTATTATAGAATGTCATAGAAACAGCTCTTGTTGCAATAGTAGTATGCCATTTAAATCTAAAATTACTTTTTTTATATAATTTGATAGTACAAAGCTGGATTTTAAAATTTTGAGTTATGGAAACGTCAAGAGAATTTAAATAAAAAAGAAAATTTACAAATATATTTTGATAAATTATTTGTAAAATTTTAAGAATTTATCCATTCTTTACACATTTTCTTCTCTCATATCTCCCAAGTATTCTTCAGATCTCGGCTAGAAACAGAATTGTAATAAACTTGGTATGTTTCTGAAAATAAAGCCAAGATAAGCGAAAAAACTATTTTTGATGTTCTAAAATTTTTTTTTTCCGGAAACATATTTAACTTTCGAAACATATTAATATATGATAAAAATAAAGAAAAACCGTTATCGCCGTACTTTATGTTTACAGCGAATAATGGAAGATCTGTTTTTATTTTTTTGAAAAACTTAAAATGAAATATGAGCATCAAAAAATGAACAATGACAAAAGAAGAGTTTGAAAAGTCATTCCAAAGTAATCAGTTATAATCACTTGTTTCTATTTTTAGATTTGTTTGAAACAGAAAACAATCGAAACTTATTGTTTCCAAAACTAGCAGGCAACGGCTAATAAAAGACGCCAGCAGACCTGATGGTCTGTCAGCAAGCTTTCCGGCCTGACATTTATCGATGTTGAAATATTTCATTTTTGCTACAAGAAGGTATAAACTGCCTCGAAGCACGAGGCAATAAAAGTTTGAAAAGTGTTACCAATTGCTTTCCGCCGTCAGTTACAGTTGCGGGCAAAACTCATTTTGACGTTTCCTTGCGGTAAATCGTTTTCCTTTGTTTCGTCTGCGGAATGCGGTCGGAGTTAAATTGATTTTTAGCTTTAGTTTCGCGTGAGTTTGTGAGAGGTATTCGGAATATGCAAAGCTCTGCAAGCGTAAGCGGAATTAATACTAAATATTACTGGGCGGAATGTGATAGTTTGAAAGGAATTTTTAAACCTTTTCCATTTGATATGGACGGCCAACCGCAGATATTGCTACACGGAACAGTTTGGATTTAATAAAAGTATTCGTTTTATAAATGGGACGTTGAAATCTCAAAATTTGTGCATGTCCAAGATTTGATTTTGAAGGCAGAGGAAGGCATAATCCAAGACAAATAAAACACTAAATTTTGTACATTTCTTCTAAAATATTGATTTTGTAATTTGCATTTTATTACATGGTATATATATATCTTTGAATTTTCTTTATAAAATAATTTGGAAGCATTTATTGTTGTTTCTGAATTTTAAATGGGCTGTTTTCAGCTTCAGATACTTGTTCATTTTAAAAGTTTTGAACATTGTTTAATTTTTCATTTACGGTGCAATTCTCTAAAATTTGTTTGAAATATTTCATGTTATTAAAATTCAAAAAATTTCTGTTCAAATTTGTAGATTTATTATCATTACTATAATTAATTATATTGATATCCAAATAACTAATTCCGAAAAACGTTTTTGAAATTCTTTTTGTGCTAGATAAAATATGTGCAGGTACCTTTCCAGAATCATTTATATACCAAAAAATTTGAATTTTCTTCAAGTAAATTTCTTTCATTGCCATTAACAGTTTTCATAATTAAATTAAGAAATATGTGATCTTAAATCTCCAAAAAAATCTAATATTTTATTGTTTCTATAATTAAAAATCGTTCTAGTTTAACTCAGACAGAATTAGAAAAAATAAATAAAAAATTAAAAACATTATTATTATTTATTTATTTTAATCTTTTATAGTCACTACATTTTTAATTTTTTCCCTCAAACGCTTAATAATAATTTTACACTGAAGTGCAAGAAAAACTGGCACACCAACCTAATATCGTGTAGAGCCCTCACGAGCTTATAGAAGTGCCATAACATAGCATGGCATGGATTCAACTAATTTGTGAAGAAATTCTGTAGACAGTTCTCATCATGATTCCTACAGAGCAGTCCTCAAAACCATGGGAGTGCGAGGTGATGGAGATCTCCTAAGGACAGCACGTTGCAGAACATCCCAGATATGCTCGATAATGTTCATGGCAGGGGAATTAGGTGGTCAAGAGAAGAAGCGAAATTTAAAAAAGTGCACCAAGGCGGCTACTGTATACCTGTGTGGTGGCGCATTACCCTGTTGGAATTATCCACGTCCGTCGTAATGCACATAGGACATGAATGGATGCAGATAATCAGAAAGGATGTTAACATTCCGCTGCCCTATCATAGTCGAGTCTAGACGTAATCAACTGTCCCATTTCGTACCAACTGCACACGCCCCATACCATCACAGAGCCTCCAGCAGCTTGAACAGTCCCTTGTTGCCATGAGGGAGGCACAGACATCCAAGATATATGGGATACATGGAATTTCTCCAAACCGTACACATACATCCACTCGATTCAATTGGAAACGTGACTCGTCAGACCAGACAACTTTTGTCCAATCATTAAGAGTCCAATGACGGTTTGGCGAGCCCAGACAAGGCGCAGAGCTTTGTGCCACTGAATCCACAATGATACACAAGATGGTCTGCAGCCGCGGAAGTCCATATCAATCAAGGTACCTCGCACAATGCGTAAGCCGACACTTGCTCATGGACCTGCATTCTAATCCGTTGCGAGTTCGAACCTCAACCTGCACATTGGTGACCCTGGTTCTGAACAACCGCATCCTTCATTCAGCTGTCGTGGCTCCATCTACCGGCAGCAACCACTCACACACGCTCGTCGTCGCCCACCATAACACTTGGCGCGATAATCACGTTCGTCGCTCGCCATAACTGGCGCGATAAACTCTACCGACTCACTGGTGGGGGACTGTTGTGGTGGTAACATTATAAGCCAGCTAACAACTTCTGGAGAAGAGTGTACACATTTGTCTAGTGGCTTTGTTACTCGGCTATGAACCCTAACGTTGCGAGTTCGAGCCTCAACCCGCACAAAAGTCTATCTGTGTAGCGATTCTTTTCAGCCGTCGATGATCCCATTCTGTCAAGGTCGTTTTCTGGCTACACCGCTATCGGAGGGTTGAAGTTTTACCGGAAACCTTATATTCTTGGTACATCCTTGAAATGGTCTTGCGCAAAAATCAAAATATCATCCCTACTTCGGAAATGCTGTGCCCATCTCTCGTGCGCTGACGATTAGTCCCAGTTGAAAATCATTAAATTTTGATAATCTACCATTACAATATCAAGAATCGATGTAATAGCCTTTTCAGACACCTGTTGACTTATATACGCATAGTCGACCACAGCGCGTTACGCTGGTTGGTTGAACACCTTCATTATTTGCACTGCTATACCACTTTTTATAGTTCTTCAGTGTAAAGCGTTTGAATAAAGCATAAATAAAAAAACTATTTAAATAAGAAAAGTTTCCAGAATAAAAGAATGGAATACGAAAAAAGTTTAACAATATGTATAAAATTTTTTATAATCATTATTCTTTGCATGAAATTAAACCATATTGTAAAAAAGCTGTTGTAAATTTGATCTTTCTTAAATAAAAATGCTTTAGGAAACACGCATTATCACTAATTTCTTCATCACTATTGAAATTAACAGTCAAATATCAAAAACTCTTTCTGAAATTATTTTATTTGAGGATTTTAAATTTTAGTGAAGATTCTTGCCATTCATGATAAAATAACGAGCTTTTTTTGTTAGCTCGTGAGATTTCCAAATCTATCAGAAGTAAAATAAGAAGCAAATTATGTTGAAATTTTCGAAAATAGTCCAAATTTGATGGGAAGATATTCATACAGAAAGATTAAGGCAATTATCAAATTTACAAATAAACATTGTCTAAACAATATACATTTTAAGAAAAGTGCTCATTTAATATCAAAATAAAAAAATGATGACTTACTGAAAAATATGAAATAAAATAGTGAAAGATTGGTGTCTCTGGATATAGAGTATGCTAAAATAACGTCATATACCGAAAAATATTTTTCCGATCCTTTTACAATTTTCAAAGAAATCCTACACAGGTAGAAAAGTAATTTTAGACACAAAATTCAAAAATCGGCATTTTCATTTTTAGGGTATCGAGTCCTCTTAATCTCGTTTCTATTTCAGATATCATCCACCTTCCAAGAGAGTCATCATTGTTAACAAACAATCTCGAAATAATTATTAAAAAAATTTATTGTAGTATTAGCTATTATTTGTTATAATGTTTAAAAAACCACCAATATGAAAAATAAAAGAAGCAATGTAATTATCCATTTGTATTTTTTTTTTCGAAATCATTTATGATTTTTCAACTCTAGTAATTTGTTAAATCTGCTCTTTGCTGCTTTTTGAAAATATTATTTTGGATGCTCTAGCAGTTGTAGCTTTTGCTGCAACTTTCCCATATTTTTCTGCTTTTTATGAAACATACTATGGGCATTCTTCGTCTTGCTAGACTTTACTGATAGTAAATTTACTGAACAGGACATGACTCTGTTACCACTGCCAATGCACGCAGTAGAGATTCCGATTGTAAAATCAGTAAGGATTTACAAGGTGTATCAGAGTGAAGTTGTCTGCTCACAAGGAGGAGGTAATACTGGATGTGAAATACTTGATGATTTTCAAGACGTGCCACGGGATGCGCCTCCCATTAAAGCTGGTATCTTGAAAAGTATAGGTAATTCCGGAGATCAACTCCTTAATGGTTTTTAAGATTCTGTAATTCTAAGTCTCAGATTTAAATATTAATGAACATTACAAACCGCCAATAGGTCAAATTTCCTAAACTGACCAGTCACTTTTAATAAAAGATATTAACAAACGTCAAAAGTCTTTACTCCACATTGTTTTCATTGGCATTGATTCGATTTTGACTATTTCATCAAGCGGGTTACATAAAACATTCAATACGCTTCATGAATGTTAAACATTATAAAAAAGTAGGATTAAAACTTTTCAATATGTCACCTTTCATGTTCAACAATATGCTGTAACCACAGAATCATATTTTCGACAGATAGCCAGAATATTAAGAATATGGCCCCGAATGCTGTTCTTCAGATGTGACCCAGAAGTTGGCATGGAATTAGATATTGTCCTTTAGGATATCCCACAACCAAAAATGATAGGGAGCGTTTTCCGGCAAACAAGGGTGTCTTGCTATTGGAAAATGAATGCTAATTACCCATACATCTGCGAAATGCCATCATAACAGTTGCATTTAATATAACTCTAATTTGTATGAGAATGATATCCTGAAAGCATCCAATACTTTTGAAGTTTTGGGATTACAAAATCTCTCAAAGTATCATAATTCCTTATCTTGTGACGGAACAAGTTTAGATCCCATTTTCAATTACGGTTCAATGATAAATCATACCGTACTCATTTTTTAAGGGTAAAAGGGGCTTTCAAGGGTAAGGGTGCAAGGGGTTTTCGCTGCGCAAATTTGACAATTGTGAATGTTGACTTGACCATTGAAACAAAAGAGAGTTCCGTCGCTCCAAAAGTTTTCGCCAGGTGCAAAAGCTGGTGAAAGTTTATAGTCGGGTGCTCCTTGATATATTTGGCAATTTTTTTGACGCCAAGATCGGCGCCAAAGGGATTTTCTGTAGGTAACCCAACAGTAACGTCAATGAAAACAAAACATTATTGAAACCAGAAGTAGTGCTTCATCGCTGAAATTTGTCGCCAATCGAAAGGGCACCCAAATCTATACTAGAAGGGCCCCGAAATCTACACTTAACATTTACTACTTTATGAATTGTTAAATGTGTTATTTCTTGGATTATTACTTATGATGAAACTTTTTTAATTAATGGATTCGATATTTCACAATTCAGATTTTTAGTTCATAAGTCACAAGAATATATTTACTTCACGAAAAAAAATGATTGAAATTTCAAGTTAAATAAATTTTAAAATAAAAAAAAACTCATAAAAGATCCCGGATTAATTTAAATTAGATAATTAAATATTTTGGCAGAGCTTCATTTAATTTATATTTTTTTTCAGAATCATTCTACAATGTGATGCCCTCTATAATCCATTTAAATACGTAGTACGTACATGTTTCCAGGACATCTTTTATGAATAGACATTTCAAAGATGATAGTAGATGACGGAATGCATCGATTTACGTTTGTTGACTATTTTCTTTAAAATATCCAAATCATTTGTAATACATTTGATATCAAACATGTTTTTCATTTAATATTTATTTAAGATGTATTTTTTCAGTGTTAAAACCATTTTAGTTGTTTTATAATGTAAGCTTCAGTCATGCATCTTTGACCCATATCTTTCTATATACTCATACTAAATTCTCATACAAAAAGAGTTCGTCAATTCTTTTAATATGTATCAAAATAATACATAATAGGAAGTCTTTTTTACAGGAAATTTATTCAAAATAGTAGTGTAGGTAAGTTCTCTATTCTACGAAATTTCCAATATACATATTCAGAGAAAGCACGACTTTATAACAGATTCTTACAAGAGTCTACTTTATTTATTCAAATTCTATTTATTTTGTTCTCTGACTTTTCATTATTCTCTTAAGGAAAACCAATTATATTTTTCTCATGGACTGAAAAAGAAGCGAAATGAAATTGTTTACAAAAATCACTAAGGAATTCCGAAAAAATCACAATTCGAAAAACCATATTCAAAAAATATAATCATCTTCCAGATCTTGCCCTTCCGATTCTTGAAAGCAAATAAATAAATAAAATTCTTTAACTCCCCCAAACAGAACAGAAATAGAATAAAGAAAGAAAATATCGTCTGGATGGCGGAATAAACTGTCGTTTAAAGACGGGGTTACGCTCCTGACGTCATTATAACGAAGACAAATTGTTTTTCACCAAACGATTTCTACTCTCTGGAAACAACTTTGTGAATCAGCAACATGCGCTTGGCTCTCCAGAAGAAATGGAATAAAACAAATTGGAGATCACTCTCTTTGATATGCGAGGCAGTCAGCTTGCATGGAAATTCGATTTCAAAGAAGCAGTGACATTTTTAGATCAACTGATACTATTTAGTTCGTCAGTAGCAAGGATATTTAGATAAACAAATACGCTAAATGTAAGTCTTTCAAAAGCATGTTTATAAAATTCTCGTCGGAACGTTAGCTTCTTTATTGATTTTTGTGGAATATTTACATTTCTAAAATTCATATTCTTATCAAATGTAGGTGGAAAGTATCAACTTCAAATATTCCTACTGGCAGAGATTGTTTATTTTCTAATCACTTTTATAGCTCCGTCAATTGACTTTAAAGTCTTGCTTTTGAAATCACCATAATTATTTTTTCTTATACTCTGAAATGACAAACTTGTCACGAAGATGCAAAGAATAACAGGTCACAAAGTAACACTATATCAAGTTTATTAGCTTTTAGCAACTCGTAACATGCAGGCGAGGAACTGACTCCATTGCTTATGGAACTCAGGATTTATACCTTTGCAGAATAAACTAGAATTACGAAGAAGGTTATAGAAAGTTGTAGAACATTAGCGATGAATAATAAGAAATTCAAATTAAACAACATTTAAATTGGGACGACTTGGCTGGGATTCGAACCCCCAACCTTGTGCATTCTTACTATGGGCACACTTGTTTGTTGTTGTTTATTATGGCACTTGCCATAGACAAGCCCTCTGTTACAAAGACAGCGATTTTAAGCCGGTGAGGGAGCGTGCTTTGATTTTTTCAGTAGCGCCCACTAGGGCCAAGAGTACGACTTTGCTAATCACGCATCACTCATTCGCTTGCCCAATCCCTTTTTACAGGAGGGCACATTCCCACACCTCACAGAGAGAACAACGGAAGAAGAACCATGCCCGAACCGGGACTCGAACCCAAGACGCCCAGATCACGGGGAAGACACGCTACCCATATGCCAGGACGCCGGCATGAGGACACTTACTATGTGCAGATCTTCCTTTTGCTACAATATAAAAGCTGCTTTGGATTTTGTAATATCTCCAAGATTCTGAATCTTTTCAGACTAAAACTTTTCAATCTATTTAGATACATTTTTTTTTTATCCTGTCTCTCTTTTAGAACTTACTTATAATTAAAAATTGAATAATTTCTATTCTAATGAAGCTCTCAGATGTATTGAATGACCGAAGCATAACAAAATGGCTATCATCATCTCACGCATGCTCTCTTCAGTATATTCATCATTTAAAATATGGCTAACATAGTTAGAGGAATGAGAGCCTTTCACTTATTCGGTAACATTTCATGCTCACCAATGTGATGTCACCCACGGTTGAGCGTAAAAGCTGCTTAGAGAAATAAGAGATACAATAGTACCCATTCAAAATAACGATATTATTACTAATTTGTAATATTGCAGCTCGGAATATTTTGTAATATTGAAACAAAAATTTAACTCAAAACTAGTCTAAAATTTACAAAATTATGAACGAAATAGTATATTTAGTATATTTAATAGTATATTTAGCATATTTAAGTCATTTAGTATATTTAATATATTTATTTAGTATATTTAGTTGTATATTTATTAGTATATTATTTAGTATATTTAAGTCATTGCGTTTTTGAGTTACAGCTTCTTTTTGGATTTCGCTCAAAATTTTGCAGGTTTCTATACTAAAGATGTTAAATCTGTGTGCCTAATTTTATCTATATAACTCTCTACATGTTATAGATATCGAGAGAACTTATCTTCGAACAGCTTGACAGACAAACTTCCTCTCAATGTATTTTTCTTGAAATTTGACAGAAACTTACAAATTTGTTTTTAAGTATGTATACCAAATTTCTTCCATTTAGCTCAAAACATTTTTAAATTATTTTTGTCACAAACCGATAAATAAACATTTTCCAAAAATATATTTTTTAAACTCATTGAGGTCTAAAATGGACATTCGTCAGAATCTCGAGTTCGATTTTTTTTTTTTACAATGACAATATTTTCTGTATATTTCATATACGAAAAATTATAAACAAAAACAAGATTTATGTTTAGAAAATAGACTCAAATCCTTTGAATTTAAATGAATTTATTCTATTTTATTTTCCTTATATATATAATATCTATTATATACTATATATCCTTATATATATATATATATATATATATATATATATATATATATATATATATATATATATATATATATATATATATATATATATATATATATATTATATACTATCTATCCTTATATATATATATATATATTATATACTATCTATCCTTATATATATATATATATATATATTATATATTATCTATCCTTATATATATATATATATATATCTATTATATACTATATATCCTTATATATATATAATATCTATTATATACTATCTATCCTTATATATATATATATATATATACAATTTATCCAACCCAATATTGTTCATTTTTCTGATTTTTCACAATTGAAATTTAATTCAAAAAATGGTAACTTAGTTGATTATTTCCATCAAAAATTAAATTATGGCAGACAGTTAGGCCTTAATCCACAATTGATTTTAGAAGGTCTTACTGATGGGCTGCCAACTCAACTAAAACAATTAGTTAGCATACAAGCTCCTAATACCCCTATAGAATGGCTTGCAATAACAGCTAAATTATTAAAAATGGAAGAATCTTCAGAACCAAACCCAGGCAGGTGTAATGAAACTAAAATCAGAATAAGACAACCAGAACCTTTTATACCTAGGCATAACTTTAATTATAAATTTCAAAATTCTTTTACTCCTCGAGCTCCCAATAATTTTAGACAAAATTTTCATAATTCAATAAGGCCACATCCCAATAATTACAATATCTATAATCATAATTTGCATTTTCAACAAAGATTACCACCTTCTCCCTGTAGAATTTGCACTGAAATAGGTATTCCAAATGTTTATCATTGGACACAAGCATGTCCTTTTTATCAACCTCACTTTATGACCAATACTCCAATAACAGCCAATGTGACTTCCCCGTGCACAGAGGTCCCTCTTGGTTGTTTTCAAAATCCTCAAAGGAGACCAAATTCTTCTAATGAGACCCCTAGCCCAGCACAGTTACAATTATTAGTGTCCGGACACATCTCAACTTTAACAAGTCTAGCTAACTTGGACAATGTTTATAACCCTCACAGTAATATAAATATTGTTATTGACACAGGATCCACTCTTTCAATTATATCTGCAGATACTGTAAAAAAACTTAATTTGACAAGAAAAAATGTATACCCTATTCGAGTCAAACAAGCCCATGGAACGTTCCAATTAACCCAAATTTGTGACATATATTTAAAAATTGGCCAAATAAATAAGAAAATCAAATTATATATTATGGACAATCCTTTACCATATATTATTTTAGGACTACCAGATTGTAGTTTATATAAATTAATTATAGATTGTGACAAAAATAAAATATTTCAAAATGGAAAAATTATTACCAATTTGCATACCAATAATAATTATATGTCTTTACATATTGTTGAAAATGATAACACTAGTGATAATAAGGTCAGGGTAGTGAATATCTCAGAGGAAATTTTCCCACCTCTGACTGTAAATAAACTATCTGAACCTGTATTATCTCTGGTGTCAGAATATTCTCATGTGTTTGCAAAAAATAAATATGATGTTGGTAAAATAAGAATGGAACCTCCTAGAATAAATTTAACATCTGATTTACCAGTTTCACAAAGGGCTTATAGAACCTCTGCTACTGATGAAATTGAAATAAACAAGCAAATTAAAAATTTGTTAGATGCAGGTTTAATAAAAGAATCTACTAGTAATTATTCCTCCCCTGTAACATTAGCATATAAAAGAGATGAAAATAGAAAAAGTAGACTTTGTATTGATTATCGTAAAATTAATTCCCTTTGTAAATCTGAGGCAGAGCCTCTCCCTAGAATAGATACCTTGTTAGATAAATTAAGTACTGCTAAAGTTTTTTCAACTTTGGATCTTGCATCTGGATATTGGCACATACCCTTGCATGAACAAGATAAACATAAATTGGCATTTGTAACTACTGAAGGTTTATATGAATTTCAAGTCCTACCTTTTGGCCTTAAAAATGCACCTGCAATATTCAATAGAACTATTCGTAGAATTTTAAATAAACATAAATTTTCAAATTTTGCATGTCACTATTTTGATGACATAGTAGTTTTCTCTAACTCATTAGAGAAACACTATGATCATTTAAAACAGATTTTTCAAATGTGTGAAAAAGAAAACATTAAATTAAAATTTTCTAAATGTGTGTTTGCTCAAGATAAAATTAATTTCTTGGGGTATGAAGTCAAAGAAGGATGCATTCCTCCTGATAATCATAATATTGAAAGTATTAAGAAATTACAACCTCCAAAAAATGTCAAGCAACTTCAAGGTTTTCTTGGCTCTGTAAATGTTTATAATAAGTTTATTGATTCCTATGCTAAAATAAGAGAACCCTTAAATAATCTTCTTAAAAAAGATACATCATGGCAATGGACAGAAGACTGTCAAAAAGCTTTTGAAATGTTAAAAAATAAATTGATAACTAAACCAGTGTTACAACTATATAACCCTAATTTACCTCTTCATGTTTTTTGTGATGCATCTCAGGTAGCCATTGGAGCTGTTCTAAAACAGCCTGACTGTTCTGGTAAATTACATCCTGTATCTTATCATTCAAGAACTTTACGATCTTATGAAAAAAATTATTGTATAACTGAGTTGGAATGTTTAGCAATAGTAGATGCCCTTGATAAATTTTATTATTATTTACATGGGAAAAAATTCATAATTCATACTGATCATGCTGCTCTTGTTTGGCTTAAAAATGTAAAAAATTTAAGGGGAAGATTATTTCGTTGGTCTTTAAAATTAAGCATGTTTGATTATGAAGTTAAATATTTAAAGGGAACTGCTAATGTTGAAGCTGATATGTTATCAAGGCATCCTACTGCTCAATATCTCCAACATTCTGTGCATTTATTGGAATTGGATGAGATAAAACACTATCAAAATTTAGACAATTTAGATAATACTAAGTATAAGAATATTAATGATGTACTTGTAGTTAAAAAGAAAAATTTATTTAAAATAGTTGTACCTTTTTCTCTTAGGAGAAAAGTTTTGCAAACAGCTCATGAACAATTTGGGCATCCAGGCACTCAAAAAATGATAAATTTAATTACTCCTCAGTATTATTGGCCCCATATTACTAAAGATATTGCACTTTTTGTTAAACATTGTGATATTTGTCAATTAAATAAAAAGAAAAAGCAAAAAAGATTTGGTCTTTTACAGGCTGTGCCCCCCACAGATCGTCCTTTTGAATGTCTTTCTGTCGATACTGTTGGTGGATTTAACTATTACAATTCAACTAAAAAATTTCTTCATATAGTAATTGATCATGCGACTAGATATGTTTGGGCCTTTCCTTCGAAAAATGAAAATTCTGAAACTTATATTAATATATTAAAGCAAGTTTTCCAAATTCAGGCTCCTTCCAAATTATTAACTGATAGAAATGGTGCTTTTACCTCATCTAAATTCAAACATTTCCTCAGAAATTACAGTGTCAAGCATCTGTTAACATCTTCACATCATCCACAAACTAATGGGAAATGTGAAAGAGTTAACCAATCAATAGTAACTAAATTAAAGTGCAAAGTTAATTCTTCTTCTACTAAAATTCCTTGGACCAAACTTTTGGAACAAGTAATCAATGAATATAATTTAACACCCCATTCAGTTACAAAATTTCCTCCTGCATATTTGTTATTTGGCACTTTACCTTATCCTCCTCCCTTAACTCAAAATCAATTCTATCCTCCAGTAGAAGAAGCAAGAAAATTAGCTAAAGATAATACAATAAAATATCATGATAAAAATAAAATAAGATATGATGCTAGATTTATAGATTCTCCATTCAAACCTGGTGACATTGTAATGTATGAGGAATTTAATTATCCAAATCGTAGAAAATTATCTCCAGTATTTTCAGGTCCATATGAAATAGTAACTAAAATTTCAGATGTAAATTATGAAATAACTAAACCAAACGCATTAACAAACAAAGCTACTGATATTGTCCATGTATCAAAATTAAGAACATATTATCCACCAGAAAAATTAAAATTAAGTCATGAATAATAATTTAAATTAAAAAAAAAAAATCCTTCAATTTCCCATGTTTCTTCCTCATAAATCCCCACTTTGGTTGGCCCGTTGTCTCCACTCGTAAGAGTTAGTTTTTCTGTTCTTCATGATGATGATGTGATAGGCGCCATCACAACATAAATTCAAATACCTCAGTCTTATTGAGATGTGAGTATAGGGTCAACCTTACAATTAATTTCTATCTCTTTCTATTTTTATCCTGGATATGTTGTTCTCCACTTTGGAAATAAATATTCCTGGATGAGAGTAGAGAGAGAATAAGAATTACGTCCCCTTTTCTTGATGTCCTACTTTTGGGTCATTAAGTTTCACCCACTACTAGAAATTGGTGGACAAAGTTTTACTATTCACCACTAATTGGCTAACTAGTGGGTTAAAGTTTTTCTTTCACAAATACACATTTTTATGTCATTTGTTTTAAATATTTATATTATAAGAGTATTTTGAATCTCATATTATTTTCAAATTCAAGTGTTATATACAAAAATTAGAACTGTGTTGATATATTACTATTATATAAATTCAATTTGTTATTCCATTATTTTACATTCAATTTGATAATTTTGGTGAGCCTTCTACTATTTAAAGGACACTGTGTACAAACATTCTTTAGAGACATTCCTCATCAAATAGAGACAATCTTACAGATTGAGAGACAATACACTGAGTTTCTGCAGAAAATCATTTGTATATTGCATATTTAATATTATTTTTGGTGTTGAATATTTATCCAATATATTCACAGATTCATATTATCTTTTTTGTGCTTTATATAATATTGTTAAAAATCATTTTTATATTATTGTAAAGGTAGGGGAAACTCGGGTATCACTTTTAAAATGCTTTTAAATTTTAGTTTCTTACTTGACCAATTTTTGATTTTGACTTTTAAATTTTAGTTTCTTACTTGACCACCACTGTAAGGTAAGGCTGTATGTCGAGGGCCCCGACGTACTTCCGCGTCTTGCAGTGGGGGGAAAATTGTAATGATATTTTAACTCTAATTTCAATTTAATTAATTTTCATAATAACTTCATCTTAATTTAGCCCATAGTAACTTCATTCTAAAATATTCTCTTATTTCGTGATCCAATTCCACTGTCTCTACTTAATTAATTCAAGAGAAGCTTTGTTAAATTGTTGAATCAGCTAAAATCTAACTTTCCCACACTACGCGTGAAGAGATAACATACCGCTGATCAAGTAAATTCTTTTTTAAAATCTCCCTTTGTTTCCCCTACCTTCCCGGCGCCTGTAATGAAAATCCCTATCGAAATCTCATAATACATTAGCACTGTGAAGAAATGTTTTCCCTATCAAATTCATAGGTTATATAAGACCAGGGATAAAATGTCCGAGAGCTCTTCCCTCATTTCCTTTCTGTGTCGTTCTGTGTGCTCGTCGCTTGTACATATGCTTGCTTCGTCAAAATGAAATAAAACGACGTCACTAAATTAAAAGTATCTTCATTGTCTTCAAACTGCATCATGCTTCACATCAAATAATATTACATATATATATATATATATATATATATATATATATATATATATATATTATAAATAAATCAATTTACTATATCCATACTTCATTATTTTTATTCCACAAATCTTCCCAAATATTTTATCGATTCATTACATCAGTTTGACAAGATTTTATTAGTGAATATTAGTGAAAGAAAAAGTAACATATTATTATTTCCTTCGTATTCAATTTATAATTTAAAAATAATTTTAACACATTTAAATATATGTCTTTTTTGTATTACAAACATTATACAAAAGTAAAATTTGGGCTTTAAATAAAAACAGATTGTATATATATATATATATATATATATATATATATATATTTACAAATAAAAATACTTATAAGAAACACGTCGAAATGAAACTGGAATATAAAAGAAATAACGCTCATTTTACAACTAATTTTATATTTTATATTGTTTTAAAGAATTCTAAAAAAAAAAAAAAAAATACTATTTTTATTTCTCGATATATTTATCCCTGCAGTAAATAAAACTTGTTTGTTTATATGGAATTCAAAATCATTTTAAAAATGGAATACTCGAATGTCATTAAAAAAATAAACAATTCAATTAAGTTAATGTAGATTGAAATGAATGAAATCCTCAATGTCTGAAATCTGCAAATAAATGTTTCAAATATTAATTTCCGGAGTGATTAAACATTGTTTGATTATATGGATTGAAAAATCATTTTTAAAATGGAGTACTCGATTGTTATTATAAATAATAAATTACTTCATTAAGTTTTTTGGCAATTGGAATGAACGAAATCCCCAAAGCTTAAATTCTCCAAATAAATTCTCCGTTTGAAATTCTGATGATTATTAAGGGGAAAGAGACAAATTAATTTTCGAGAAATGTTTTGAATATAATAGATGCCATATTAAATTAGATTAAAGATTCTTTCAATGATTCCTATCATAAATAAAATGTTTTCGTGGTATAATGTCAGTCAGTGTTATCATTAAGATTTTGAACATTAAACTAGTATTTCAAATAATACCCTAATTTTCTATTAAGTATCCGTCACCGAGTTTATAGTAAGTGCCTGAAGCAAATTCTCGAGACAAATAGAAAATGAAACCGATAGAAAAATATAAAGTCAGCTTGAATCTACAAATTAATTTTCGAAAATGAGACCAGTTGAGATAAGCGAGCGAAACAATAAATTCCTTCTTCATAAATCAATTATTCACGACAGAAGTTCCCAGTTTGTGGAAATACCGGACTTGCAATTATTTTCTTTCCTGGTTTATTTTCTTGATTTAAAGTTTTCTCCGTTTTAATTATGTGTTCTGAGATGAAATTGGCTTTGCTTGCAGAATGATAAATTTAAGATCAAAGATCTGGGGGAAATGCAGTCCTATGATCGGTTGATTAATAACAAAATCGGTTGCTTCGGGAAGGATATTAAAACATGATTTTGTATTTTCATTAGCTCTGGGAGAATGATACGAAAACTACGAATTTAAAATGGAGATAAAAGAAATTTAAAGGGCGCATGTATATATTATTATTTTTTTGCATTTATTGTTTTCAGAAGGAAATTTAAAATCATGATTACTAAGTTTAATTCTCTCTCTCTCTCTCTCTGCATACATGTGTGTGTGTGTGTGTGTGTGTGTGTGTGTGTGTGTGTGTGTGTGTGTGCGTGCGCGCTGGTGCTTTACAGGCTATAACTTTTGAGTCAGAGCTAGCAAATTTGTGGTATATATTCAGAACCAACTATCGCAGTCCCCCAAAAACTTTATCGCATAGTATCTAATAAACTTATTATATCAGACAACGTCTTACGTGACATTGGAGTACAATAGTAACGAAATTTTACTTTTGGATAGAATTTAGCATTTTTACTGAATCTATCATTTCAGACTTGGCGAGTTATTTGGCTATCGCAGTCCCCCCAAAATTTTATCGCATAGTATCTAATAAACTTATTATATCAGACAACGTCTTACGTGACATTGGAGTACAACAGTAACGAAATATTACTTTTGGCTAGAATTTAGCATTTTTATTGAATCTATCATTTCAGCCTTGGCGAGTTATTTGGCTTGGGGTTTGTTTATTTATTTGGCATGATTTAAAACCGGAAAGACAAATGAATTTCTGTTTTAGACACGCTTTTCTTACTCGATTAAAATAAAACTTTGGCATGAAACTGCACATATAGTCACAAAAATACATACGAAATTTGATATATTAAAGTCATTGATTTTTTAATCATTGAGTTTACATATTTCTGAAAGAGCAGACAGAGAGACTGTCAATCCGTGGTTGGATTTGGCTCAAAATTTGATCGGTGTTCAGATAACAAATGTTTGATTTTGGGTAGCAAATTTTATCTATCTAGTTTTCTCCCTTTTGTGATTATCGTTTTAAATTATAATCAAACAGCTGGACAAATATATTTTCTCTGAGAATAAATATTTTTTCTCAAAATTTGATAGAAATCTACACATTTGATATAAAAAGCATTTACCAAATTTCATCCGTCTAGCTCAAAGCAGTTTTGAGTTATCATTGTCACAAACAGGCAGACATTTTCCAAAAATGTTTTTTTCGAACTCAGGAAGTTCTAAAATTTCAAGATTCGTCAAAATCTCGAGTTCGAATTTTTTGACGATTACTGTACTTTCTATATACTTTCGCATGCGAAAAAGTCAAAATATGTAAAGCCGAAAATACTAAAATACTTTTGATTATATAAAGTAGGCCATACTGGGGAAATATTGTCTATATTCTAGGTTTGAAAATGTAAAAAAAAAAATGGATGAGTGTTATAAAATATTTCGGTGAATGCGGATTGATATTTTTGATATTTTTATTGAATGTGATATTTTTATTTGACATTTTAGGAACCGGAACAAATTTTATCGGCTTCAAAGAACAGTCAGAAATGTGTCAAAGACAATTTTATGACAACCAAACCGATCTTGTGAAAGAATCTGTCTCAGAATCCATTTGTGATTTGTTTCATAGATTCTCTTGGCTCCCAAAAATCTCTCACCCTGCCCTCCAGAGAATTTTACGTTCCATTTCTTTTTTTGAATATAAGCTTGAAAGTTATTGGGATGTTATTTCGAAATATATCACGATGCAGAGAAGAAAATGTTGCAACTACATGGAGAAATTATATCACGCCATAACATGTAATAGCTGTTCATATTTTAAAATAAATGCTTTATCATAGGCTTAGAATTTGTTCTACGATTCTATAATGAAAACTTTATTCTTTATATAGCTATTTATTTATATTTATTTTTTGAATGACCAACTATGTATTTGAAAGTGTGATACAAATCTTGCATCTTGCATATCTTGCATCTTGCAATACATCTTGCGATTTTAATAATTATATAAATTCTGCCGCAAGATATTAATAAGAATTTTAATAATTTCCATGAAGAATGTATTACAAATTATTATTTTTTTCACTTTTTCTTAAAAAATGGTTAGAGAAAGAGGTCATACGATATTTGATGACATATCTAAGGGTCATGTGCTTACATATGAGGTAAATATTTTAGAATTTGGTTCTGTAGATTTGATAGCTAACTCTATTGTGAGAATTCCTCGTAGATTGTATTATGTTGAATTTTCGATTTCTCTGAAATGCTATGTGGCCGTGGTGACCTGGTGTTAGAGTAGTAATGAGCATTCCAGTTTCAATACTAACCTAAGAACCAAGTGGAAGCCAGTCTTGTGCACATTCAACCCATCGGATTGAAACGACTTCCCGTTCAGGTACGGCAGAAGTTTGGAGAGGAGGTGACAGCTCAAGTGCCGTCCTCGTCAACTGGCCTCAGAGTTCAAAACGAGATCCTTCCTAAATTAACCCGATTGTTGCTTTAAATCGGGATTTTAATATATTAAACACTAGTTATTGCCCACGATTTCGTTCGCGTGGAAATTTTGATGTGTATGTATGACGGTTTGATCAGCAGTCGGCAGTGTCTGTCTAAAATCACTTGCGAGCAAAACGACAACGCCGCCCATCACCGCCTGATTGCCGCGGATGTCCTGCAGGCTGCGGTTGAACGCCTCTAATGCATGCTTGTACGCCATTGTGCCCTCATCCTATACTATTAACTTGCACTGCTGCAAAAAGACTCTCCGGCCGCTGTTTTTAGTGACGTTGCATGTTGGGATATCTTCGCTTGCAAGATTAAGCTGCAATTTGAAAACGGAATGTGCAGTCCGGCAAGCAAAGTTGCAGCAATGCCCACGGAAGCAACAGCCATAGCTCCTTCGCAACTTCGCCTGATAATTCCTCTCTTCGCTGAGGTGGGGGTAAGCCGAAATCAGCGAGACATTTTCCAGATATGGAACTCATTTTATTCTCATTCAATACCAAAACTTCGTTAATGATTAGATCATTTGAGTGCCATCCAGCCTATGCAGGATATCTTCTGATAAAGCTTCCTTGTATTTATCCCACAGCTGGAGGGCTTTTGATATTCCGCAAGTGCTCACTAAAATTAAAAACAGGTCTTCTAGCTGCTTTCCTAGCCCGAGCTTTATTACTACGCTTCGAAAGATTATATTTGCGTTTTCTGAGCATTTCGAAAAACTATCAAATAATAACAAATAAAAAAATTAAAACTAACCTAAAAAACGATGCATTTAACTATAAGCATATGCGAAAAATATATATCTAGCATAAATACAATTTAATTACAAAAACACTAAACTAACTTAAAAGCAATTTATTTACATAGTATATCTGGAATAAAACAAAACAGCAAATCAAATCGGTGTTTCTTTAAATTCAAGTCAAGTCTATTTTATTTATCTATCGAGATTGAGATAGCTACAACAGTATTAATACACATAATTTTTAAACTGTCAATTAAAATGAAAACACAGTTGTCAACAATCAGAACAAACTTCGCATGCTTGTTCAACGCCAGTTGGGGTAGCACAATTGCGTTAATTTTCTACGCCAGTTGGAGAAACGCAATGCATATTAGAAATTTTCAATTTCCTATATTCATGTTTTATTTTAATTTAAAAGTAATTGAGAATGAATCCGAAAGATCGATTAATTCAGAATGTTTAATTTTAAATGCATCAAACACTAAGAAAATAAATAGAATCGTTTGAAATATTCGGTCGAAAACATATTAAGCCTAATCTCGTTAGCGTGGGGAAAAGAAAAAAAAAGTGAAACCTTATTCATTTTTGGCGGGATTTGGCCTCATATTTTTGGCGAGAACGTTAGTTTTCAATTAATAAGAAATTAACCATTCAATTTACCGGAATAAATAGTAGCCTATGTCCTATTCCAAACTATAATCTACCTCTGTGCTAAATTTCATCCAATTGCGTTCAGTCGTTTAAACTTTCACATTTATAAAAGTAGTATAGAAAACTAAAACTCAGAAATGCGGAAAACGGTGAACTCTAGATGATATTTATAAAGGTCATGATCTCTCATCTGTAACAGGAATTAGCAGGTGGGGCTAAATATATATCGGGCCAATGACTATGGCTTTTCCATTCATCTATTTGATTTTATTGTTATTTTAATAAACAATCTGTGCTTAGAATGGCAAAAATTAGAAGCCATTTAAACAATTAATTAAAAAGCTTAAAAAAAATAGATGCATTTCTAATTTTTTTTAAAAAAACGCTTAGATATCCCTATTAGAAAATTACGAATAATTAAATATTAAAAATCAAAAGGGAGGAGAATCCAATCATTTTGCTAACATGTATAATAAACATTGTTACAAATCAATAATATCGCTTCCCAGCACAGTCAGTTCAATCACTGGGAAGATCATTTTACGATGACCTTTGTTGGATGCTGAACGGGTGCCGAATCAGTGATCCCAGAACTTGGCGACAAACTTGGCGATCATTTGGCGATTTTAGCGACAAAATAGATAATACCAGAATTTTCCATAATTATGGTGATAGAGCCAGTAGGAACCGAGATATAACTGATTTATCCATAAACTTCTCTGCCCGACAGGCAGATGTAAAAGGCCGGCAGCTTAAACTGAAGACAGTCATGGAAAGAGTCGTCGAAAAGTTTAAAGTTGCATAGCGAATCAGTGGCGAATAGTTTTATTAGTTTAGCTAAGCGTAAGCGTTATGTGGAGCTCAAACGTTTGTTGTGTGTTGAGCTGTGTGCCGAATCCCGGTGTTTATTACAGAAGCAGCATCGAGTCGTGTGTGGAGTAGCCAGTCGTGAAGTAGTGAGTCGGCAGTTGGATGCAGCTAAAGCAAGGAGACAGTGGTGAATTGTAGACGTTTGGAGAGACCGTAGAGTGTAGTACTAAGATTCCCTCCTCCTGCTGAATTCTGTCTGACCGCTCTGTGTGCTGTGGTAGTTATTACTACTGATTTTCTGGGCTACTATTTGTTGTAGTGTGCTGTTGTGTGTCGCTTTCGTACGTCTCGGTTGTGCAATTGTTGTCAGCATATTCTTGACTTCGTGTTTATAAAAGTCGTCGTTCGTTACTAAAGGACTGTTTCTTCATCGACTAACAAATCTAAAGAACCCCGAATTCATAACACTATTATCTAAGTTTCTATTCACAGCATTATGCATTTTTTAAAAGATTATTTGAATTTGAAAAAAAATGTAATTATGTGGACTTATGATTGGATGTTTTTATTATTATTTTTGTGAAAGAAAAAAAATGGAATAAGTCCATAAACTGCTCCACTTTGTTAATTATTCAAATAGTTTTGAACTCTTCCACGGATTAATTCGAAAAATAATATTCCTCTGAAGGCTTAACTGATTGCTGATTCCCTTTCATAGTATTTCCACGGCATCGTGTTAATTTCAGACTGACCTGTGAGAAATTCATTTAATCTAAACAGAAACTTACAGAAATGAATCAAAGAATGAAATTACAAAAAATTGATTAATTTAATTTCATCTTGATTCCGACCATTAATAGCTACTTACACTTAATATTACTTATACTTCGTATTATTGATGCTCAAAATATGACCATCAAGTGTTCCGTTAACATTTTTTTTTTTTTTTTTTTTTTTTTTTGTGGAGAAGATAATGAAAACTTTTTTTTTCTTTGAAAAATATTTCGAGTTCAAGGTCTATAAACTCAAAATAAATTTCATTTATTGCTCCTTTGCATATCTTAAAGTGAAAGGTTTTGCATTATAAAAAATCTTATAAAATAGGAGAAGAAATAAAAGAACCTTTTTTTTTTTCCTACTTCTGAAAATGGAAGCATATGTAAATTTAGGAAAGTGGATATTTTTTAGAAGATATTTATGATCGGATTAAGCAATTTGGATATTTTTAGAAGATATTTATGATCGGATTAAGCAATTTGGATATTTTTAGAAGATATTTATGATCGGATTAATCAATTTTATTCAGGAAAAAGTTTTGGAAAATGATTTCATTATTTCATTAAAGAATGCTTTCGGAATTCTACATCTTTAAAATATTTCTCTATTGTGCAAAATGCATTTAAAAAAAGAATTTGTTAACTTTTTGCTTTGAGGTTGAGATACAGTCTATGTACGTCTATTTAAATTCTACAGACTACTGTTGCATGCATGTCTATTTAAAATCTACATTTTCATTTAATTTTATATTATAATTAAAAGGAGAGGAAGCGTGTTCGTGGTTTAGTTTTGGTTTCTAGTTAAATGTAGTCATATCAATGAACATCTTTAATGCTAAATCAATGACTTGCATCATTCTTCTTTTCTGAATTAATTATTAAAATTCTAGAACATTCTCCTTTAAAAGAAGTGATTGAAATATTTATCATTATTTGGAAAGAATTGCTCATAACTTCATTTTATGGAATTAGGTACATTGCTGAAGCGTGTCATTTCATATTAGGATGCTGCATTAGCGCATTAAAATCCGTATTACTGAATCCTTAAAACAAAATGAATTATGATATAGAACAAAAAAAATTACTTACGCCATTTTTCACATCACAATTTTCGGTGAAAATAGGAGGCATATACAAATTGAAAGGACAAAATTTTAGATTAAAAAAAAGCGATAGTATGAGTCAAAAAGGTCCCAAAGGCCCTTAAATATACGGTCTTCCATAGACAAAGATAAACAGTGGTCTGCCTATGCGAGCAGAGGGATGCTCTCAATTTCATTTTAAGTGGTCTATCGGCGCGTATCATAAAAAAAAACCATTCATGCAAATATATAAACATTTTATTACTTGTATTTTAGAAAGAACTTGTGATAAAAGAAAATCGTCTCCATTTCACTATGCAGTTTTTAAAAATTTATTTCAACATATTAAAATTATGATTACTGAAACGGCTGAATTACAGTCAGATTAAAGAAAATAAATCGTCTGTGAATTAATTTATTAAAATGCCATTTTGAAAAAAAGTGATAAATTTCACAATAAATTACCTTCACGCATTTATTTTGTATTTTAATTTTTACTATTAAAATGGCAGTCTAAACACAGAAAAAAAAACATTAAGCCGTGACGGTAAACATACAAAAAAGATTTTAATGTAAATATTATTAAACATTTTATATTTTTATAATATGTAACCCATTTTATTTCTATTTTGGTAAGTGATATCCATGCAGCGTGTTCAATTTTCAATTTAGTACATAAACATTCAATTTCAGAGATATGAGTATGCGGTTTTTGTAATGATGTTAATGCATTAAAAATTAAAATTTTCTACTTGATTAAATTTATTTTGAGGAGTCGCATAAAATTTTAAAAAATGAAATTTTTGTAAAAAAAACCGGGATTTAATTTTAATTACGTTACGGTCTTATTTCGTACCTTATTTTGAACTTGTTTGCAATTTACATTGTCCACTTATCTCTTACAGATAAAAAATTAAAACACCTTTTAATCTTTTTGCGACACCCAGTATATTCAGAAATAATTTTCTTTATTCTTATAAATTAAACTAATATAACTTTTATAAATATATAACTTTTTCTCAGCCGTGTATAGATTTACCTGCTGTTGAAATCATTCACTATTTAAATTATTCAAATAAATGTGCAATATAATCTTCTTTCTCTAAAAAATATAATTGGAATAAACATTATGACCTAGTTTACAAACGAGAGAAAAGTCTTACACAAGAGGAAGAAAGAATTATTTATTATCAGCTTTCTTAATTCTCTCATACATTTATGGGTTGTTTTTTTCTAAAGATATGAATTTTATTTTTCATTTAAGATTACGTTTCAGAAAATGCTGCTAAACTTATATTGGCCATTGTCTTGAGAATCAGAAGAAAAAAAATGTCAACGAAGAAGACAAAGAAGTTCCTCCAAAGATAGAGCGACGAAAGATTTTATTGCTGTTTTATATGTGAAGACAAGCGAAATCTCTAGAGAAAAGTAACTGTAAAAAAGTTATTACTGCAGAAGTACGACGACGTAAACTAAAATTTATTCCAAAATGCTTTATCAGGAAGAAACTCCTGCATTGTTTTGCTTTCAAAGTTGCTCCCAAATGATACTGGGAAGTTGAAATATAATATCACTTTCTCCTCGAAATAAAAGAAGTGATTAAAAGAAAACTCTTTGAATACAAATATGGTATTCAAATAAGTTCTTAGAAAATAATAAGCTTTCGAGATAACGTTGAAGTGTAAAATTTTGAGTTTTTTTTTTCAAAAAAAAAAAAAAAAAAAAAAAAACTTTTCTGATTACTAGTTGAAATAAATGCGAGCGTATGTTTCTTTAAGTCTTAATACATTGAGAAACATTTATGCCTTTCTTTCGAAAATTATTCCCAGAGTAACGATGTAGATTGGGAGGGTAGATCTTGATGTAAATATAAAGACATTCACTATTAAATTCAGTTGGAAATTAGTCTTCATTTTGAATATACATTATATACCATTGCATATACATTATATACAATATACATTATACATTATACACTATATATACAATATACATTACACATTATATATAATATAGATTAAACATTATATACAATTGTATATATATATATACAATATACTTCTTTTTGAATATTTGAATATACATTATACATCTGAATTTAATGAATTGAATTGAGAAAAAAATCAGTATTAATAAATTAGTTGTTGCAAAAAATTAAAATTTATTGATAACTTAAAGTTGATGAATTAAAACATTAAAATTGATTGATAAAAATTATTTTTAAAGATGAAAAATGATAATGATCTGATTCAAATAAACATGCACATTTTACTCTAATTCTAAACTTAAAAATTAAAAACATTTTCCTAATTTTCTTGTTACAGTTCCATGTGAATTTATAAAATATTGATATTCTTCTGTTGTAGAGCAATACATCTATCTTGCAAACAGTGCTTGATACAGCACCTTTCTTTTTGTTTAAAATTATTTTCTTACATTTTGACTCGTATATTTTAATAATGCGTTCTTGTAATAGCTTAATACTCGAGATAAGACCTCAGATATTGAACAAATGGCAAGTTTTAATTAAAAAATGTGCCGTATTATCTGTAAAAAAAAGCATTATTTTTATAGTGATGAATGAAATTTAAATTTTTGTAATTTATTTGAACGAAACAATAAAAAATATAGTCTTAATGCTAATATTTTTTAGTATTTCTTGACAATTTATTTAAATTTAAAATATTGGATTCAAGAATATTTACAAAAAAATGAAGAAAGCTCAAAAAAATTCCTTTATCTGCTTATGTGTGTCAGAAAATGTGTTACATTAGGTTAAATTTAAAAAAAATATGCTGGTTTATATTCTATGATGAAAAACGTACTGCATTAGCTCCAATTAAAAAGATATACTTGTTTATATTGTATGATGAAAGAAGTGCTACATTAGCTTAAATTAAAAATATATATATAGATTATCTTCTCTACATTAAAAACTAATACATGTATTTTAAATTATCATTAATATTGTATGATGAACTTTCCGAATTTTCTTAAGTATTTCACATCTAAATATTCTGCTTTTGAACTAAAAAGTTTAAGTTAAAAGTAAAATTTATGTTAAAAGTAAAAAGTTTAAGTTAAAAGTAAAAGTTTTGTTAAAAGTAAAAAGTTTAAGTTAAAAGTAAAAGTTTTGAACTAAAAGTATTGTATGATGAAAGAAGTGCTACATTAGCTTAAATTAAAAATATATATACATTTTTATAATATAGATTATCTTCTCTACATCAAAAACTAATACATGTATTTTAAATTATCATTAATATTGTATGATGAACTTTCCGAATTTTCTTAAGTATTTCACATCTAAATATTTTGTTTTTGAACTAAAAAGTTTAAGTTAAAAGTAAAATTTATGTTAAAAGTAAAAAGTTTAAGTTAAAAGTAAAAGTTTTGTTAAAAGTAAAAAGTTTAAGTTAAAAGTAAAAGTTTTGAACTAAAAGTATTGTATGATGAAAGAAGTGCTACATTAGCTTAAATTAAAAATATATATACATTTTTATAATATAGATTATCTTCTCTACATCAAAAACTAATACATGTATTTTAAATTATCATTAATATTGTATGATGAACTTTCCGAATTTTCTTAAGTATTTCACATCTGAATATTTTGTTTTTGAACTAAAAAGTTTAAGTTAAAAGTAAAATTTATGTTAAAAGAAAAAAGTTTAAGTTAAAAGTAAAAGTTTTGTTAAAAGTAAAAAGTTTAAGTTAAAAGTAAAAGTTTTGAACTAAAAGTATTGTATGATGAAAGAAGTGCTACATTAGCTTAAATTAAAAATATATATACATTTTTATAATATAGATTATCTTCTCTACATTAAAAACTAATACATGTATTTTAAATTATCATTAATATTGTATGATGAACTTTCCGAATTTTCTTAAGTATTTCACATCTAAATATTTTGTTTTTGAACTAAAAAGTTTAAGTTAAAAGTAAAATTTATGTTAAAAGTAAAAAGTTTAAGTTAAAAGTAAAAGTTTTGTTAAAAGTAAAAAGTTTAAGTTAAAAGTAAAAGTTTTGAACTAAAAGTATTGTATGATGAAAGAAGTGCTACATTAGCTTAAATTAAAAATATATATACATTTTTATAATATAGATTATCTTCTCTACATCAAAAACTAATACATGTATTTTAAATTATCATTAATATTGTATGATGAACTTTCCGAATTTTCTTAAGTATTTCACATCTAAATATTTTGTTTTTGAACTAAAAAGTTTAAGTTAAAAGTAAAATTTATGTTAAAAGTAAAAAATTTATGTTAAAAGTAAAAAGTTTAAGTTAAAAGTAAAAGTTTTGTTAAAAGTAAAAAGTTTAAGTTAAAAGTAAAAGTTTTGAACTAAAAGTATTGTATGATGAAAGAAGTGCTACATTAGCTTAAATTAAAAATATATATACATTTTTATAATATAGATTATCTTCTCTACATCAAAAACTAATACATGTATTTTAAATTATCATTAATATTGTATGATGAACTTTCCGAATTTTCTTAAGTATTTCACATCTAAATATTTTGTTTTTGAACTAAAAAGTTTAAGTTAAAAGTAAAATTTATGTTAAAAGTAAAAAGTTTAAGTTAAAAGTAAAAGTTTTGTTAAAAGTAAAAAGTTTAAGTTAAAAGTAAAAGTTTTGAACTAAAAGTATTGTATGATGAAAGAAGTGCTACATTAGCTTAAATTAAAAATATATATACATTTTTATAATATAGATTATCTTCTCTACATTAAAAACTAATACATGTATTTTAAATTATCATTAATATTGTATGATGAACTTTCCGAATTTTCTTAAGTATTTCACATCTAAATATTTTGTTTTTGAACTAAAAAGTTTAAGTTAAAAGTAAAATTTATGTTAAAAGTAAAAAGTTTAAGTTAAAAGTAAAAGTTTTGTTAAAAGTAAAAAGTTTAAGTTAAAAGTAAAAGTTTTGAACTAAAAGTATTGTATGATGAAAGAAGTGCTACATTAGCTTAAATTAAAAATATATATACATTTTTATAATATAGATTATCTTCTCTACATTAAAAACTAATACATGTATTTTAAATTATCATTAATATTGTATGATGAACTTTCCGAATTTTCTTAAGTATTTCACATCTAAATATTTTGTTTTTGAACTAAAAAGTTTAAGTTAAAAGTAAAATTTATGTTAAAAGTAAAAAGTTTAAGTTAAAAGTAAAAGTTTTGTTAAAAGTAAAAAGTTTAAGTTAAAAGTAAAAGTTTTGAACTAAAAGTATTGTATGATGAAAGAAGTGCTACATTAGCTTAAATTAAAAATATATATACATTTTTATAATATAGATTATCTTCTCTACATTAAAAACTAATACATGTATTTTAAATTATCATTAATATTGTATGATGAACTTTCCGAATTTTCCTAAGTATTTCACATCTAAATATTTTGTTTTTGAACTAAAAAGTTTAAGTTAAAAGTAAAAGGTTTAAGTTAAAAGTAAAAGTTTTGTTAAAAGTAAAAAGTTTAAGTTAAAAGTAAAAGTTTTGAACTAAAAGTATTGTATGATGAAAGAAGTGCTACATTAGCTTAAATTAAAAATATATATACATTTTTATAATATAGATTATCTTCTCTACATCAAAAACTAATACATGTATTTTAAATTATCATTAATATTGTATGATGAACTTTCCGAATTTTCTTAAGTATTTCACATCTAAATATTTTGTTTTTGAACTAAAAAGTTTAAGTTAAAAGTAAAATTTATGTTAAAAGTAAAAAGTTTAAGTTAAAAGTAAAAGTTTTGTTAAAAGTAAAAAGTTTAAGTTAAAAGTAAAAGTTTTGAACTAAAAGTATTGTATGATGAAAGAAGTGCTACATTAGCTTAAATTAAAAATATATATACATTTTTATAATATAGATTATCTTCTCTACATTAAAAACTAATACATGTATTTTAAATTATCATTAATATTGTATGATGAACTTTCCGAATTTTCTTAAGTATTTCACATCTAAATATTTTGTTTTTGAACTAAAAAGTTTAAGTTAAAAGTAAAATTTATGTTAAAAGTAAAAAGTTTAAGTTAAAAGTAAAAGTTTTGTTAAAAGTAAAAAGTTTAAGTTAAAAGTAAAAGTTTTGAACTAAAAGTATTGTATGATGAAAGAAGTGCTACATTAGCTTAAATTAAAAATATATATACATTTTTATAATATATATTATCTTCTCTACATTAAAAGCGAATACATGTATTTTAAATTATCATTAATATTTTGAAAAATCTTTTTAATAACAATTTGTTGCAATATTTCCAAAATTCTCCTGCTCTTCTCTCATTTTTATTCTACTTGCTACTTCAAAAGATTTCTATTTCTGCAACTTTACGAATCCTCTTAAGTATTTCACATCTAAATATTTTGTTTTTGAACTAAAAAGTTTCACTAACCTATCTTATGGTGTCTTGTCACATTACCTTATTATTTTGTATCATGCTTATCATAAGATGAAATTCTGGAATATAGTAAAATTTTAATGAAATCGATGTCTAAGTTAAGGTTTAAAATATGAATATTATTCTAAAGTATCCTTTTGTGCAATAATATGAGCCAAATATAAATTATAATTCAGCAGGAGGTTACTTCTATTAAATTTCCTCGTATAGTCTCCAATAAATTTTTCATCCCATTCCTCCTGTGCATAAAATTGTGTTAAAGCCACAAATATCCTTTATAGAAATGGCTATAGTATTTTTATGGAGTGAAAATTTACATTTTTTTTACTGAATCTATAGCTCGAATATGTATTTTAAAATCCTCTTTCTCAAACTGACTGATGCCAAAATGTGACAAGGACATAAAATTGTTGTTAAAGGATCATATATTGAATTTCACTGATTTAAGTAATTGTGTTTACTTAGTATGCGAAAGTTCAGACTGTTGAAAGATCAACTCTTTGATAGATTTAGTTCAAAATTTAATAAGAATCTAAATTTTAAAATCAAAACCTATATAGCAAATTTTATCTGTCCGTCTGCCGGCGTCCTTGCATAGGGGTAGCGTATCTTCCCCGTGATCTGGGGGTCCTGGGTTCGAATCCCGGTTTAGGCATAGCTGTTCTTCATCTGTATTCTTTCTGTGAGGTGTGTGAATGTGCCCCCCTGTTAAAAGGGGTTATGCAAACGAATGTGTGAGTTTCACCTTCATATGAGCTAGAAGTAAGATTTCTGCCCTCGGGTGCTCAGGGGTCTTTATCCTCAAAAGCTACTGCACCCTCTTTCCGTGGTAACGTGGACGCATCATCTATCCTTCTATTTTTGGTTTCGTTGTTATTGTTTTCAATTGCACTACAACAACCAGATAGACAAATTTCTTATAAATAGATTTCGTTTAAAATTTTATAGAAATACACAACTGTGAGCTTATGTTCATATACCAAATTCAATCCGTCTAGCTCAAAACTTTTAAGTTATCTCGTTTAATTACAGACAGATATATTGGCAAAATGTGATTTCAAACTCAAGGACATTGAAGCGTTAAGATTCGTCAATATTTCGAAATCGAAATTTTTGATTATTATATTTTCTCCATACATATTATAGGAGAAGATAAAAATTAATACGTGTAACTTATAACGATATAACTTCTAGATTCAGTTTATGAAAGAAAAAGAAAATATTAGAGTTAAGAAATACCTCGTCTAAGAAAAGAAAATATTTCATATAACTTTATTTGACGTTTAAAAGCTCAGAATAAATGTTATTTGCTTGAAAGTGCAGATAGAAATGTGGAGTGGACACTTTTATGACAGCCAAACCTATCTTATTACAGAATCTGGCTCAAATTCCATTTTCTATTTTGTTCCAAAAAAATTCTTTTGATTCCTCAGCCCGTCTCACTCGGAACACTTGGGAATTTCTCGCCTCATTTTCTTTTCGAATAGATTGCTGAAAGTTATTCGGATGTTTCTTTGAAATATATCGCCGATCATATGACAAAGAATAATAACACTACAACTACGTGGGGGAATTACATCGCTAGGAAAGATGACGTAGCTGCGATTGTGTTTCAAATGACTTTTTTTTTTCTCAAGAGTCCAACATTTCTAATACAAATATTTGGATGAAAAGGCATTTTGAAAATACATAAACATGATAAAATCTCTTACGAAACACATTTAACAAAAATCGTATGAATTGTTAATAAATCACTTTTTGTACCGCGCCGTAAAATATCCTTTTGTACTTGTAGAATACATTTTTGTACCAAATTGACTTCAGTATGAAAATAATACATAATGAAATTTTACAATCATCGCTTAAGGTAATAATTAAAACTTACTATTTTGAGAGAATTTACAGTTTTATGTACAACAGTATGCTTTGTGAACCGCTTTTGATTGATTTTTTTTTTTTTTGGATCCTACTTGATTTATTATTATATCCACAAATAATCTTTTATAACCTTATTAAATATCTTTTAAAAAACTAAATATTAAATTATAAAAAATATCTTTTAATATTAAATATCTTTTTAGCAAAAACTGCAATTCAATAATATTGTTAAAGTAAAGCTATTGGTCTTTGATTAGAGCCGATTTAATATATACTGTTCCCATATTATTACTGTTATGTTGAGTATTTCATGGCGAAAGTAAAGTACTTTCAGTAAAATTAACATTGTCTGAAGACATACATTATTAGACAAAAGTATCATTTTCTGAAATGTCAGAATATTTGGAACTTCCCGTTTCTCTATTCAATTAACAGATTGTTAGATTTACCGACTCTGATTACAAACATATATATATATATATATATATATATATATATATATATATATATAATATATATACTGCATTAATATATATATATATATATATACAAAAGTATTAGAATCAAGTTAATAGGAAAAACAAAAACCAAATAAAAATTAAACCAAAAAAATTATTAAAAAATATTAAAAAAGAATCCGGCCTGAAGACTTTTTCAAGGGTCACCCTCAGGCAGGGATTCAAATAAAGGGATTTTTTCTGTGAGGACATACAGACATTAAGTCTAATAATGATTCCTCGTGACCCGAAAATCCCCCGAAATTCATTTTAGTTTCGTTTTCAAACTTTTTCTTACTTTAGATTGGTTACTCGTTCTTGCATTTGGTTGGAATTTAGCTGCACGTGCGCTGTTCCACGAACTGCAAAATTTTTAAATAAAATATTTTTAATAGTTTTTTTTGGTGGTGTGGGGGGGGGGGTTCAATAGGTTTTTTGGTGTATTGCCTAAAAAATTTAAGAATTTTCAGATCATTTTTCCTGATTTTACTTTTTCGAGAATTCCTTGTTTTTGGCGTTTAGGAGATATATTTTCATTTTAATAAATAAATTAAACTATGCAAAAAGTTAATAAAGAATTTATCATAGCGCATGGCCCGTCGCGCGCTCTACCAAGGGGCACTGTGGATAGCTTTGTGTCAGGAGCATTCACGGAGAAAAAATTACTGACACAATTGTTTTGTTTAAAAAATCTTAAAAATACAAAAAAATATAAAATTTATGGAAACGGAAAGTGTAGGACATGTCCTTTGGCAGATAAGGAACAGATCAAAAATGAAAACTCAAAATTACAAACATTCTGTAAAAACAAAAATTTGATTTATCTCCTTAATTGTTCAGAATGTAATTTAAAATATATTGGCCAAACTAGCACCGAGCTTAATTTAAGAATTAACAATCACAGATCCGATATAAAAAACTTCATAAAAAATAGGACCACTGACTTCGAACTGGAGCATTTTCAAAACCATAACTTTAACAATATTAATATCTACATTCTAGAAGACAATATTAACGAATTAAACAAAAGATTAGATCTGGAAAACATTTATATTTGCAACCTGAAAACTTTATTTCCTTATGGTCTCAATAGTAAATTAAATGGGGAAGGTTATGCAGATTTAAACAATAATTGCATTTATAACAAATTTAACATTTTTAAAAATTTTCTAAATAAAGATAACTTTTCTAAAAGATTTAAAAGAGGTAAAGGGAAAGGAGGCAATTTTCAAATTATATTTGAGGAATTTCAAAATTACTGTAATCTGGAACACAATAGTGAAAACATTCACAGAATTAGGAAATACATTTTTGGTCTTAGAAATAATAAAATGAAATGGTTTTTAAATAATAAATTCGGGGAATTAGAGTTTAAAAATTCGTACACTAAATGTATTATTCTAGATCTTATTAAATGTAAACTTAACATTGGAAAAAACGATTTACTTTTTAATAATAAAAATAATGTTTACAAAGAATACTGTGTGATTAAATTCTTGGATATTTACTTCGAATATCTTAAATTACCCAAAATTATACATAATAATAATATATTTTTTCCTCTTGCAGATAAAACTAATGTATCAATAGCGTTTAGTTACACTTCAACTTTAAAGAAAAAAATTTGTAATTATAATTACTATAGCAAAAATTTAGATAAAATAAATAAAACAGATTGTTACTGTAACAAGGAAAAATATAAAGATTTTATAGATATTGATAAAGGTCATATTATTACAGGTAATTTAAAAATTATTGAATCCAACTCTTTAAGAGATTTGATGGGAAGAGGAACAAAATTTAGATTAAGAGAAAAAATAAACCATAACAAAATTTTGATTTCTATTGGTAATGATTTGGATGTTTTTATTGCCAAATTATCTAGAAAATACCACTGGCCTGCGGAAGGTTTCGGGGAATGGAAAGTGAGAATTTTAAAGGAAATTAAAATAAAATTGAATACTGATTTTGACAGATCTAAAGAACGTGGGATTTATTTTAGTAAAACATTAAAAAATGAAATAAAAAATTTAAAAGAAAAATTTGTTATTACAGTAATAGATAAATCAGCAAATAATTTCTGTTTAATTTGTAAATATTATTATAAAGAACTTTTAATTAATGAATATAACTCTAATGCAACTTATATGTTAAAGAACACCGGGAAAAAGGAATTAGATAAAAGAATGCTAGCTTTCGCAAAAAAAACCAAAACTAAGACTTGCTCTCTTAACTATCCTTATTTATTCCCAACAGTTAAATTTCATAAAAATCCATTAAAATTCAGATTCGTAACCTGTAGCACTGGTAGTTATAATTACTATACGGGTAAACATTTCTTTAAATACTTAAAAATTATCCTGGACAAAATAAAAAATGAAGACAACTTTATTATTTCTAGTAACAAAGAAGTATTGGATTTTCTTAAAGATAACAACATTAATAAACTTAATACTTTTGATTTCGAAAATTTATACACTAATCTACCTCATGAAAAATTAATAAAGGTCTGCACTTTTATTTATGACGAATATTTAAATGAAAATATCATTCCTAAAAATAACTGGCTTGAGTTATGTAATTTTAATATTACTGAAAATTACGTGTTTAATGGTATTAATTTTTATAAACAAGTCAAGGGCATTCCAATGGGGACAGCTTTCTCAAGTGCTTTAGCTAATATTTTCCTGCATTACTATGAGAAAAAAATAATTAAATATAATTTAATAAACGGGTGGAGATATATTGATGACCTACTTTTGATTAACTTCGACAATACTAATATTATTACTAATTGCTATCCAAAAGATTTAATTCTAAAAGATACAAATATAAATCAACTTGAGGCTACCTTTCTAGATTTAAAAATCGAAATTGCTAATGATAAAACAATAGTTGGTATATACGATAAAAGGGATGATTTCAACTTTAAAATAACAAAACTATGTAACTACCATTCCAATCTAAACTCTAAAATTTTCAAAAATCTTATTTTCTCACAAGTTAACAGGATCAAAAGGGTTTGCAATAATAAAAATTCTTATATTGAAGCATCAAATATCCTCCTTAAAAATTTAATTAAAAATGATTTTCCTAGAAATTACTGTAATGTCAATTTTTTAATTAAACAAGGTATGGTTTGGGATTAATCTTTTGGCTTAAATAAAAATAGAAATTTACTTGCATATTGGATCACTCAATAGATGGCGCTGGGTGCCTACCTCTGTTTACATAATTTACCGTTAACTTTCAAAAACAGGAAATCACAATCGATTGTTTAAAGTTTCGTTCACTGTTGGATGGTATGTCTTGGCCTTTTCGTTTTTAATTTTAATTTTAATTTTAATGCTGTTTTTGTTTTTATTGTTATTGTTTTTATTGTATTTTTACTTTGTGGTTTTTTTCTAATTTGTTATTTTGTATTTCCTTTCTGTTAAAATGGTATATCTCTTGAGCATAATTTCGGGGGATTTTCGGGTCACGAGGAATCATTATTAGACTTAATGTCTGTATGTCCTCACAGAAAAAATCCCTTTATTTGAATCCCTGCCTGAGGGTGACCCTTGAAAAAGTCTTCAGGCCGGATTCTTTTTTAATATTTTTTAATAATTTTTTTGGTTTAATTTTTATTTGGTTTTTGTTTTTCCTATTAACTTGATTCTAATACTTTTGTATCAATTCATCTGTGTTTTAGAAGTAGCTGCAATTGCGCTCTCTAAATACTATGAAGTTCCTTTTTGGTTTTAGTTTAAATAGGTAATAAATTTTAGTTGCGATTTCGAAACTGTTTTGTTTCGTTTTCATTTTAGTTTCGTTTTCAAACTTTTTCTTACTTTAGATTGGTTACTTATATATATATATATATATATATATATATATATATATATATATATATATATATATATATATATATATATATATATATATATATATATATATATATATATTAATGCAGCGGGAGTTCAAATAAGGCACTACCAGTTATAAAGGTTTGATATAAGACAGGACTGAGAAACTTTATCTTTCAGACTGACTTTAGAAAGTGATGATTTAAGTTATAAAGTATTCAAAAAGTAATTTTAAGTTAATAATTCAGCAAAAAGCTAGTTTCCCTATTCTCATAAAACTATTGTCTTCATATACAGAAAAAAAGAAGCTTACGTGTATTTTTGTAATATTGATTAAACAATACACAAATTAACCTTAATGTATGGCTATGGTTTATCTATGGGACAGGAGGTTTGAATTAGTAACATCTTCTTTACAGATAGACATGTTTGTTGAACGTATATGAACATCAAATTTCTGAGACGATTACTTTTTCTAAAATAACAAGAGAATGGATCTTGCGCTAGTATAATATTCACTCACTCACTCTAAAATAACAAATTTTTCTTAATGTTGATTATTTTGCATCCTCATAATTACACGTTGTGAGAAACAATTATAAACATCTCCTCTTTCTCAGAACAAAAGAAAAAAAGGTAGCGATACTTTAATTTTATTTTATTTGTGTGAATATATATATTATTTTGTGTTATATATATATTAATATGTTTTATATATATTTTATTTCATATAATAATGAAATGAAAAAATTCCATGCAGTTGCATACAAAAAATGAATAAACTTTCTCAATAAGATTCTACAGCCATTCACGATATATCTAACAAGGAGCGCAATAAATTTATTCAGTTATTTTGTTGTGCTTCTTGATTTCCGCTTTTATTTACCGAATATTAAATGTATTTTCATTTTTTGTTAATTATTTTCATTGTTAACCATATGTTCATGGAAAAGTATAAGATAATCTACTTTATAAAATATGAACTGCTACATTTTAAATTCTCTGTGGCATAGCTTTAAAATTCTTGATTTCTATAAAATGGCCTCTAAATTATTATAAAATTGGCAATGTTACAATAAAACTGGCAGTTTCATTGGCAATGAGGAAAAAGATGTACATTCAAATAAACGTAATTTTATTTTGATTAATTTCCACTTTTGAAATTATACTATTTCAAACCCCTGGAGTCACATATTCGGAATTAAATTTAAGTAATTATTAATATAAAATTCAGTTCTAAATGTAGTACAGTAATACACTGTTATTGATGTAACAGAAATGTATAAAGTTTCAATCTTCATATACATCAGAATATACATATATCTAGTAATCCATTTCAAAATAACGTCATAATAGTATAGACATTATAGTGTAGAGCTTAAATAAACGAGTAAAATAAATGTTTTTTAAAATCAGATTTCCTCTAAAGTTTTTTTTATGTATTATCATTTATGAAATCACTTAAAACATACACGCAAACTTATTTGTTCCTATAAACATTAAAACTAAACATTATCAGTGTTTGCCAAGAAAAATACATTGAAATACATAAATTGCGTATTAACGAGTAATTTAAAAGAAAAATTTAGGTATTTTAAGAAAAAAAGAGGAAAAATTGCAAAATAAGAAAGTTTAGCATATCATAATTTCATTTAATAAAACTATAGAGAAATTTTCATATACGGCCAAAGCCAATCGAACCATTCGGCAAGGCACGTCTTAACTTAAAGGTTAACAAATAATAAATGGCTACGAAAAATCTTGGTAGAGTTTTAAAGTCGTATCCTTTTTTAAGTATACAATGTAGATTAATTTAATTTAGATACTAGACATGCAAAAATACTTTTGTGCAGATGTCATGCTAAACAAGTATCTTAAGTAATATCAAATTAAATACACTCAGTCAAAGAATTTCAAAGCGGCAGCTAACAAAATAGTTTTAGAACTTCCCCAGAATACTTTGAAATTCCAATGGAAACGAACCTTTCGAGTAAAGTTTAGCATTATGCTAATGCCTATTCACAAATTTTCTACAGAATCGTCTGCCGCTTCCGCTTGGCCAACGAGCTGCGTTCTTTCAAATATTTCTCGTGAGCATTAGAGGACTTTTCTAGTGAACTATCTAATTTAAACTTTCGGCGAAACTACTGGGATTTATTTACACTTGATTTTATTGATTAAATCGCGAAGTGGGATCATCAGGTGTTCCACAGCCATTTCATCTTTTTTTTTAAACAAAAAATAATCTTGGAAAGAAAATGACTTTTTCTTCTTATTTTGAGGCTGTCTCGAGTGTCGAGACCGTTAGACTTAAAATCAATTTCACTTATTGCTCTTTTGTGTACTTTAAAGAGAGAAGCTTCATTCTTTTAAAGTTCTTATACGTGAGAAAAGAAAGGAAAGGCATCCACTTTTTTTGAATTTATAAAGGTAGGAATATGCATAAATTAAGAAAATTTGTTATCCCTTGAGGAAACTCAGATACTTTTTCTTTTTGTTGGGCTTCTTATTTTGCCATCGGTTTAACTAACTGATCTCTTAGGTGGAAGTTCTGAAAAAATTGCATTATTTCATTATGGAAGTTTTTGAGTTATTCTTAAATTTAGAAAGTATCTTAGCATTAAATGAAAATAAGCAGAAAATGTAATTTTACGAAAATAAACTTCGATATTGCCAAAAATATTTTCTTAAAATACGTGTGAGGTAAATGGATTAAGTCATTTAGGCGGGATTTGTTTTGTAATATTTATAATTATTATATTAGAAAACATTATTTGAATAGATACATCATATTTCAGTTTTTTCTGAGATCAGGTATAGATGTCGCTTTAACAAGCTCTTACTATCAAACTCATTGAAACATTTGGTATAACATTAATTTATTAGACTTGCATTTCTCTTACACATTACTTTCTAAACTATTACATCATAATATTATTACATTAGATTCATTTCCCATGCCAATCGAATGAAGAAAAGGCTGAAATCTGAAATGGCTTTAATTACTTTGTAGATAGTTTGATGCATTTGTGCCGTTGAATCATGATATATTTAACTGTTTGTTGTTTAGCTCAAGAAAATGAAAATAAAATGAAATCTAAAATCAGGCGTTATACGTTGGTAAATATTAAAAATATATTATTAAGAAAATTCTAAGGCTTAACTTTTCCTTAGGTTCATTCAGAAATAAATCGACTCTCATTTTGGTGTAACAATTTTCTACACAATGTTTTTTGCGAATCATGATAAAAAATTCCTAGCTCAAAATTTACAAAAGTTCAATTAAAGTTCAAAGTTATGAAAATTATTTTTTCATGAACTCAAATTTAATTTTATTCCTATTTAACTTGAAGGCTACACAAGACAATGTATAATATACATATTTACTAACAATCTTAAATCTTTCACTTCAAAAGTGCTTGTTCAACAATACCAAACAGAACTCATAAAACAGTTAATATAAATGAAAATGAAAACTTCTAACACTGAGAAACTTCTAAAAGATATCAATTGAATAAAAAAAACGATGTTATATTTCTCATACGACAATTAGCAAAATAAAGCTTTTTCAAGTATGAATGATATTAAATACTATAGGTATTTCTCTTTTCCCCTTTCCGTATATTTGAACTAAAGACAAATCATAAAATTGTATGAAAAATAAAAATAAAAAACAAATAGGTGTAATTATTGTTTGTTTAAAAAATCATCACAAAATTTTAAATGTTTTTTTAATGAATTAATATAATTGCTCCAAATTAACTCATTTTACTTGCAACTATTGCATAATTTTAGCTGTTTGAATATAATGCACAGTTATATTTTCTTTTTCCTTTTACTTCATAAACAAAAAATGGAATAAAAATAACGAACCAGATTGCAATAACTTTTTTACGAGAGAAAGAAAGAATTATTTTTTACTGCAGTTTTTTATCGTTTCGCACATTTATTTATTTATTTCCTTACTTAAGAAGAGAAATGTATTTTTTATTTATTCTTTATTTAATATTATAGTAAAAAAAAATGTTTCTGAAGTTGCATTATTCATTCCTCAGGGATTCTATAAAAAGTTATGAGCGAAAACAAGTAAATTCATGAAAGAAAAAGCGATGAAAGATTTTTCTGTTGTTTCGTATGTGAAAGCAAGGAAACCCTTTAGGAAAACTGAATGCAAAAGAAAATTTTATTAACTTAGAACTTAAATTATCTAAAGTTAAAAGTTCAAAATTCAATTATCTTCACGAAATTTTGACATTATTTTAATACCATCCTCCCTTCAATACTCTTTGTTATGTTTACTTATGCTGTTACCTTTTACAGTGCTGCTTGCAGGAATTTAAGCAACATCATGCATCTGCCAAAGATTAATCCTTAGTTAAAATCAACAGTTTGATGTTTCTTTGGTTCTATTAAAAATATAAAAGTTTTTGTTTAAAAATGGAGAATCCATATCTATATAAATCTCGAACCATGAAACGCGAAAAGAAGGAAACTATATATTCCTGATCATTAGCATAAAGTTTTGTATTGTCATTTCAAGGTAAAAGTCATAATGCTAACTTGCTGATCAAAAATGAATAGATTCCTACATTGTAGCTGCATTTTAATTCTTCTGGTAGGAACTTATTATAATGAATTTTTTATTTATGTTGTATAAAAATAATTCATTTTGCTATATATATATATATATAAAGTTCCATTTCTTGGAATCAAATTAAAGGTCAAATATATTAGATAAGGACCAAAATCAAATATATTAGATAAGGACCAAAATCAAATATATTAGGTAAGGACCAAATCAAATCAAATAATCAATAAGGATCAAATATATTAGATAAGGACCAAAATCAAATATATTAGATAAGGACCAAATCAAATCAAATAATCAATAAGGATCAAATATATTAGATAAGGACCAAAATCAAATATATTAGATAAGGACCAAATCAAATCAAATAATCAATAAGGATCAAATATATTAGATAAGGACCAAAATCAAATATATTAGATAAGGACCAATTTTTATTGAAAATCACATAAAACCATTTAAAAATAATTAAAAAAAAACATCACCATGTAACAGTTTTTTTTAAAAATATACTAAAACATTTTAATACCTATAAAAGGTTTAAAACCATTTTTCTAAGAAAAATATTGAAAAATATTGTTGAGAATTATATTCACTCTCTCAGTTATTTAAATTAGGAAAAATTCTAAACAATTTAATTATTTAATTTTTTAACTGCAAATAATGCCCTTCTTTAGAAATGGCATATATATAATATATATATATATATAATATATATATATATATATATATATATATATATATATATATATATATATATATATATATATATATATATATATATGTGTGTGTGTGTGTGTGTGTGTGTTTTCCCAAGGTGTTAGAAGATGTATATAAGTAAGTTAAATAGATTTCACATGAAAACAGATTTCTCATCCTTAAAATTAATGTGAGAATGCAGCTTATCCAAAACTGTGTGCTTTAAATAAGTTAAAGTAGCCGAAGTTTATGTAAACATTTATAACCGACATAACTTTCTACAATTTAATTTAAAATAAGCACGTAAGTGAAAACTGAAGGAAATCATGGCTTCTGTAAGCAAAATCTAATCATCATTTTGTTCTGCTTTTATACAGTTGTGAAATAATGAAAAAAAATTTAAAATGTAGTATTTCGAAATAAAAAAAATACTATATATTAAATTTTATTTAGTTGCAATTATTTCCCCTTTAAAAGCGAAACGAGGGCCATTTTGAGACGGACTCCGTAATTTTAAATTTTGGCAAATTGACGAAAAGTATTTTGTTGCTGTTTGTTTTGTTTTTATCACGTTTTTTTTTTTTTTTTTTTTTTTTTTTCCATAGTTGAATGGAAACCGAATGAATTTTGATTCTGAAACATTTCGCGTACGACAGGCTGATGTACATGAGGGTGCATCGATGGTATCGAATTTCAAGCCTTTAACCATCTTGCCCTGAAAGCGAGACTCATATACCAAGTCAACGGGATTATCTGTATATGATACGATAAGTTTTAAGCAAATATTCATAATTTTAAATACATAATGAATTAATTGATAACATATTAACGGTATAAAAAGCAATTGTTAGTCAACAAATATTACCTCATTATAAGTTTAAAATTTCTCACTTGCTTAGACTGTTCAAAAAAAAAATGTTTTAAGCACTACACTTCAGAGAAGCGAATTAGTAATTCCATGAAAATTTAGAGGTATGTCTTAACGGAATAGCTTACATTGCAGCCAGCTGTGAGTTATATACTTTCTGCGTCTGTGGGTGCGTGAGTGATTTGTCTGCGTGTGTTTGTTCCTGCGTGCGTACGTGTATAAGGAAAGCGATAAAATGAAACTTTTAAGAATACTATAGAAATTCCACATACAGATATAACTTTGTTCTTGGTATGTACTTATTATCCTTATGAATATTACATTTTCTTTATTTTCACATTATTCTCTACAATTTTGTACAATCTTGTTTATGAAGTCATTGGAAAAGATTGTAACTTTTGGTACTACGGTAGTACAACATATCTTGACATTAGAATATTATTAGCTTTCAAAGTTCTAAATTTATTCCTCAAGGAGTATCAAATATAAAACGCTTAAAGCAATAGCGTTTAATGTGTAATATTTTTAAAATTATAGTTAGACAAATCTGGAAAGAAACATTTCCTTATTTATTTCCAAAATTCTTTTATCTACATATTTCTTTACACGAATGTCTTGTAATGTTTTATCTCATAATATAATAAAATACAATGCTGCATTTTTATTTTTACAATAGGTAGGAATGCTTGGAGATGCGATATTTATAAATATAATATTTTGTATAGTTTATTTGTTAATTATTTCTGCGACGCTGTCTAATAATGCCAGTGCGCCAACCAAGCGCCAATCCAAGTACGCCAATACGATGCTAGCTGCAAGACTGTGAGCATGTACCTACCGACATCAAGAATTAATTATGTTAAGCAATAAATCTAAGTATTGGCTAAATGTGGAATTGTTGTTGTGTAACTGTAAGTGTAATGTATTGTATAATTGTTTGTCTATTAAATTCTTTCAAATCGTTAATGCCCGTTTTCATGCATTGCTTTTACATTTCTTCATATATTATAATTTTTCTATTGTGGTAAAACAAAATATTAAATATTCTTTTAAATTTAGCGTTCGATATTTTTCTTCATTTTAAATTATTCGCTGAAAAAATCTATCTGATATCGGCACCATGATTAAAGGACTGACAAGCAGGGAAGTTTCCTGTAATCAGGTTTTGTCCAAACTTCATGGATGTGTAAGTATCCCGAAATATATTTTATTTGGTGTAAATATCTTAAATAAGGTGTAAATAAAAATTAAGCCTAAAATACACGGAGTGAAGATCCCTAATAGAACACAAATATTGTACAATATTGTATGACATTCTATTCGCAATATTGCATAATATTGGGAAATATGGATAAATATTATATAATATCGCACAATATTGTATAATATTCTGAAATATTGATAAATATTATATAATATCACACAATATAGTATAAAATTGTGAAATATTGATAAATATTATATAATATCGCACAATATTGTATAATATTGTGAAATATTGATAAATGTTATATTATATCGCACAATATTGTATGATATTGTATTCTCAATATTGTATAATAATGTGAAATATTGATTAATATTATATAATATCGTACAATATTGTGCAACACGTTGCGCTAAATGGATGTCTGGATGATATCTAAATGAAATTTAAGTTTAAAAATACCGATAGAGTACAGAAGAGATTCTTGAGAAAAACTGGTAAATTTCTTTCCCATTTTCTGTACCAAAAGTGCTTTTCCTGTATGAAATAAAATTCGATTTTTAAATTAGAATCCCATGATTTGATACATTCATTTAAAAAATTTAAATCATGAATTACATTTTTGCTATTTATTAATTTTATTAATTTCACTTTTTAATTGAAGTATTATATTTCATATTTATCATAACAGTTTTTCTCAGATACTAATTTAATGTTTTGAATAAAAGAAATTTTATTACTAGATCATTTTTTATGATAATTTTGTGAAATAAATACTCCTCGTCCCATCTTTTCTCTTTTTGTAAAAAAATTTTCTGGTTACTAAAGAAAAGAATGAAGTTTCATTTATGTAATCAGTGTGTCTTATTTACTAAAAAAATATCTACAAACTACAAACTCATGTACGACTAAAGAGTATCAGAATTAATAATTGGAGATATTCATATTTTCTCATGTAAGTTAAAAGGTTTTCTATTACTTACTAAGTTTAAAAACAACTGAAATTTCTTCTCAATTCCAAAAGTTTACGATAAAGAAAACATTAATTTATCTATACTTCAATAAATCTTTCATTATTTTAAAGACCGTTCCAAAACTAATACATATCTCTTCATTTCTTCAAATTCTATTTATCTGATGAAACGAGATCCCATTAAACTTGAGAATTCGCAGCTACTGATTCAGCCTCAATTCTTTTTATATGTTTTTCGGTAATTTTTTTCCTTCATCGTCGAGGAATGTCAGCAATGCGTAAAACCTGTATCAATTATGATGGTTTAAAGTGATTTATTTTATTCCTCGAGGGTTCCATTAGGAATCGTTTTGTACCAGATACTATCAAAGTACTTCTGATAAAGAGAAAAAAATGGCAAAAAGAGAGAAGAATTGTCTTTAGAAATCGTTTTATGGGTTTTATTGATCGTTTGGAGTCATTAGGGTCCATGTTTGTCACGATAGGTCTTCGAATCATTATTCAGGGTCAGGCGGACTTTTATATATGATCACAAATTCTGCGAGATGTGAGTAATGTAAAAATATTTGGCTCATTTTAACTATCAGATAATATAGACAGATCCAAAAAGTATTATATTTGACTTTATTTACAGGGCTCATGATTTCTAGAATGTGTATATAGTTCCAATGAAAAATTATTAAACTGTTGTTGTTACAATTGCAGCGTCAATACATGTAAGATGTTGATGATTATGCAAGTATCAACGAGCAAGACATTCGGCAAGTCATTGAGAGATAAGATGGCAAGACCACCCTTTACATATGATGATGTCGTGTCCGCGTTACCCCGGAAAGGGGGTGCAGTAGCTTCTGAGGGTAAAGCCCCCTGAGCACCCGAGGGCTGAAGTCTGACTTCTAACTCATATGAAGATGAAACTCCCACATTCGCTTGCACAACCCCATTTTACAGGGGGGTACATTCACACACCTCACAGATAGAACACAGATGAAGAACACCCATGCCCGAACCGGGATTCAAACCCTGGACGCCCAGATCACCTTTTACATATAATGGACATAATAAAGCCTACTTTTAAGAAATTCTGCCATCAACAATTTCTACATAAATGTTTGTAAAGAAAAATGCAAGATGCAAATGAATATTTTAATGATATTTTATAGATTTCCGGAATAGTGTTTTATAGAGTTAAAATCAGGGTAATTTATACCTGTGCTTTATTTTAATTACAGTTCTAAAGCTGTATTGGCAGTTTTAATCAGTTTAAAGTTTAAAATTAGAAGTTATATGTAAAATGGATTGACATTAATTGAAAATAAGTTAATTAATATTTCTAAAAGACATTCTGTCTAAAAAGAAAAAATTAACTGAGGAAAAAAAATTCCCCGCAACAAAATAAGAAATTCTTGCATGATAAGAAAAATAAATGCCGAAGCTATCACATGGGAAATTTTATGCTCATGTGACCATATTAACCATGTTTATTCGGTTAAAGGAAATCTTTATTTGCAATTTTCACAAAACTTTTTCCATCATCATTTACAGGATAACTCAAATCCAAATAAATGTAAATGCCTGTAAATTATAAAATAGGTTTAAAATAATATGAGCAATGAAAGGAGACAAATTGTTTGCAGATAGAGAAATACTTTTTTCATTTATAGGCGTTTATATCAAATTTCAGCTGGAAAAAATCCATAGTTGTGCATATTTTCCTGCCTTATTTATTTACAAAATTCTTCTAGATGTTGCATATTTTATAAGTTACTATCTCCTGTGACTTGTGTGCAAAGAAAATTACGATTGCGACATTAAAATTTCGCAAAGAATGTTAATCGTTCAGGCCAAATTGCATTAAAATTTACTACAAATTCACATGCTTCTAAAAATCTGTTACATTTATAAAAATATTTTTCGCATTTCTTGTGTTTATAATTGATAACGCTTTTAAAGATAATAAAAGAATACTAAAAGACTCCAATTTTTCAAAAAAAAAAAAAAAAGAATTCCGAACTGCCTGGTCACTTTATAAAATGGAACTAAAGAACTTTTTAATGTATTCCATTTAAGCTTAATGTTATTATGTAGCTTAGTTCCCTGAGATATTGAATGTATTGCTAATATTTTGTCAGAACGTATTTTTGGAAAATTTTTTTATTATCTGGACGTCCTGGGTTCGAGTCCCGGTATGGGCATGGTTGTTCTTCCGTTGTTCTATCAGTGAGATGTGTGAATGTGCCCCCCCGTAAAAAGGGGCTGTGCAAGCGAATGTGATGCGTGATTAGCTAAGACGTACTCTTGGCCCTAGTTGGCGCTACTAAAAAACAAGAGACGCACCCTCGGCTTAAAATCACTGATTTCGTTAGTGATCTTGTCCATGGCAAGTGCCATTATAAACAACAACAATATATATATTTGTAATTTTATATATCTAACAACAATATATATGTAAATTTTCCTCCCAGCTCGAATTGTGTCATCATAAGAAAGACCATTTTACTGTAATCCGTATTGGGTGCTGCCTAATGTCGGGCCAGTGATCCCAGAACTTGGCGAAATACTTGATGACCATTTGGTGACAAAATGGATAATACTCGAAACTTCGAGTATTTTGTGATCCGTCCACTAGGAACCGAGATACGCCTAGAAGATTCTAGCCTTGCCTCCCGGAACTATAAAAAGACCTGCAGTCTCAAACTGCGGTATGAGTAGTCGGTGTTACCAGCATTGTGTGGAGCGAGTCCTGTTGTCTACTGTAGAGGCAGCGTCGTATATTGTGTGTAACCAGTTGTGAGAAGTAGTGAGTCGGCAGCTAAAGCGAGAGAAGACATCTAGAAGTTCAGCCGTTTGAAGAGATTGTAGAGCGAAGCTCCGATGATCCCCTCTCCTGCTGGATTCTGTCTTGCCGCTTTGTGAGCTGCGGTCGATTACTACTTGTGGGTTACTGTCGTCTGTGGTGTGCTACTGTGTGCTGTCATGTGTTCGTCTCGTTCAAATATGTGTCTTCTGTGTGTTCATCGTCTTTGTGTACTCCTGTTCGTCGTGTAAATAAACGTCGTTTTTCCTACTGAGGCCTTCTTGTTGTGTTCTCACACCATGCACCCACTATCAAAGCAAACACAACCGTTGGAGAAATCGGTAACAATATTGTATTTGTTTTACGTGAAATATCACTCAAATCAGAGTGACGAATATAAGTAACACTTGGAAATTCTTTTATTTGTAAAAGTATCCAGTATGTCCTGAACAATGATCTTTCGGTTCGTGCCTAATGCATTATAGAATTTGATATGATTTGATATCTCGAAATTGTTTGACTGTGTCATATCAACTAAAACATTTTTTTTTAAATTTTAAAAGCTAAATAATTTTATCTCGAAATTGTTGATAATCTTTTATCTAATTTAAGGCTGTATTTATTCCCTTGAGAAATGTCAAATTCTCGAACTCCAAAAATAAAATTGTTATAGGAATTCAAAATCTAAAATTTAATGTTAATAATACATAACAATCTGTTCTAAATTCTTCAGTCGAAAAGGATAATCAGCATAAAGGATAAAAGGAAAAGGTAATTGATAAACATTTATTCTTACAAGAAAATTAAGGTCATGATATTGTCTAATGCATTATTGAATTTAATTCCTTCAAAACAACAACAATAAAAAAAAGAATATTGGACAATTTCCGAAAATATTTAACTATAAGAAATCCAGAATCTGTCATCAAATATCGCTGATGATTTCTTTCAGTATACTTTTCTAATGTTATTCTCGGCAGTGTTAAAAAAAATAAATCCTTCTTATGATAAAATATATTTATCCTTCAAATATTTATCGACCTACTTGGAAGCATATATTTTACTGCGACGGTATTTTTCGATTTATTAAACAAAGATATTTTATAACGCCAAAATGATCAAATCTTTTTTTCGCAGTTATGGAAAAAAAATCCATTTTAATAGGAATTTTCAAAGTTTCTATTTGTTAAAAGTACAATTAAAACGATAAACAAAACTAAGGTCTACAAAGAAAGCTATGGCAATGATATGCCATTTGCAATGAAAATAGACCAAATAAGAAAGTAATTATATTTTTGTCCGTACTGGCAAAACATTAAATAGAATAATTTTGAAATTTGATATTATTATGGAAATTTTTACTATTTTAAAAATAAAACTTATGGATAATACTTGCATTTTTCTTCCTTTATATTTTCTTATGAATCTAAAGAAAGATGTCACTAACTGCTGCTTTAAAATGCTACAATCATAGATAATCAACCATTGACTTCTCCTACACCCCGACCCCTTTAGGCACACGAATGAATCTGAATGACCGGTCTACTGCGACAACATAGGCAAATGTTTCCTAACAACATGTTTCCTAAGGACTACCATCCTACAATCCCTACAGTGGAAGGTATGTCCTATGGGAAGGGTAACCGGACTCACATTATTTCTGTACAAAATCGGGGAGAGAGCCAACCATCATATCGGATGATTCTCATAATGAAAAAAGTCATAGCATATAAACACTTAACAATTTGATACATACATCCCATGAAGACAAGCATTACAAAAGAAAATAATTGCTGGTATGTAAAAATGAATGGCACAACATTAAATTCGAAAGCTGTTTATTTATTTATTTTTTCCTAACTCTTATAGGGCAGTCAGGAATGAATTTATTATCGAAATATATATAGGACGGTGTCTAGGGATAAAGTGAATATTTGGAAAGGGAATAATAATATTCAAATTAAACAAAGAATTAAACATTTCAATATTTACAGTATTAAATTATTTATTAGACTATTTAACAGAGACAGGAGGGCTGGGATAGCCTGGTTGGTAGAGCTTTGGAGCGTCTCTTAGGTTGCGAGTTCGAACTCCGTAGGCCGAAGGATTCCCCGCGTGCTTGGCGGCTAACGCGCGTATAAATCTGTCGTGGTCACAAAGTCCTCCATGTCGAGAGTAATACCACTAGGGGTATTGGATCAGGGGTGATCGTTCTCTGTTCCAGGTCTAAATTACGATCTGTGAATGAGTGAATGAAAATGCGTGAATGAAGTCCGCTCCGTAAAAAGGATTGTGACGTGTGTGTGTAGCTAAGTCGTTCTCTTGGGCCTAGATGGCGCTACTATAAAAACAAGAGACGCTCCCCCACCGGCTTAAAATCGCTGTCTTCGTAACAAAAGGCAAAGGTTTCCATGGCAAGTGCCATAGAAAACAACAATAACTGAACAGGGATAAGGCAGTTTACTTAGGAGCATGGTTAATCTGTGAGATGGGATGTCAAATATGATCAACGTCTAAAGAAGGTTTGCTTTTTTTACTTTTAAAACAGAGCATGTAAACAGCGTTAGACCTCTCACGTCCATTGCCAACAAAAGCATCCCGTGATTCTCTTTCAGGAGCCTCTTAGGTGCTCCGACGTCATACGCACTCGAGTTTCTCTCATTGGATGTTAAAATTCAGCTAGATCTGATTTGATATGATTAGCGTAGCTATCTCTTACAATCGAAATTAACTAAACATTTTAATTAATTATTATTCTTGAAACAAGTTTACAGTTAATATTAATTCCTACATATATGCACAATCATATGTAATTTAGGACATAATCAGTGTTAAGTGTCATGCGTTTGATATATCAATGGGCAAGATTTTTGATATCTTCTCTGCGCAAAACGAATGATATGAACCAGTGATAGCAAAACCAGTGATAGCACCAGTGATATGAAATGAGCCTTAGTCTCCCTTTGAAGCTCCTACTTAATTTAGAAGCTTTGGACACCTAGCTTGTCCTTCAATTCAGAGAAGAGATAACAATCACTGGACTCTAAACCGCATTCTCAAGAAAAAGACAGGGACCCAAGTCTGTTATAACAAAAGATCGTGCGCCACAAGTTGACCACGTTATTTAAAAGAAACGAAGACTTATTGTAATCCCAAGTAACGAACTGGCTGATCATCGTGCTAAATTTGTGACTTTGGAAAGAGAATGTTTAGAAATTCCTGTTTCATACGTTTTTCTTTTAAGAAAAACGTAGAAGAACTTCCAGACTAATGAGGAGTTTCCGAGAAGTGTTAGAGGAATTTCAGAGTCTCAAATCATCCGCTGTAATGTTTCTTGGAGAGAAAATCGAATACTAATCCACCACTAGAAAAATTTCAGAATCTTCGCGATTGTTCTATAGAAAAGTAACCGTTTTGTTGGTAATAAATTCATTTTGTGCACCACACTTTTTTTAATGGCCCAATGGAGCTTGAAAAATGCGGCCCTCGTATTTCATATATCTTTGATTTGTAGTTTACCAATATAAAAAGTGATGATGTTGAAATTTCCTTTCAGCTTCAAGATCTATTTGTTATTATTGAATTAAATCCCACTTGAACAAGATTTTTCAGTTTTTAAGATAATGTAATAAATCAATTGCCAATTTCTGTTCACATAGTTTTGCAGGGATTTAATTTTATAATTAATTATATTATTTCATAAGGATAAAAAAACGAGAATTCAGAGGTCATAATCAGAAGATATATGAATAAAGTGTCAGATGATCTGCATAGTAACAACTGACATCACTATGAATTCATTTGATGAGTTCATCACAAGATTCACATGATCATGAATTTACTTCTCATTGATATTGAAATAATTTCATTGTTAATATGAATAATTCATATGCTTAATAGTTACAAATTGTATTTCGTAACTTTAAAAGTATAAATAGATAATCTAAATAATCACGTCATTAATATAATGTAATTACTTTATGCATTTAATTAATGTAAATATAAAATCTACTTATAATAATAATGCAAATCACCAATAATTTTTTGTTTGGTGCCTGAGGATATTTGCCTTTATTTTGTGCCTAATTTTTAAATAAGTACTCCTTTTTCCCTGCTGACTTTTATTTTTGAGATTCAGTACCTCAAAATAATGAAATAGTTTAAAAAACAAATTAAGTTTTGAACTAAGAAGTTATTTGTAGGGAGAAAACATCTTGCCACTCCTAAGGAAGTCCTATGCCGTATAAAAGAAGAATATAATACCATTACCTTGGTTAGGAGAACGGACATAAAATTTGTTAACTTAATAATTGTACAGCGAGGGACATATATAAAATTATTCATAATATAGGATGAATGAGCCAAACATTATTAATTAATAAGAATAGAGGAGCCCAGAAGCAAAGATACAAATATTGTAGAAATTAATATCATTTTGGAATCCTTTGCCGGAAGACACATAATCATCTAGACTTCTTATATTTCAGTTTTCGTGAAAGGATTTTTTGATCAAAAAGATCCTTACTTTCAACCGTATGAAGAAATGCCTTAAATAAGCACAGAAAACGATTCAATTCACAGAATTCGATTTTTGATATTCCTCAAAATAGGTAACACATAAAAGATCATCATTTCGTGGATTTCAAGTACCCATGAAAAGCATAGATGTCATTTGCCGTTGTTGTCTAGGCAATAGGTAGGTAGAAAACATAGATTTTTCTACCAGCATATTAGAGATTAATTGAATATGAGCGTAAATGTTGATTAATTTCAAAGATATTTAAAAATTATGATGATGATAGTCGATATTTGATGATACTAATGTGAAATTAATGGACTATTTAAACAGACCGAAAAGACAAAACACTATTGATACTAAAGAAAATCGGATATTCATATGATTATAAAACTGCTTCAGAAATTCGTAAAAAGACTTTTAAAAAACTCATTTACGGACAGTTAACGAAAGAAGCTTTCTGATTAGAATGGATTAACCTTCCGTTTTTAATTTAATCCTCTCATTTCTAATTTTTCATTAAGTTATAAAAAAAGATAGGAAATACTTTTAAATTTACTGAAATACTTTACAAATATTATTAACATTTTTCTTAAACATTTAGAACCTATTATTAATTTTATGTAAATATTATTGTCATATATTATAAATAAGGTGTGGTGAGCAAAAAGTAACGTCATATTGATTTTCAGCGTATGAAATGCACATAATGTCAGTTAATAAAGTCACGATACAAAATTACTTATTGGTTTAGATTATCTTAATTACATGATAAACCAATAACTTATTTATATATATATAATGGCTTAAGAATTCTTATTAATTTATTAGTTTTGACGAAAATAGATTTAAAAAAAAGAAACGTAGAAATTCAATAAATAATAAATATAGATATCAATCCTTGATTGAAAGAGTTAACCTAGCTTCGAAGTAACCCAAAACTTTGCTAAAAACAAACAAATAAATACGCTTTCTGGCTTAAGGAAAACTTTCTTACAAGGTTTCTTTTCTTATAAAGTAGAAGAATCAAATTTTCTCCACAAAACACGTAATCTTTTATGCATTCAGTTCTTGTATCAATATATAGTGGGTTGAAGAATTTTTTTCCCAATTACTTTCTTATCAATGTTTTTAAACTTTTATCTCGTTCTTAGACATTATGTTGAATTTGTAAAAGAAATCACTAGTGTAACTAGAAAATAAAAAGAAATTTATTTGGGGCTTTGAGAATAGAAAAAAATAAAGTTTGTTTTAAGATAAAACAATCATTTTTTAAAATTTTTTACTTGCCGTTTTCCAATTGCTTTAAATGGTAAAAGGAAGAAAATTTGAACAGTGTTTCTGTCCTGTTTATTACTTTTGTCCTTGAGTTAACATTCAAAAAGTTTAACAGTAATTAATTTAGTTATTTGTTTTCCAAATCTATTCTTTTACATTGAAAAAAGTCTACTTTTCTTGAAGATGCTTTTATTACTGCTTCATTAAACTCTCTCAGGTATTGAAGCTAGTTTCTAATTATATAAATGTTTGCAATAATACGCGACTTATTATTTTGTTGATGAAAGCTCTTTATTTCACATTGAGAGACTTTTGAAATTGTTTTACTGTTTAAAAACATTTCTTATTTTGCTCGCATTTTGTAAGTCATATGAAATAAAAAAAGTCTGCTTAAGTTTTTATTTCAAAAATATATCAGTGCATACATCTGAAATATAATCTTCAGATGGGATTATACTAAATAATTTCCATTACGTCAGATTGATTATTTTTCTATGATTAGAGCTAGTTTTTCAATATTAATATTTTTTAAGATAGAGCTATGTACAGTGCATGAATCGGTTAATATTTAGCAAATATTTTAGGAAAAAAAACGTTCACCTTTTTATACAACTGTACAAAAATAATTTCTATAAAGAAGCAAACAATACCTTAAAAAACGGTCGAAGTATGAAGTCCATAACTCAATGAAGTTTTAAACATTTTATATAATCTGCAAACGTTTTTTATGTACCCGTGCTTTTGGACTTTTAATAAGGAGAGCAACACAACACATTATATGAAATATTAACTAAGAGAAACAACTAATTTTGGTTACATTGTTCCAAATTAAAATCACTTTCTTCTCTACGTTTAGTAATTAAAATTCGGAACAGCGGACTTGTCCATGGCAAGTGCAACAAGTAAGAAACAACAACAACAGTAATTAAAATCCAAGTATTTGTCAGAAACAGGCGACATTGTACAACAACAAGTGTCTATTATGTGACCGTGAGCAGAATTTAAACATCAAACTGTAACTTAAGAAATAATATAAGAATTAAGTATATATTTTTTTTTCCTTTATGTAATATCATAAGTATATTATTTTTCATTTCTTCATGACCTTAAAATCATTATAATTATGTAAAGGCCGTAAGACATTTTCTATTTCGGTATGCCTTTCCTCTGTGAGATTTTTCAATGTGATATATAATTCTTCAGATAGTGATGTGTGTTGTTCTTTCAGTGACCCCAACATGAAATTTAATGTAGTATTAGCTGTTAATAAATTAAAATCTCACCGACATTCATCTCCTTTCATCTTTCCTCTCACCCCTATTTTGTTGAATTAAATCTGTCCTAACACATGCGCAAAAGCGCGGGGGGTTTTACAATACGTTGTGAAGCAATATCTTATCACTTCTCTTGATTGTACGATGCAACTTTGTATTCACAGTCTAATTAATTTCTCCCGTTAGAGAGACATAAAAACAAAAACGTACACTATTTTGCTATGTTGGCGCACCCTGAACATATAGTTGAGACAATTTTAAAAATTTCTAGTAAATACCGAAAAAAAGGTATTTAAACTTGTGAATACCGGTATTACAAAATTGTACAGATGGCTCAAAATACCGGTATTCGGTATCCCAGTATACCGGTATTGCAATCCCTACATCGAACTGATATTTTCTTTATAACAATAAAAAGCAATAATTACAGTTATTATTGCAGTATTAAAAATTTCAATTAATTGCAATAAATTTAAATAATTACAACATAATTTGCAACAATAAAATACAACAATTACAAAATAGAGAATAAAAGCTCAATAACTAGGGTGAATTTACTTCCTTTTAATATACTTAAAAATATATTTAAAAATAAAATACATTTCAAAATTCTGAAAAATTCTTTGCACTTTCCACTATAAATAGCAACTTCAAAACCAACATTTTTGATAGTTCAAATTGTTCCAGTCTCCTCAATGAAGCTCTAAGCCCTTTGTAAACATAATTTCACAAACAGGCACCAGGTGACACATTTTCATATTTTTAAATCCCCGTATTGAAATAACTGGCAGAAATATTTAGTTTTCGACACCACAACTTAGTTTTCCACCTTTCATTCCATTCCAAAGCACGAACAAAACACATGAGGTATCTGAGATCCTTACTTCACTGTGACGAATGAAAAGCGATAAATTAGGCCACGGCAAAGACAATTAGAAGGTACACGAGTACAAAATTAATTCAACTTGCAGCCATTCATCAAGGAAGAATGTCGTTGCTTTTACAGTTCCAGATTGTGATCATTCCTGAGAATGGAAATCCCTTCATTCGGGCTATCTGAGTAAGATAAAACTTTCATTAAGGCATTTGGAAGCTTCGAAGCATTTCAGTTTCGATCAGAAATCATTGTCTGGCACTTTACCCTCTTCATTCCATTCTCACCTAGAGGAAGTATTCCTAGTAGCTCTGGTGTATTGGTATGCTTGGAACTAAGAAGACAGAACAGTTATAGCACGTGACGGGATACCGCAACGACATTGATAAGAAACTTCATGCAGTGTGAATTAGATAAATTTCTTCAAAATGAAATAGAATTTAAACCAGTAAATTTCTAATCCAATTAAGTGATTAAATTTGTTATAGATATTATCCAATTAAAGATAATTTTTATTTGCTTATTAAATCAAAAGTGATCCAGATATAAATCTTATATTTAATACTTTTCTGTAATTTAAAGTGGCATTTAGATCACTTGTAACAGAAGCAACATTAACTTTTGGCCAGAATTTGTTTGGTATTTTAACCCTTTCTAGGGCCGTGGGAAGTATATTTCCTACCAAATTTCTCAATCTTTGTATGAAATTATGTAGGTTGGCATAAGTTCTGACACATTTTTTTAGTAAGTCAGAAGCTTAGATGCTTCAGTTCTTTATATCAGACAAAATGATGTGTTTTGATTTGTTACTTAATTATTAATGAACCAAATTATTTAATGAATCAAATTAAATTTATCTAATAAGCTAAATGAATCCCTTTTCTTATTCTAATTTCAAGCCTAAAAATATTTTAACATAATATGACTAGAATAAAATGGCCCTTTAAAGGGTTAAGATCCTTGTCGAATTTTTTAGCGCTTAATCCCAGGCATGCGGTCAATAGTATCCGAAAATCGAATTTGTTTTAGACACATTTTTCCTTATCGAATTGAAAGAAAATTTGGCAAACTATGTTTGTAGTTACAAAATCACTTATAGATTTGATATATTTAAGTCAGTGCATTCATCATTATCGCGTTTATATAATTTTGAAAATGCAAATGGATAGATGGTCAACTCTTTGATAGATTTTACTGAAAATCTTGCACAAATTAAAACTTTTGATATTGAGTATGTGTATTAAATTTTATTTATCTGGATCCCTTCGTTGCTTATCTTCCTTTGTAATATTTGGCTCAAAATTTTATTGGTATCTACATAGTAGATCTTAAATATGTGCAATGAATTTTATTCATATAACTCTCTTCGTTTTATAGATATCCCATTAACTTATATTTAAACAGTCAGACAGACAGACTTCTTCTGAATATGTACCAAATTTCATCCATATACCGAATTTCTTCCCCCATGTCTCATTTCATCCTTTTTGAATTATTTTTATCACAGGCAAACAGACATTTTCCAAAAATGTGTTTTTCGAAATCAGGGAGATCGAAAATGTAGTAATTTGTCAAAATGTCGAATTTGAATTTTTTGACAATTAAATACTTTGTCCATACTTCGCATATTAGAAGGTAAAAATGTATGTGTAAAATAAAGTATATCACCAGAATATTTGCTTATGTAATAGAAAAGTATGAATTTTATTGACTCGTGAAAATATTTAGTATATTAGAAATCGAAGATTATTTTAAACTAAATGAGAATTCCTAGAGAAATTTGTTCGACACTCTTGATCTCGACACTAATATTTAATTAACCAACATCCGAAGTACTGAAAATCATTAATATAAAAGTAAATTACCTAATACAATTTGTTCGTATCGTAAATCTATTTAATTTGTTAAAGTACTATTTCAAATATTTGTAGAAGATGAATTGAAAAACCTGGTCTCGGTAGTTTCAATTTCGAAGGACTCCCCACTAACCACATGTTTGGCAAAAATTTAAAAGAGATTTAGTAGAGACTTAAAGCATCGTAAAAGTGTAGTAACAAATTGTAGGGTGCGTTTTTTATTTACATAAGTTGTCTTTTTAGTTTTTAAGAGAACTTCAAAATTCTTTAAATGGAAAATTCTTGCACTTAAAGTAATTTGACTTTCAAGAAAGAACTTATTTTAATTATCTTTGTATTAAAACAAATACCTTTACATCTAGTTTAAAATTTTTAACTAGCATTCCCTTTACTGGTTTCTGCAAGAATAGTTAAGAAACTCTTATTGCTGGGGAGCATGTTTAAATTCTAAATGCAAAATGTTCCAAAAACAAGTGGAACAAGCATTTATATGCTTTATTATTACAATTAGACGTATACTTCCAATTGCAAAGATTCATCAAGTAAGGTATCAAATGCATGAAAATATTTTTAACTTCTATAGAAAGGGGACATAAATTACAAAAATTAAACTTTTGTGACTTTCACAGCAAAAAAAAAAATGTTATATAGACAAATGTTTTTCTTTCATCGGGATATAGAAATACAAGATTTCATGCTTCTGTCTGTAAAGCTTGTTGAAATATTAAAAGGCAAATTTATTGAATTAGACAACATCTCCATATATGTGTTTTTTATAGAGGCTTCTTTTGTAATTTTCAGGGATAAAATACTTAATACGAAATATTATTTAACGATCAGAATTAGAAAATAAAAATGTATTTATTATATTTCATAAAATTTTAAAAATTTGTCAGATAATACATTAATTGACATTTTTAAAAACTTTTTTCAAAATGAATACTTTTCACGGTTATGCAAAGTTGCATTCTTGTAAAAATTTTTGCCCGCACGTGATTGACTTCTTAACTTTTAACTTAAAAACAGGCTTGTGTTCATTGAGAGAGCAAGATTTTGGCTGTACTGCCGAAGTCAATTCATTCCTTAGTTGAGGCATAATATCACCTACTCAAAACAAATTGAATATATCGGTCAACACTCAATATATTGTTGTATATTTTTTTCACAAAAATAGTACACAAAAATTTCATTGATAACAATCTAAGCGAAATTATATATGTGTACATTTGAAAGGAGATAATTTTGAGCAGCTTGTAATAGCATTTGTAATTATTATATATGATTGTAGATATTGTATTAGCCTTTAAGTGATTACACCCTTTCTTGAATAAAATTTTGTGAAATGAATTTTATATGAGTTTATGTAAATATGGTATATATATTTTCATTGCTCATTTAAAATTTCAAGCATGTGTAACATTTTATTTTATTACAAAAAATACATATATCCTTTTCTCTGAGACTTATTTTTTGCTGGAATTCATTGCTCATTTCATCCCCTCTTTCATGTACTAAAATAGAATGTTGTTATTGGCGTTTATTTTGTTTGAGATCTTTTTTTTAAAAAATCGCTAATCGACAAGAAAATTAATTTACAAAAATGTTAAATTGAGAAATGGTATCATTCTATAAATTATCTCACTTCTGTAAAAACAGATGGGGCAAAAGAAACCCATTTTTTGTCTTTTATAACCTTTCAAAACTTCTCTCGTAACCTTTAATGTATCTATCTGCGTATTTCTGTCAAGAGATGATAGAGTTATTGAACTAATCTACAATATCCATGCACATTTTACAATAGTTATAAGCACAGACAAGGTACTTTCTTAGGCAAACAAAACTTTAAAAGGGCACACACTAAAAGGAAAGAAGGACATGTACAGTTCACTTTCCTGAACTGCTAATCCATAGTTCGAAATAGTTAAAAGTAGCTTTCGAGTAGCTAATTGCGAAATTTGGAAATTGCAAATTCAAGTCATCTTGAAGGAAAAAAATGATATCTGGGATAACCATCGACAAATAACAAAGCCCGATAAAGGAGATTGAAAAAATTACCTCAAATTAGCAGGAAGTTAGCGCAGATTTCATTTTATCAATTAGCAATATCGAATTGTATAATATGATGTACAGTATAAAGGAAAATGTGGTTAGGAATACGTTGATAGCTGTCTTCACATCTATTGGTTTTTCAAAGGCTACTCTTTAAAGATAAGAATTTTCTTCAAAAATTAAACGGCATGGAAACTATGTCATATCAACTGAAACATTTTTTTTTAATTTTAAAAGCTAAATAATTTTATCTCGAAATTATTGATAATCTTTTATCCAATTTAAGGCTGTATTCCCTTGAGAAATGTCAAATCGTCGAACTCTAAAAATAAATTTGTTATAAGAATTCAAAACCTAAAATTTAGTGTTAATAATACATAACCATCTGTTCTAAATTCTTCAGTCGAAAAGGATAATCAGAAAAAAAGATAAAAGAAAAAAGGCATTTGATAAATATTTATTCTTATAAGAAAATTAAGTGTATGATATTTTTCCAATAGAAATGTGTTATCTAATGTTAATTTAAATTTGCAAGGAAATGATTAATTGCTAAAAGTGTGAGGTTGGTTAAAACGCAGTAACTGCCCTTTCATCAAGGTTTTAATGGAATTTCATCAAGAAAAAATTGGACTTTAGTCTAAAAGCTAACTTCATTTCTTTAATTTCTCTTAATTGTTTATACACAGTTACATGCAGATTTTGTATTCTTATTTATAAATATTTTTTAGTATTTTTAATAACTTTGACATAAATTATACATTAAGAGAGTGTCATTTAGGTCTAGGAAAAAATCCTGAACAAAGCAAGAAAATAATTTAATATAAATGTGCTACCGAACACAGCAGTTCCTGATCAATAAAGTTACATTTCCAATAAACGTGGTTATTCCGTCAAAAGAAGCTCATTTCTCTATTATTCCCAATGCATGTGTTAGGTCGCTACATTAAAGAGGCAAAAAACATAAAGTAAACAATCCTGTCTTGTTTTCTTTAAAAATATTTACATCTCTTAAAAGTACTATGTCAAATAGCCACACTATCAAGATTCTGTAGAGATTCGTTTTACTGCATTATTGTATAGCCTTCCGCTATGTAATCGATTCAAAAGTCAGTGGAGAATGGGACATTTTATTGGGGGTCTCGGTTTAAGAAACGAACCCTTCCTTTAATGTGACGAATGAAAAGCGATAATTTAAGCCACGGTGACTGTATGAAGCAACACGAGGTAAAAATTAAGTCAGTGGTAAGATCGTTTATCAAGAAAGAATGCAAGACGGATGACTTTTGAATTCCCCAAATGTGATTCTAGAGAATGGGAGAAAATCGGTTTTTCCAAGCCACATGTGTAAGATAAAAAGTTTCATTAAGGAATTGGAATGTACTAAGCAATTCACATCCAATAAGCGATGCGTGGCATGAAATATTTGGAAAGTGGGGTAGTGAAAGAAATTAGGACGCAGAGCACTGGTATATGAATTTTAATCGATGTTGATGAGGTTATTTCGGTTTCTAGTAAAAGAAAATATTTGCAAAATTAAGTTGTGGTTTAAAGAAGATTTGTGGTATTCTCAATATGAGAGAATTGTAAAAAAAATTCAAAAACGTTTTTGAACAATGGAAATTTAGTTTTATCTAAAGAATTAAAGCACACATTTCAAATTTGTTTCTGCATTAAAAAATCAGCTTGGCCAATAATATCTTATTCTATAATAGGAAATGTTTTCAAATCAATTCAATTGTTATTGAATTATCAAAAATTATTCATCGTCATCATTATGAAACAAAATAGAAAACACCAAAACAAAATGCCAAACTTTTCTTTTAAATTGCTAAGATAAATAATATATGATTTTCGCTTCGTAAAAGCCAAAATATGATGATTTTCCTTACTTCAAATTGTTTGGTATCGACAAATGTCACTTCTGTCTTTTGCTGGTTGAGGATGCTTCATGGTGATGTCCTCAAGTACTTCCATATAGCTTTTGGCTTGGTCGGGGTTTGTTATCTCATCTTACTTCAAATTATTTTCAGCATATTGAAAGATTTTATTTTATTTATTTATTTATTTTTGTAGAATATCTATTCTGACAACTTGAAATTTCGACACTTGAACGTTATTACATAAGAGTATAATTAAATCTTCAAACATTTTTATTTAATATAATACAATATTTTTTTCTCTTAGCCTTGGTTTTTTGCTCTTAACCTTTGAAATACAAAATAAATAATATTTCTATCAAATTCCTGAAACATTTATATTATGTTCAGGAATAATATAATATAAATGTTTTTCTCTCAGAATTAAATTTTTTACTAATACCTTCCAAGACGCCCTCATGTAATATATTTTTATTTATTAATTTATTTATTTTTGACTTTTTATGAAATAAATTATATTTATTTATTTTACGTTTCGGTACAGTTTCCTAAAATTTAGAAATTAATATGGTTTGCTAATTTAAAATTCAAAAATTCATTTCAAAACTCTTGAAGTTGATATGCTAAAATTCTGCCCTGATTTTTCATAAATTTATTTTTAAATTCTTATTTAAATTGCATTGTATGACTTGAAAACTTTTCCAGTATTACTTAAATAACAATTTTAAAAAATATTATGAGTTTTTAAATAATTGTAAAATATTTAAAAGAGTTCACAAAATGCTCTGTATTTTTTCATCTTTAAGTAGGTATATTATTTAGATTAATAAATAATATGATTTAAAGAGTATGACGAATCAATGTTGCCTGATGAAATTGAAATTGCATACATGTTAAACATAAAGAACCGCAGACTTTATTAAAAATTAATTGAGATATAAAATATTGAACATATTTCGTTGAATTCAGTTGTATCAACAGGTATTTTTTTGAAAATTCTAAAGAATCTGTTTGGAAATCGCTATATGCCTGTTGCTTAAATTATTTTTATCTTTTATTGCTATATAAAGAACAATTGGTATTTTTTCATATCAATAATGCTGTCACCTAAGAATCTTCATTTATGAAATCAAACAAGCTTTCATTAGAATTTGTTATACTTTGATATGCAGAAGATCTATCGCCTGTCAAACTATTTTCCATTTTCTAATATCCATTTTCACACAAATTAATTTATTTACATAATGGCAGAGAGAGATGACAAAACGCATTAACATTAGTACTTACAAAAGTAATAAAACAAACTTGAGAATTCTTTTTAAACTAAAAGACGTTGCCAAAATATATTTGCGAAATTAAAAGAGAAGCCTGAAAGAAAAAAAGTGAAATTAGTTCAGTCTCATTTTTGCCATAATGAGAGAACACCTTGCTGTCTAAGATACTTGAGTTCAGTAAAAATATATATATATATATATATATATATATATATATATATATATATCCTACATAAAATTGGATTTTTTTTCCTTACGATAAAATTTTCATCAGACAAACTAATACCACAAGCTACATCACAAAGGAAACATACTAACATAAACATACCCTTATTATATACTCATATATTCTGTACTAAACAAACCCTTATTATTATTACACTTTTTTATTATTTAAAAAATCAAAATAATATTTCCCTTGTATATCTCTCGATGGTTTATTTTATTTTGAGGAATTTTGCAACAAAAATGAAAGGAAGGAATAAACATAAGAGAATTTTCTACAAACAACAGAAATTCCCGTCCCTCATTTAAGATATAATTATATACTTTTCCTATTATAAATTTTGTATTTGCAAAGAAATAAGAATCAAATTAATTCTTACAAGCTTACTTTTGCAAATAGATCCCAGTGGTAGAAACTCGAAATCAAAAGGAAAGGCACATCAAAATGCAAATTTTTCACTAATTTCTATTTAAACAATGAATTTAAAGCGAATGAATAAACAAAAAAATTAGAGACAGCGTTAAAGAAGTGTATATTAAAATAAAGAATTCAACAGAATTGTAAAAATAAACATCAAACAATGTAAACTGATTTATATGAATTATTTATAGTCGTTTCTGGTATTTGCATCTCTATTATATTGTGCATTACTTTTATAAGGGCATCCTTAATAAGCAACTAATTTAAAACGTACACATTTAAAATTAATAACATTAGCTCTGCATTCAAAAAATTCGTCAAATGTAGTAATTAAATTTATATATAAATATTATCAACATTACTTATATGCATTACATTGTTCGTTGCTCTTATATTATATATTATTCTTATATTGTATGTATGTGTTTGTTATGGCTAATGTAATAAATTGATGATGTTTAATTATCAATGATTATTCATAATCTCCAGTGATCGTTATCCATAATCAATGTTTAATGATGATAATAAATGACCACTAATAATTATACATAATCACATTTATCGAAAACACAAACACACACACACACATATATATATATATATATATATATATATATATATATATATATATATATATATATATATATATATATATATATATATATATATATATATATATATATATATATATATATATATATATATATATATATATATATATATATATATATAATATATACATTATATATATATATATATATACATTATATATATATATATATATATATATATATATAATATATATAAATATATGTATAATAATATATTATATTATTATATATTATATTATATATGTATAATAATATAATATATGTATATGTATAATATATATATAATATATGTATAATATATATACATATATGTATATATATATGTAATATATATATATATATATATACACATATACATATACATATACATATATATATATATTCCATTTTAGTTTCTCTTGAATATCTTTAAAATTCCCCAGTTCTCACACCATACGCTTATATCAAATTCTAGAATATAAAATTCCTTACATTTTCCAAGTTTTTATTTTTCTTCAAGTTTTAATATTTTTGAAAATATGGGTTCTAAACTACTTTTTCGTTTGCAGTAATTTACGATCCTCTGGGTCATCCAATAGGCATGTTACCTACATAAAAAAAAAGAAACTTTTAAGTATGTTCTTTCAGTTATAAAAAATCATAGTTCAAATACCATTTTTATTTTTTTATTAATTTTTTACAATTTCTATCAATTTTTCAACTTTCTATATTTTTATTTTCTATTTTCAGCTAATAAACGTCGTTTGGGACCTCATGTTGTATGGTGATTATTTATCCCTTTGATGCCTACTATCACCCCTCTGAGTTTGTCTGTCGAATTCGGCAACACCATGTATATATGTACATACAGGTAAATATGTAGGTATTGTATATTTTAAAGTATTTGACAACAAAGATCTACAATTTTTTTTATTCGTTGACAAGTTCTTCATTAAAATTTTTTGTTTAGCTATCATAGTCACGACTGAAACATTTGTAATAAGTCATATTGTGAGAAAAACCGACATGGTGTTATAAATGGCTTTCTTTAGATCAGAAGGGTGGAAATCATGAAATATCTATCAAAATATAGAGATGAAATGTTTAAACATTCAAAGTCCTTTTTTTCGTTCTACCCTGAAAACAAACGTATAAAAAAAGAAAAAATTAAAGAAACTGCTTGTAACTAACTAATTGTAACTCGAATTGTAAATAATTCCACTTATATTGTACTGTAATTCGATTCTTTCCTCAAATAAAATTTAACTTTTTCTGATGATCCAATATTCGAAAATTAAAACTGTTAAAGATGGACAAGGAATACAAAAAATTATTAACAGTTGATTTAAACCTGAAACTCTGATGAAATAAATTCTTCATCTCTGATTTAACAGCAACGAAAACTAAAGAAAAAAAATGCTAAAATTTATATTCTTATTCATTACTCAAATGATGTACAAGATCTTCAAACAAATTCAATAGAAAAGCTCGGACGCTTAATTTTACAACTGACATTTAAAATAACATTACATTTTGAACGTCTTCTGTATTTTTCTTTAGGTTGTCATATAAAGTTTTAGGAACTTGCTATAAAGTTAAAACACAAAAAGAAAATTATGGTTTTTATAGGTGGAATTATAATTTAAATTCTATTTAAACATCTCTTTTGACTTTAAAAAATTATTTATTAGAATTTCTAAATTAGGATTAAATTCTTTACAACAGTTTTATGCAATCAATATCTACAACAACTTTTGCCACGTTACTGAAATCTATTAATATTAAATTTCCGTTTCTTTTAGAATAAACTCATCAGCTCAACCGTGTAGGACGTTCCCTCATCCATTTCTATGCGGAATTCAGAAACGTGCACCCCGTTTCCATTTTCATCGAATGTGTCCTTGCTGATCGAAGCAGATTTCCTGCCTTAATGAAAGCTTTATTTCATTCAGGTAGCTTGAATGAAGCGATTTTCATTCTCCTGAGCGATCGCCAACGTTCCTGAGCTTTGGCATTCCGCATTGATAAACGACCACAAGGCTGATTTAATTTTCAGGTGTAGCTTCCGATTGCATTCCCCGTGCCTTAATTTATTGCTTTTCAACCCTAAAATGGATCCAAGCTCTTGTTTCTTAATCATAGATATCGATTCGCTTTCCTTTGCGCTTTGCTGGAAGTAGAAATGGTGGTTCAATCTCTCAAATGCAATACAAAGAATTGTATTATTTCTGATGCTCCTCTTTATTGAACTTATTATTAAGAACTTATTGTTTCCTATACTACCTTACCTGGTAAAATAGTTCAGAAACTCAATAAAAAAACCTGTTCATCACCTTATTAATAATATTGAATACCTCTCTTATGCCAAGTATTCAAAGATCTGTATTTTTTTTAAAAATCGATTACAGATTTTTATGCATTTCCAAGAATTTTCTTACTCATAAAAATCTTTTTAAATCCAAAAATCGCATGTTTGGAATTAGGTCTATCTGTCTCTCTGTCTCTTTTTCAATCCGTTTGACAATAACAATACATATTTTTTTCATGTCCATCAAATTTTGCATGAAATCTATACAGAAGAAATTTAACACGATAAATTCTGTCAAGATGTCTGTATACAATTTAATGAAATAACTTTAAAATGAAAAGGCCTGGACAATTAAAAAATTAATAAAACATAGATATAATTTCCAAAATGTAGATTCATATACAGTTTTGTACCGCATATATTAAAAGGTTCATCATCTTTCCACATTTGATTTTACATTTATTCAAACACGTTCAAAACTATTATGACAAATAAATGAAACCCGGTATTGTGATTACAGTTGTAGTGCAATATCAGTTTTTTTAATCAATCGGAAAAAAAAAGATGTCCAAAATCCTTAATCGGTTTTATGCTACTTGCGTATTAACCATATGTGAACGTTTAAATCTCAAAAAGAATGGTATTCAATATATCGATGCAAAAAAAAAGATGTCAAAAATCCACAGATGAGTTGCTTGTATTTGTATATTAAATGCTTATCAGCAATTTGTCGCCCTTCTATAGGTGGTTTCGTAACTATTATTCGCCAATGGTATATAATTAATAACGCACAAATGCCAGTTTTATTTACTACGCAGTAATAAAACACTTAAGTATCTTATGCGAGACACTTAAAATAAGTATCTGAGCTCTTGTGGTGTTCACGGCTCCAACATTTCCACACTTGTGTATAACTGTTTCTTTAAGCAAGTATCTATAATTTATTCATTTTTCAGCCAAAAACCTTTTCGGTATATTTATTATTTGGTACTCAAGCATTTAAATTTCGTAGTGATTTTATGCCATGTATGCCATTTTATGCCTTTCTTATAACAAGAAGAGGAAGACAAAACATTGAACGCAGTAAAAACAACAAGCATTCATTTGGATATCTAAAATTTGCCCTATAATACTTTTCCTGATAACACAGACAACATTCATATGGAAGTCCATTTCATTACTTCGTGAATTCAGTTTTGTTTCTGAGATTAATAAATTATATTGGCTTCATATCTACCTTAAATTAAATAGAAAATAATACCACAGTTCCTGATGCTCTAAATATTAATTTCATTCGATAAGGGTCACTCGTTTCATCGAAATGCATTTCAATTCACAATTCCACAATTTGTGTTTCACATGACATTGGATGTAGCAGATTTATACGATGTTTCTTTAATAATAAAAAAATCGTTTAATAATAAATCATTTTTCATCATAAAAAATAATAAATATTAAAAATCGTTTTTAACAATAAAAATTAAAAATCGTTTTTTAATAATAAAAATTCTTTTTTTAGCATAAAGAAACATCTTATAAAAATTGTTTATGTTTATATAATATTTAAAAATATTCTTGCACAAACATATTTTCTTGCAAATGATATCGATTTTTCGCTTATGAATGAAATTCCAACATTGGGGCTCTGGTTTGATTGGCTTTAGAAATATCGCCGCTTTAAAACTTCTCACATTTATCTGGAATGCGAATCATTTTTGTATTCCATAAAAGGATTATCAAGTAATTAAATGTTAATATTTGAGCATCGCTAATGAATAGTAACCTAACGAATTGCATTAGGCAAGAAAGCAGAGTCATTTCGATGGCTTTTAATTCTGAGACGACGCTCCTATTCATACTTTGTTTTGAATGCATTGGTAAAAACATGCCGCTTCGTTCATAATGTCCCACAACTGAATAAAACTGATTGAAAACCAAATGCTATGAACAATGTAACAGAATAATTTTATCGAAAGAAATTTTCTCTCACTTATATCATCGGAGGATTTCATGTTCGAGACCCGATTTCACAGAAGAGCAGTCGAGTAAGCGTGTCTGGTACACCTTAAATACGTCGGGGCCAAGCGTCCTCTCGCAGGTGTCGTGCAGAAGTTTGGAGCGGCAGTTCCAGCTCAGCTGTCGTCCTCCTCATCTGACCTCAGCTCAAAATTACGAGATCCGTCCTAAAATAGCTGTAGAGTTGCTTTAAAATGAGACGTTAATATAACTAAACTAAACAAAACTTTAAAATCAAGCATAAACCGTTTCAAAACCACCCGTTTTATATTTTTAACATTCCGATAATCCAAAAAAATAAAATAGAATAGAATAGATAGAATATCGTTGATAAATATTGCTGAAAGGAATTTAAAGTTTTGCAGCCTCCTGTGGTCTTGAGGTATCTTCATTCGTATATGTCCACAATGAACTTATTTTCATTCTTCGGAACGGCCACAGACGTTACTTGATAAACGGCCTCAAGATTAAATTAATTGCCTCTTCATGTAACTCCAAATTGCCTTCCGTACTATAGAATATCAAATTTCATTCGTTTAAATGAAACAAAATTTCGCTTCTCCATCATGGTTACTTGATTCATCATTTATTTACATTCGTGTTGATAAATGGATTCAGTAACCCAAAATCGAAGATCCAATCTCTTGTAATGAAGAAAAGGGAAGCTCTTAATCTTGTTCGGAGAGATTTCAATTATAGAAAAGAAAATTTCTCATAATGAGAAATTGATGAATGAGTAGGTTTATATGCGGTATCTTGTTTCTTAATGAACCACACAACGACAATCAATATAATTTTTTTTTATGAATTGGTGTTGATAAAATTTTTGCATTTGGGGAAATTTAAACAAAATTTACTGAACCTTTTGTAATTAGTATCCCACTTTGCCATTTCCTGGACTTTTATTCCGATGTTTGAATAAAAAAGGCTTTTCTCAACAGAGATAGTTAATAAAATTATTAACAGAGATCAATTATTATTTTCAGATTTAAAAAAAGCAATTCTGGAAGCAATGGTGATGCATGGTTATTTTGTTATGCGCCTCCGATAGGAAAAACTCAACCAACAAAAAAGGTCGAATTCATGTATATCACACTCCAAAAATTGCTCCAACAATCCTTTTTCATTTCCGTATGAAGTATCACCGCAATGGTGTGAACTAAGAGGTTAAGAGTATATTTTTGTTAATCATCTTAAGTCGATGTAGGAAAACATTTATCAATCAAAAATATTTTCCCTAACATCTTTTTTGTTACTATCAAAAAGGTGTTGAAAAAAATAATAATATCCATGAACAATTTACTTCAGTCTTTATGAAAAGATCTTGTAACAGCAAGCAAAAATTATTTTTATAGTCTAATAGCACTACTTATCCATACGCTATAACGACATGCACGTTGTATTCAGGTGTTTTTGGAACAAAAGGCTTTTAATTAAAAACTCACTTCTAGATAACAAATATACTTTTTCTCCCAAAACACTTACTTCTTAAAATACTTTTCTAAGAAAAAGAAGCAATTAAATTTTAAACCTCAAGAATTGGTACTTCAAGAAATTTTTCCAGATGCTAATTCCGAAATTCTACATTCATAGAACTTTATGTCAAAACCTAAGGAGTTTTGAAATGTGAGAAGTTTTAACTATGCGTTAAACAACTAAAGAATCCACTATAGTGAATAAGTCTTCCAAAGAATTTAAATGGATAGAAAAAAAATTGTAATATTTTAATGCCAAAAATAAATATTAAAATTCAATCAAAGATAAATATTAAAATTCTATTAAAGATAAATATAAAATTCTATCAAAGATAAATATTAAAATTTGGCAAATATGTTATATAAATTTATAGAGAAAATTATTAAAAAATGATAATCGCTTAGTCCAACAAATGATTTTGATTAATTCCTTCCTTGTATGAATTCATTCGATATTTGTTATATCTAGGCTAACAGAATAAAAAAAAAAGGTATTTCAAAAATGCTTTTTTTCTCATTTTTCAATTTTCTTTTTCATTATTTTAATATCAACTCTTTTTCATTCATTCAGATTAGATTTTTGAATTTTTCTTACTCTTTCAGATTTCTTATTGGATATTGACATAAAACATAAATGCGATTTAAAGAAAATATCAATTTCGGAAACATTAAATAAAATGTACACTGATAGGAAAAAAGTATTAGTTGCAGAAGCATAACTAAAGAAAAGAATTACTTTTATCTATTAATATGAAAGTGAAAACCGTTTTTATACCAGAATACTTAATATCATCAGTCAGGCTTTTTTTTTCTAAAGTTTTGTAAAACTTCGACAAAAATGAAAGGTATACTCTCATAACAGTGAATTCTTTTAATTTTTCGATTATTTTGAATCATAAAACAAGGAAGTGTGAACATTCTATAGCATGTGAAAAATGTTGATTTAATTGCTGCTGTATTTTCAAGGTTGTATAAAAGGCGCATCATTCGGTTAGAAAATAATACGTCTTTTGGAGGATATAAAGAATTTCCTTTATTGTTCATTATTTTGAAATTTATAAATATAAAAGCAAATTCCCTAAATTGTTTGTTAACGAAATTGTCTGATCCAAAATGTAAACGCTGTACATCAATAGTAGGCATTGATATTTTGTGTACCCGATTTCATACCTAAAGAAATAATCGTTTCTATTATATTTAGAAGAGATATCCTAGGCTTCCTGGCCTAGGGGTAGCGCGTCTTCCTCGGGGTCTAGACGTACCGGCTACGAATCCTGGTTCGGGCAGGGTTGTTCTCTTCCTTGTGTTCTCTCTATGAGGTGCGTGAATGAGTCCCCCTGTAAAAAGGGATTGTGCAAGCGAGTGTGTGTGTGCTATCTTCATTTGAGCTAGAAGTCAGACCTCTGCCCTCGAGTGCTCAGGGATCTTTACCCTCAGAAGCTACTGCACAAAAATTTGGGTTAAAATAGTCACACGACAAGAAAAAGAGGTAATTAAGTAGAACATCATAAATTGATTCTGAATTTAAACGTTTCTGTTAACAAGTTTTCCTCTTTCAAGTTATTGATATATATCGAAATTCTCAGCATAATCTATCTTTCAAACTAATTTATGAAATTAATGATTTGTTTCAACGCAATAATGTCTTTGCAAATAAGCAGTCACAGAGATTTCAATTTGTTTAGGATAATAACTTTTCTCTAAAACTTAGAAGTAGTTAAAAGAAAAATTATTTGGAATCAATTGGAATATTCTCTTATTATTTGGTTATACTTAGTTTTAAATTAAGTGAGATAGTATTTGAAACTTTTAATTGAAGCTGAAAACTATCCTATCCTCTTCTTGAGACTCAGAAGAGCTTAGGTCGTTGTGACTTATGGCACTTCACAAGCTGGCTGACAGTTATTTGTCAACGATTTAAGCCGAATAAGCGCCTGTTGTTTTTTCAGTTGTACCAACTAGGGCCAAGAGTACGACTTGTTACTCACACGTCACAATTCTTACTACGGGGCAGATTTCATTTTTGCATTCACTCATCCACAGATCAAAATTTAGACCTGAAGCAGAGAACGATCACCTCTAAATCAGTCATGGAGTATTTTGGGACCACGACAGATTTAATCGTGCGCCAGCCACCACATACTAGGTATTAAATAGTTTTCATAGACTTAAAGAATACTTATTTTGTAAGCGTGTGTAGGTTTATAAAAAGGTGGAAATGTAACTATTTTTGATTGTGATTTTGGTAAACATTCTCTTTACTTAAAATTAAAGTACATTTTACTTCACTTTATTTAAAGGGAAAGAAAAGTTCAAAAGAATATTTTGGTTTTAAAAAAAGCTATAAGCTAGTTAAATGAAAAAAAAATGTATTAATCAGAAGTCTCAATGATAAGAAGAACAGTCAGAGAAGTCTGACTTCTGTCTGCAATGAAATTTATCGATGGATGAATGTTGTCCTCTTTAAACAGCATAAAAAGAACTATAAACTTTTTTTTATATTTTTCAATGAATCTTAAACTAATAGTTTTAATTCTATAAAGCTTATGTAGCAAAACATAGCTTCGCACAAAAGTCTGTCAACAAAAGTATATTCCTAATTCGTAAATATTAGTTTGACAACTTAATGAAAGCACGTTTGGGAACTCAAAACAGTGTATCTAAATTTATTTTTTTTAATTTATACGGGATTTGTTTTTTATTTAGCTATTACAACTATTTGCTGTATTGGATTTTTTCTATTCCTACTGTTTTGGATTAGGAAAATAATTAGGGTAGAAACATTGTTTGCAGAAACGTTTTTGCAGTAAGATGTAAATCAAAAGTGTTAGTTTTAGGAATTAAAAATATCCAATATATTTTATAAGTCAAATTATTTTAAAATAATTCTTTATAAAAATCACTAACATATTTATAGAAGAAGGAACTCCAGACAGATTAAAGAAGTTTAAATGAAATATATGAATATACAAAAATAAATATGTTTAAATTATATATGCAATAATAAATAATTGGGTTATACATAAAAAACATTTTAATAAGAAATTTTTTTAATACTGAAAATAAAAACAATGACACATAATGTTTTTAAAAATTTAACTATCTTTTAAAATATCGTTTAATCTATTATATATAATTTTGATAAATGATTACTATGGTTATTTTAATGATTATAATTCTTACTTTAATATTTGGTTTTAATAAATAAATTAATAGTTATTATTGTCATTTTTTTAAATACTCACTTAGAAGCTTTCTAAGGTATTCTATTACCTCCCAAAAATATATTAAATACTAATTCTTTTCTTTCATAATAACAAGGTTATATAGTTTAAATGAAAGATAAATTCCAAAGTCACAGTACAAAAAAACTCTTAATTTCAACTAGATGCATCAGCATATCTCAATTAAAAATCTCAGGAAACACACCGAGATAAGAACCATTTTTAATAAGAAAACAAAGAGCTGACTTTAAAACTAGTTTTTCAAGAGAAATAAAGATTCTACAAGAGGTGTATCATTAAACTTACAAAGATCTTATTTTTTGCAAAACTTATTTTTATTACTTACAGATACTTACACCAAGATGTGCAATGCATTAATGCTAAGCCACATCAAGACAGAAACTGCAATGATGAATCTTTTTGCCACATAAAACAACTTGAAGGAAAAAAAACAACTTTTTTTACAGTCTAGAAAGAAAAGATTCTTAGAGCAAACAAACATACGAACTCAATTAGATAGTGTTAAACTTTTGTCGAATGCGAATGGAAGAGCAAAAGAGAAGAATTCTCCGAGAACAAGTCTAACAAAATTTTGAGAAGTAATTTTTCTTCTGTAAATCGTTTTAAGACCATCACCTTAGTATTAGCTTTGTATCTGAATCAGGAAAAAAAAATGTAAGAAAAAAATACTTTTTTTTCCGATCTGGAAACGATCCTTTTTCCATTCTTAAAGATCCAAAAGATTTTTTTTATTATTATTTTTAGCTTCTTGAATGGTTTCTTTTCTATCTCAACAGACTAAATACGAGTTAAAAGTTGGAAAACATTGATGAAAAAATAAACTTAATAGAAAAACTTCTTTATGTACGGAAAAAGAAAAAAAAATCTCTGACCCACTATCTATTGATATAAAAATTGAATGCGTGAAAGATTGCGTTTCGAGGAAAATAATTGATTCTTCTACTGTTTAAAAAAAGAAGTATTATAAAGGAAATGTTTGTTTGTTTTTTTAAATCAGAAAAGCTTCTTTTCGTATAAGATTTTGGAGGATGCTTTTTTTTTTCGAAAACATCTTAAATACTTTTTATCAAAGATAGATTAGTTCATTCACACTTTGAAAATTTTCATATAAATATTCTACTTTAAAAATTAGATTATAATATTATTTACAAATAGGCTATGAAACAAATAATAAAATTGTGGACTATATCTCAATGAATTAAAAAGGTTTAAATCTTTTAAAATATGAAAAAATGGAATTAATTTGTCATTTTTCTATTAAAATGTTTAGAATCGTTCTTCACTTATCCATAAAATTAAATTATTTTTATTATATTTTCTAGGAGAATGAATTCATTAATGAATTCAATTTAGTGACACCAAATGTTCGTTTCGTTCATTAGTTCTGATTGTCACTCAATCTTTTTTTCTTGTGAATAAAAGAGAGAAGGAAAGAGGTTATTGTAAAGTTTTCTTTTACGCAACTTTATTTCGGCACTTCATTCACCAAATAAGGGGCATCTTTCGGAGCATAACGTGAACAATAAACGGTTGTATTCTTCTTGCTAAGAAAATAGACCTCTTGAAAAATGGTGATAGAATTCTTTGCAGCCTGAATATACGGAGAGAGAGTATTCTTTGTACACCTTTATGATTGTTATGATTGGATGCTCTTCAAGACGGACAGTTAATGTTCAGCAGCCGAAAGAGTTGAGTTAGCCCACCTAGTTAAAAAGGACTAGAAAAGTTGAAAACAATGAATTTTTTGTATTTAAAAAGAATACTAAATGATGATATTTCATGCCAGTTTTCAAAATTGAATATCAGAATGTTTCTAGAATTCATAAAGCATCTAATATGTATGAAGTATTGTTTCGTATCTGTAATCCTGCTTCCCTGTACATTTAATCTCTTGGTAAGGAAGACAGGACAGATTCCTCTAATGGATACTGATTGAAAGCAATGCTAATGATGCGAAGGCTTGGTTGCGGATTTGGAGAAAGGTTTCTTGAGTATGTGGGTATCGTGGAATTATCTCTATTAGAAATTAAGATATAAGATCATAATAGATCCTTCGATACTCCGCCACAGGAAGCTGCAAAAGCGGAGGCGTACACCCAAAATAGGGGAGGAGACGTATGCTTTCTCTCTTTAGAGTAGTGATCTCCAACCAGTTGTCTCTGCGTTCTTTGTGCTGCTTTTCATTAATAACGTTTGCTTGAGTATGTGTTGTTTGTTTTTGCAAATGATGTCTTTGTATACGTTTCTGATGAGAAATTATGAAGTATTTTTTTTATTTAGTTCTTCATTATTATGAGTTATAATAAGACTTTTTTCTGTACTATTTTGAAAAACAAATCTTTTGTGATTAAATCTGAACAAAATATGAAACCTTGAAAATTAGTCTTTTGAATGTTTTTAGATCATTTCAACGGCCATCTCACAAATGATTTGTAATACAATACACAGTGCTTCTTCAATTCTGCAATTCTTTGGATTAAAAGGAATCAATATAAAACTTATTATTCCGATGAGCCTAGCCGAACAATAACATCTTTTTATTTTAAAATGCTAGCGGTTATAAATTGGTGGAGTGTATAAAATTTAGCCTTCACAACTTTTTTTCAGCATTGCAAATATTGTATAAGAAACACAAAATGAAATAAACCGTTAAGAACATTTTTTAGTTATACTCTTAATAAAAATTCAACTTTTAGATAAATTTTAATTTAGTTTTTTTTAGTTTAGTTTAATCTAATTTTTAGTTTATTTAGCAATTTTTAGTTTATTTTTAACTTATTAGTTACTAAAACTCTTATACATGTCTATGTATCAGAGTTTCGAAATTATTTTTTGCGGCAATGACCAGAATGAACGTTTTATATCTGAATTATGTTCATACTTTTGATACTTAGCCTTCAGTACGCACATGTTTGAAAGTCTTTTACTACATTTGCGCACCTGTGTTTTAAAACGTTCACAGTCAATATTGAACAAGTAATAATGTCTGAAGTTTTTTCTCTACATTACTTTGAACTCGAAAAGCTTAATTCCAGACTTCCGATACAAAATCACATTTTAATAATATTATTCTCCCATTTGCATTTCAAACTTCAATTCATGAGGAACTCAGCACTTTTTAAAAAAATTTTTAATATTTTACACTATTTGCAAATTATATTATTTAAACTGAACGATGAAACTTAATTTTCATTTATCTTAGTGCAATAAATTTCTACTTATATTTCCTCAGATTCTTTGATTTGAATTTAATTATATAGTAAGTTTGATTTAAAAAATATGTTTTAAGTAGCTATGAAAGATTTGTTACTTCAAATCTGAATAATACAACAGTTGGAAGTAGCACTTTTAGCCGCTGGTGCTTTTTCAAACATTGCAATGAATTTTGGCACTTTTATTCGGAACATCCTTTACTTAATCGAGTTTTAATTATATTATTCTGCCATCTGCATACAAATTCATTGGGAACTTGAAACTATAATTTTTATAAATTGTTAAACTTTTTTTAAAATGAAAAAAAACAAAGTTTGAAAATTATTTATTGTTCTGTAATTAATTCTTCTTCATAACTTTCCTCTTAATTAAATAGTACTAAATTTGATTTAACAGTCAACATTTAAATACTTGGGAAGATTTCTCCTTTTATAAACATTTAGAGATAAATTAACATTCAAGAAAGCTTTATCGAAAAAACATTATTCGTGATAGATTATATAAAAGATTTATATAACATTACGAGGGAACACATTTAGTAAATTAATATTACCCGGAAAATTATCACAGCAGAATTTCGTTACCCGGAAAATTATCACAGCAGAATTTCGTTTTCCTTAGCGTTCATATAGAGTTAATAAAAAATTATATTCTACTTTTATATTGCCATTTATTTCAATTATTTCAAATATTACTTATACATAATTTAATTAAAAATTTGAAAAACACTTTTAGAAAATATATATTAAGAATCACCGAAAAACTTATTACTAAGCAGAATTTAAATAAAAACATCAATAATAATTACCAAACTTTCCTACTATTGGCCAAAAAATCAAAAAAGAACAACGATCTGATCAACAAATGCATTGTTGACAATGACCTGATTAGATAAATGATCTTTCAAAAATCAGGAAATAAAAGAATAAAACTGAATATATCTATGGTTCTTTTATAGATTTTCTTTATTGGCTCATTTTGTTTCTGCTTCAGGGACAGAGAAAATTATGGTATTATTCCTTATCTCCACTTTTTCAAGAAGACAGAAGAATAATTTTTATTTTGGGAAAATGTACATCGCGAAGGCCAAATAGAAAATTAAAGATGATAAGGATGATTACAAACTATTTCGTTATTTCACATTATTAATGGTGTACAATATTCCATACCATTAATTATTGTCCATAATATTCCATACCTTATTGTTGATATTTACTCTCAAATAAATATCCACTGTAAATTAAATAAATACAATGCAAATTAAATATGATACCATACCATAAATTTGTATTTCTGTTTCGCAATTAGGTGGGAAAAGAGTAATTGAAACAATAGTCATAGGTTTTTGAAATTTGGATACCTGTCACACTATGTGAAAGTGCAATGAATGCTCTTTTTCTACATAAAAAGCATTAAATTTTAATAACCAGTATTAGTGTTTTAAAAAATAATAAATATCCATTCCAGATATAAAATGCAATAACTGCTTCTTCGCGAAATATGCAATATAAAATAGATTTCTATTCCTTAGGCCCTTTATCTGCTTTTTAAGTTTATGAATGTTATTGAGATTGTAAATAAATTTGTCCGGACTTGACGTGGATTGTATGACTCAGTGTTCTATGAGCCGAAAGCGAACATTTTTTTTTCTAGAATGTTCTTATAATTTCTGTATCTTTCTAAACTTGAAACATCCATCATTTCGTCTTGTGGATAAAAAGAGATGTAAGGTTTAGTTCCTTGAATAAAGTCTCGAATTGAGATTAGTAAGCGTTATCTTTGACTTTAGCTGACACATAGTTTATCTATGCAACAATATTATTTCCAATCCCCACTGCAGAATTATTTTTGAAACGTTGATAGTTGTTGGCATTTTAATCCATTTTTTCGGGCTATTTATAAAAGCACACATGGAAAATCGGAACATAAAATATTACAAAATAAAAGTGAGGATTCAAATATATTGTTATGAATTCTGTACATTGAAAGTATATTAAAGTATTTTTTAAACCAAGTTTAGTGATATGGTGATATTTTGATGAAGTGACGACAAACTGGACTATATATATTGTGAAATCGTGTTGCACAATGTTCATTCTTTTCTCAAAAATTTGGGAATCTTCCGATGGTGCATAAAAACCTTGCACCAATCTCCGTTTCAAGAGGCGAATGAATTGAGAGACAAGATAAATTTGCAAAACTCACAACCAGAAAAATTACTCTACAGCACTTGGATTACAAATTTTTCAATTAGAAAATACAAATTATAACAAAATTAAAGAAAAAATCATTGGACTTTCGGCTACAATTTTTTACTAGGTATCGGGATTAGTTCCCCTACCTAACAAAAGATGGCAGCACATTCACGTTGTCTTGAAAGTTAAGCAGGAAAGATTTCTTGTTTGCTTGACAGTCAAGAAAAAGAGACGTTCACGTGATGTGAGGGATGAGTAACTCTCGAGGAAAAGCAGAGAAAATTTATTTTAATGATCACGAGGAAACCCAGCGAGTTTCTTGTGAAATTAGTAGTATATAGAAATATATATATATATATATATATATATATATATATATATATATATATATATATATATATATATATTTTATTGTCTTTAAGAAATATTCGTGACTGTGATTTGGAATTACTTATTGAAAATTGTATATATTCTTTTATATTATATATATTTTGTATTATAAGGAGTGGCTCGAAGTGAATAAATGAATGACTAGTCAATTAAACTGTTTCCTGATGTTTCTTGCGTAGAATCTCCTATTTGTTGCAAACAGGCGAACAATGAATGCGCTCACAAACAATGCAGTAATACTTCGTTAGGGAAATGTCCTCTATATTCGACACTGGATATCGTATCTTCAAAACGAACCAGATGAGATTCCTTGGTGTAAGTGAGAAATATAACTATAGAGCAGAGCAAACATTTTCTTTTTGCGTGCAGGATATGGAAGGCCTTACTAAAAAGTTCTCTTTTTTTATGTCCCAGTTTTGAAACACTTTTTAAAGTATGTTCTTTACAGACACTTAACTGGAATTTCAGATTGTGTAACTGTTTAAAAAATGTTTTACTATTCTTACAGACACTATTACTGCATTATTTATATTCTTAGTTTGACATTCTTATTCATTCTCTTACTGTAAATTTTTTGATGAAAATGTTCTTTGCATGTCTTATTAATTTCAATTTTATTTTTATTATTAGTCCCGATTTTGATTTTTTGAGTGCGGGATTTTTGTTCCGGGCTAACAAATTCTTGAAAAAAATATCGACCTTAATGATTCTGTTCAATAAAAATTATGAACTGATTCCAGAAGACTCATATTCTCGATTCTTTGAGACATTTTTCATCACTTATTTGAAGTATTTCAAAAATATGTAGCACAAAATGATTCCGAATTCCGTTATCAAGGTACAAAATAAATCTTTATAAATGTTCAAAGTTTTATACGCTGTTCACAGTTTCAAACAATGGTACACTCGGTACCTAGATGAGAAAAAAAATTATTGCTCAAACCACAGCTGAGAACTTCCAAATTAAATGGGATCTCGAAACATCTGATAAATGGGTTTGGAATAAACAAAGAGATTAGTATGGATTTTCAATATATCTTGCAAAGAAAATGGAATTATTTTTTTATGTGCGATGCTCTAAACAAATTATAACGATTTGTTTAGAGCATCGCACAAAAACACAAAATGTTTGAAATTTGTGAATGCTTTAGTCTATATTTTTGAGCTTTCAAAAAAAATCTGCTCAATTTTCTGTATTAATCAGAATGCACAGAATTTTCTTTTTTTGTCTTTAAAAAATATAAACAATTTCGAAACTACTTCAGATCTATTTTGCAACTGAATTATCCAAGCGATATCTTGTCTTAAGTTAAATAAAATAAGCACAATATCAATTATTTTCTTTTGTTCTTATTCAATGATCTTTCTAAATTCCATAATCTAGTGATATGATATTTCACTGATGAATTCCTACAAGTAGTTCTGAATGTATATTCATTGTAAAAATCATTTTTTAATATTATTCGTAGCGTTCGATAACTTTTAGTTTTTACCTGAAAATACCTGCATCATCAAAAAACAGAAAGTCCGGAAACAAACTATTATTTAGAATCCAGCAGGTACAGACATTTGATAGAGGAATTAAAAATCCAATATTTGGAAATGTAACTACACAAAATGTAGATTTTTGTCATTTTGTTAGCATTTGAAAAAAGTTTATGAATAATTTTAAATTTTATTCATGCATTTTTAAATTGGTTTCTGATTCTGGTTGTTACACTTATGACATTATACAATGAAGAAGATTTTAATATACTGTTCAGAACGGATTGTAAAACCCTCCGAGCTTTTGCGCTTGCGTTAGGATGGGTTTAATTCGTCAATAAAATGGGGGTTAAAGGAAAGATGAAAGAAAAAGATGTTTACATTTATTAGTGTCTAATAGGGGAAATCCAAGGTCAAAGGGAATACCGGATATCACTCATTGTTCCGAGTCTCACCCCTTAATGAGATGGAGTCGCCGAAATGAGGTCGTCTCAGAATCCGTTCACGAACAGTATTTGAACAGTAATTAAATGGTTAGAATTCAAAATAACTCTTACCATTTGGCTCTATCTTCCATTTTCATATTCTCATTTATTAAAAAACTTCTAGTTAATATAACCAATATATAAAACTCAATAAAATCTAGAAAAATTCACTTTAAAAAATCCCTTTAAATCTTACAAAACTGCATTTGTATTATTCCATTACATTATCTAGAATTATTGGTTAATTTTAAAACTTATCTCAAAAAAAAACCTATAAAACGATTGATTGTTCATACATTTTGGAAATAATATTTGTCGAATAAATGAAAGTAATTCAAAACATTTTATTCTTGGAAAAAGACTACCATCAGAAATTGACGCTTCTGCAACAGTTATGTGTGCAAATGAATTTAGATTCCAAAGTTCATACTTATCATCCCTTATCAGTCACACACTGCTATTATTTGGTAGTTGAACAGAAAAATAACATAATCCAACGAAGTAATTCCTCGTAATGGAAGACAAAGTATTTTCCACATAATGGAAATGCTTTGTATTGGAAGTATCCTAATATATTTAATGAAGCTTTACTGTCAGAATAAAGGGCAAGTCTTTGATCGTTTTAATATTGGCTTCTGGGTGAACGATACATAGAGTCATTGTTATGTGATTCTTAAATCGTTTCTGTAGTGAAAGCATATAATCCAATTAACAGCTATGCTTCACGAGCAATTGCTTTTGCATTGTGGTCATGCTACTCGGCTGCGAACCACAAGATCTCAGGCTCTATCCTCGTTCCTAACAAATCACCACACCATCAACTAGTTGTCTGTCTCTCAATTTATCTTTTCAGGAATAATCGCTCTTTAAAGATTCAATTACTCAAGATACAGATACATAAAATTTAGTTTGTGGGCTTGAAAACAAAATTATAGACGCGAATCCATAAATAAGAATTTCATTTCCTCTCTGAGCTACTCAATAGATCTCCTATAGGGAATAATTGATTAAAAACTTCTGTCTCCTTTTTACACACATTTATACAAAAGATTTGAAGCTTTTGGACAAAGCGAAAATAGTGAAGACAATTTATCTGAATTTATCTATAGAGAACAAACTCTCCTATTCTGTTAAATCATATCATAAGTGGCAATAAAAGAGAGTCATTATGACGATGAGAAAGAGCCAAAATACCACGTATGTAGCTTGCCCATGAAGATATCAAAGGAAATAAGGCACCAGACATTATAGCTAAAGAGGTTACAAGAAAAGAAAATATCTACTACGAATTTATCCTCAGCAAAAGAGATGATTTAAGCAATATTTCAAAAAAACTGCTTAACAAAGGATAGCAAGAGAGATGGGAAAATTCAGGTGACTTTCAATTTTTATACTAGCTGAATAACAGTTAAAGTGAAGAGTTTCCGTGATTTTTATTTGTGTCAAGTAGTTACACCACAGAAAGATTTCCCATTTTGTCAAAGCAGATTCTTTGGAAAGAGTAAAGAGAGGTGATATGGTTTAGATGATGGTACCATAATGCATTATATTTATGGATGCCCGAGATTTATCGCTTATCATGAAGAATATTTCTGAAAAACTTCCATTTTCTAGAAACTTTCCCGACTCTTACTCATGTACAGTCCTAAACTTTCTCGTGTACTCTCAAATAAGTTATTTATCCCCCTTCCTCGAATAAAATTGCGGAATGTGAATACTTAGCATAGCATTGTTGAATTTAGAAATATAGATATTTAACATTAATGTTACTAAATCCCTCGTGAGAATATAAAGTTTAGACGCATTTTTACAGACAAATTGGCACTAAGATTTGACACCAAATTACAGCTGCAGTCATGCATACTGAACATATCGGATCTCATTGATTTAATTTGTGGTGAAAGCTTATAAGCCAGTTAACAACTGCGAAACACAGGCAACTGCTTTTGTATTGTGGTCTTGTTAATCAGCTGCGAACCACAAGGTCCCAGGTCCTATCCTCGCTCCTAACAATCCGCCACATTGGGGACCTCGGACGATGAAACTTCAACCTTCGTACAAATGTTGTGGCGCCATCTACCCTCAACCAAAGTCGTCAGATTCACTTGACGCAGCAACACAAAAAGGCCGCAGAAACCCAAAGTCGTCAGACTCACTTGACGCAGCAACAGCATCAGCAACCACTCACCCACACACGTTCTCCATACGCTTGGCGCTACTCAAATGGGTACAGGCGCATTAGAATCAACAGCTAATACATCACCACTCAACGGCCATATCTTTCGTCTCACCTCCGACTCACTGGAAGGAGAGTCTGTGGTGAAAGCTTATAAGCCAGTTAACAGTTACGCTACCCGAGCAATTGCTTTTGTATCGTGGTCATGTTACTGGGCTGCGAACCACAAGGTCCCAAGTTCTATACTCGTTTATCACAATCCTCCACAAAATCAATGTGTTTATGAATTATTGAATTTGCATACATACGAAAGCACCGATCGTGAGACGCTCACCCATTTAACATATTTCGTTTAACATTGGATAAGAATCTATATTTTGATGCTAAACACATGAAAAAATTTTATTTGCTTAACTTTTTTGCATTTATAGTTATTGCGTTTATAGTTACTCGGAGCATTTGTAAATTGTTTTCAGTAGACTATGGCTATTTATCACTTGTATTTGAACAAACAGACAGACAGACTTTCTATGAATAGTTTTCGTTTGAAATTTGATAATGTCAACAAATTTGGTCGTAATTCTATGTACCAATTTTAACTCCAAGCGTTTTTGCAATATCGTGTTCACAGATAAATAGATATAATGTTAAAAAATATGTTCTTTTCTATCTCAAGGAAGTCTGAAACGCGAAGATAAATTCGAAATCTCGAATTCGAATTTTTTGACAATACTTGATCTATATTTCTTATATGAGAAAGTAAAAATAACTTGCAATTTAAGATTCGTGCTAAAAATATTTTACATAATCCAATCTTTATTCCCTACCAGTTTGTAGGATTGTAGAGAGAACTCTCAGCGGGCTTGCAAAGGGCCATAAATCACAGCAACAACAACAGGATTGTAGATATTTATAGAATATTTAAGTATTTAGTCAACTTATCTTCTTTGGGAGTCTTGACACACAATTTTAACAATGGAGAAACGGATGTAACCTCGGTGCATTTGTGGGTTGTTTTCAGTAGGCTATGGCTATTTATCCAATTTTGAGGTACTTTCTTGAGAAGGTAAATCCACCATGTTCGTCTAATTACTTTGCTGGCTTTATTTATTATTATCTTTCTGGATACATGTATCAGATCTTTTATCTTATCTTGAAGTGATGGAAAAAAGAAAAAGAATCTTACAAAATCTCTATTTCAAAAAAAATTACTTCACTCAAGACAGATACCTAAAAGCTTAGCCTGTACAATCCACAAATTGCAAAGGCTCTCTCAAAACAACTGTCAGTAGTTATTACATTTTCAAATTCGGATTTCTGTGATACAGAGACTATTAAGCATTTTGCTATATGCTTAAGCCTTTTGCTAGTAAGCATATAGAGAAAAGGCAAGGTAAGATTTAATGTATTGAACTTTGAAAAAGTAAGACAGTTTCAATATCCAAATTTATCATGAAGGAAAGTTTAAAATCATTTTTTGTCTATCGCTTTCAATAAATTTCACATATATACCTGTTTCTATATGTTTACGTATTGTTTGTTTGTTTGTTTGATTAGTTAGATCAACGCCCGTTTTTGAAAACTACTCTAGAGAGGTTTTGGATTTATTTCGGAATTTTTAGTGGTAGTCAAATGACGAGAACGGCCCTTGAGCTAGCATTATCTTCTCCAAACTCTTACAAAACATCAGAGAAACGACATTACAGCTTACACGGAAGAATTTAAAACAGCTTTAATGGTCAAATACTAGGAAGCAACAACGTGTCAAAAGTTGGTTTTTCCTTTTTGTACTGATAAGTATTTTATATAGTTACGTATTTTACATTAGTTCATTTCAATAAAAATAATTGAAAGGAGATTTGACGGATGAAGGAAATATTTGAAGGAAAATCCCATCAAAAATTTGTTTGTTTGTTTCTTATGGCACTAAGCCTGAGGGGGACGACTCTTATTTTTTATAGCAGCGCCAACTAGGGCCAAGAGTACGACTTTGCCACTTCACGCATCATTCATTCGCTTGCACAACCCCTTTTTACAGGAGGGCACATTCACACATCTCACAGATAGAACAACAGAAGAACAACCATGCCCAAACCGGGACGCCCAGATCACGGGGAAGACGCGCTACCCCTATGCCAGGACGCCGGCTCAAAAATTTGTAGTATAATAATATTTTGGACTTGAATCTTCTGGCTTTATATGTTTCTCTAGTTTTCTTTTAATTGTAACAATGCTGATGAGGAAACAACCGTTATATGTAATAGCGTTGAAATGAATAAATTCTGTATCAAAAAATAAAATTTTAAAATATACACTGAAAATTTAATAAAGTTATAAAAAAATTTAAGGAAGTAAAATTAGTATTACTAAAAAGATAAATTTTTGAGTTATAAAGCTATGAAAATATCACTGTTTTAATAGACAATATGCCAGAATGTTTCCTGGATACCACAGTTTAAGTTTTAAAGACTATCGTAAACATTAAAAATAAATGAAAAATAAAACGAAAGAAAGCATTCTGGTCGAAAAAACAATTATATTAACTTGGTATAGGAATATTGACTAAATGTAGATCTGTACACGTTCCGAGTTACTTTATTGGTTGTTATTTTTTATTACTAAGATGAAAATTTCATAAAGAAAGAACAAATACATAAAAAAAAAAATTGATGATTGTTTAAACCGCGTTTTATGTGTGTTACGTTTTTATAAGACGCGAGATACGTGATAGTTTCCTCTTTTTTACAACGACCATATTAAACTCATAAATCAATTGCACTCTAAAAAAGCTAGCTCTTTATTTATGATCAAAAATATTTTATGAGAAGTGAACGCATATTTTATGTGACTGAATTAAATATTATAAAGAATGGAAATTTAAGTTTTTCAAAGCGTGCGTAACAAAATACAAAAGGAAAAAATATACAAAAAGTTTAATAAAAAGATATGGTTATGGACAAATATTTTAATTGCCCCATTGTTCTGCTTTTCAAAATGCTAATTTGATAATAACAAGCATATCTAAATTCTATTTAAAGCAAATCTATACTAAATTATCGATTTTTTTTCCTTGTCGTCAAAAGATTTAACTAAATTTAGACCTTTATTATTTATATTAAAACTAACTGACATGCCTTGAGATTTCAGGATTAAAATACTTCCATGTCTGTTACTGTTATCGCCATTTTCACAAAAAAAATTTACATTGTATAATATTATTTTATCTCCTAAAAACGTTTTTTAATAAAAATGAGACTATTGATTGAAATAGACGATTTTTTAAAACATCTGATTTTCAGTTTTTTCTTAAATCGATAAACTATATCAACAGTTTTTTCTGATATAAATTGTCGTCTGCTCTTGAATTTTTCATGTAGCATTCTTCCCGAATTTTGTTTGAAAAATAGTGGTTTTGGCAACTGTTCTTCATAGAAATACTTTTAAAACGACAGAAACGTTCTGCTAAAAGCATAAAAAAGAATAAATAAAAACAGAAATATGGAAAAATAAAAATAGATTAGTTCAAAAACTCAGCAAAGACCAGAGACCAAGTATCTATCGTTTATCTTATTTTAAAATTGTCTGCGTTTATTCAATTATTCCTTAAACATTGAAAAAATCGACAAAATTCAAAAACAGAAATGCAGGGTAATAAACTGATATTAACAGGCATGAAATTAAATAATATACATTTATAAGAGAATACGCGACAAAGTTTCGGACTGACCACCCCTCAGATTTCCATTTAAAATGAACATTTCACGAAATCTGCCCAATAGGAATAGATGACTGCATTAAAATTTAGGCATCACAATTTCTAATTATTAAAATAATCATCACAAAAATAACTATTTGGGACTTTTAAATGATTGTCTTCACTGGAAAAGAATAGGAAAATAGAATCTATGAAAAGCATCTCATTTTCTTATCCCTTATGGTTAAGAAATTAACTAATGGGTCACAATTATCGGGGGCGGCCTGTACATTTAAACTATGTACGTTTAAACTGTAATTTACATTCCAACTCCTTGGGAAGCTGATTTTTAGTTTATAGTTTAGTAGTGTCTGTTTCGCTTAAAATGGACATTTCACAAAATTTACATATTAGAAGTGGATGACTGTATAAAAATTTAGACATCATAATTTCTTGAATTTATAATTATTGAAATAAATAACAAAAAAATAAATTTTTAGGCCTTTTAAATCATTGACTTAACTGGAAAATACTAGGAAACTAGAATGTAAGAAAAATATCTCATTTTCTTATCCTATGGTTAATAAATTAATTATTGGCTCACAATTAACCCTTTATTTACCGACGGTACTTTAAAATATCCTTTAAATTCGATTGACATTTTTTCAATATGTCTATTTCTTCTTAACAATATTTGAAAGAACACGAAAAATTTATTTCAAATAGAAAGCAGTAGATATCAACATAAATAAAATTAAATTTGTTTTATTATTAATTTAGTTAAATAAATTATTTTAATTAAATTAACAACTATTTTTTTTCACTCTGGGTTTATAAATTTGAAAAATTGATGGTAAAATAATTCGGTGAATAAAGGGTTAATTAGGACAACCTGCACATTTAAACTGCAGATTACATCAAAACTGCTTGGGAAGTTGATTTTTAGCTTTCAGTTTAGCAGTATCTATTTTACAATATTTCAGTAAAACTAGCTGAGGCTTGTATTTGATCAACGGGGTATCAAATCCCTCAGTTTAGAAATTCATCAAAGATAACAGACGAATGTTAGAGACAGTTTATTGAATCTAATTTACGCTTAGCCATATTGATTAAGTTACGAAATGGGATCATCAGGTGTTCCGCAGCCATTTCATCTTTTTTTTTTATTTACTTGAAGAAAATGGAAAGAGAATTTATTTTTCCTTAGCAGGGCTATCTCGAGTAGCTAGGTCGTTAAACTGAAAAATCAATTTCGTTTATTGCTCTTTTATATTCTTTAAAGCGCGGAGCTTTACACTTTTAAAATTCTTAAACGTGAGGGTAAAAAAAAAATACTAGAGGGTAATTCCTTTTTCTCAACTTCCAAGCTGAGAAGTGTGAATAAACTTTTTTTTTAAAAAAAGTGGGATTATCCTTTTGGATTTTTCAATGATATTATTTATTTTCTTGTTAATATTTCTTTTCTTTATTATTGTTTATATATTTTATTCATAAGTATTGTAGTATTGTTTATATATTTTATTCATAAGTATTGTACTTTTATCTTTGAGACGAAAGTTTTGAAAGTATCTTCATTATTTCATAAAAAAAATGGCTTTAGAGTGTGTGTGTGTGTGTGTTTTCATATATAGATTATAGATAATTTTTACAAAATATGAGAATGGTCAAAGAAGTGGATCTCGCCAAAATTTCCAATTCATTATAAGAAATGAACGTTTTCTACGTTATTCCACATGTTTTTTTTTTTTTTTTTTGTTCTCTATGTATAAACTCCTTGTGTGCCAACAAGTATACCACAAGGCTTACAGATGTAAGTCAGTACGCAATTGAGAGTAAAATAAATTTCAAATATAAGGTCGCAGGCACAAATGCAAAAAAGGAAGAAAGAAAAATAGGGGAAAACAAGTAGATACACAAACAAAAACAAAAATGAAACAAAATTGCTCACATAGTAATAGAAACATACAGTAAATGCTATAAAACAATTGAAGAAGCAAGATCAATTAAAATATTCAAAATACAAATACAAAAGTATATATGCAAATATAAGTAGGCAAACACACTGAAGTAAAGTTTATATCATACGGGGAAAAATACTATTAATATATGTACAAAAGGAAATGAAAGATGCTTTACACTGTACAAAGGCAGATAAATGAGGAGGCCAAGCTATATTGTTCTTTCGAAGGCAGTTCTTGAGTTTTCGTCTTTCCGGATAAACTTGGGGCATTCAAATATCAAATGCTTGACATCCTGGACTGCACCACTGTAGCACGAACACCTATCAGTCGGCGACAAATTGAATCGTTTTAAATATGCTTTAAAGTTCCCATGCCCAGTCAGAAACTGGATAAGCTTAAAATTTGACTCAAAGAAGTTAGCCTTTAGGCGTCTCTGTATGGATGGAATAAATTCCATAGTGAGTTGCGCATTAGTCGATGCTTGATATAAAGTATTCCATTCAGATATAACTTTATCTTTAAAGACATTCTTTAAATAAGATTTCGGAATGTTCATAGGAATGAAATGAACAAGTTATTCCACATGTTGTGTTTAAGTTTTTATAATTTTTGCTTTTGTGGAAACAAAAGGAAAGTCACTATCTATCTTATAAAGAAAAAAAATTATTTCATCAAGACCAAATTAGGAAACGTATCAACCTCGAATCATACTCAGTATTATTGGTATATTAAACAATATAAAATATCTATAGAAAAGATAATGAAGATTAGGAAACTCCCAAAAGAACCACAATCAATAATTAGCAATCATCCATATTAGCACTGTATGTTTCATCCTATAGTATGGAAAATCGGATCATGTATTAATTGCACAGTACTGGAGAAACAAGTTATGAAATATAAATCTTTTGTGCATATCTAGTATGTAATTATTAGAAAATAGGTATGCAATCGAAGCACAAATACCGAAAAACAGAATACGAATTATAGACATTTGTTTCGTTCGATTGAACCTAAAACTATACGATAAAAGCTACACCCGCAGTTACTAAAGCTCATACCATCTCATTTATTTAAGTCTTTACGTTTTGTTTCCGATTATATGTGAGCGAAAGTAGAGACTGATGGTCGATCGATTATTAAACAGATTTTTTTTTCATAATTTGAGAAAAAATTATGTTTTAGGTGTTAAAATTGTGAATTAATGCCATTTACCTAAGATGTTGCGCTTTTGTATTATCGCTTTTATATTCATGGAAAAGTACAGACGTCAGACGATTCGTCATTTATTTGGTTTCAAATTATATTCCTGATTTACATTTTACAATTTTCCCTGTGGATCGAATTTTATCAGTTTGGCTCGTTACACAATCTTCTTTCTGATTTCACTAGTATTTGGATAATCAGGTTGACAGAAATTCTCTAAATGCCTTTTCATCGAAATTTAATTGAAATCTATAACTAAGGTTAAAAAGGTGAAAGGTCGAAACTGTGATTTCGAATTTTTTGATGATAACAAAATAATATTCCTTTGTATATATCTTTTACGAGAAAGTAAAAAAGTGATGTACGAATACATATATATACAAAGTAATCTGAAAATTTCCTCAGTGAATGTTTTCGTGTCTAACGAAGAATTTTATTAATAAAGCCTTCGTTAGACACGAAAACATTCACTGAGGAAATTTTCAGATTACTTTGTATATATATGTATTCGTACATCACTTTTTTACTTTCTCGTAAAAGATATATACAAAGGAATATTATTTTGTTATCATCAAAAAATTCGAAATCACAGTTTCGACCTTTCACCTTTTTAACCTTAGTTATAGATTTCAATTAAATTTCGATGAAAAGGCATTTAGAGAATTTCTGTCAACCTGATTATCCAAATACAAGTGAAATCAGAAAGAAGATTGTGTAACGAGCCAAACTGATAAAATTCGATCCACAGGGAAAATTGTAAAATGTAAATCCGGATATAATTTGAAACCAAATAAATGATAAATCGTCTGACGTCTGTACTTTTCCATGAATATAAAAGCGATAATACAAAAGCGCAACATCTTAGGTAAATGGCATTAATTCACAATTTTAACACCTAAAACATAATTTTTTCTCAAATTATGAAAAAAAAAATCTGTTTAATAATCGATCGACCATCAGTCTCTACTTTCGCGCACATATAATCGGAAACAAAGCGTAAAGACTTAAATAAATGAGATGGTATGAGCTTTAGTAACTGCAAGTGTAGCTTTTATTGTATAGTTTTAGTTTCAATCGAACGAAACCAAATGTCTATAATTCGTATTCTGTTTTTCGGTATTTGTGCTTCGATTGCATACCTATTTTCTAATAATTACATACTAGATATGCATAAAAGATTTATATTTCATAACTTGTTTCTCCAGTACTGTGCAATTAATACATGATCTGATTTTCCATACTATAGGATGAAACATACAGTGCTAATATGGATGACTGAAACTCTGAACTCTCTTTGTCCTCAAGGCTGATGTCCAAGGCCCATATATTTATACATATTGAATGGAATAAAGCCTTTATTAAATAGTATGCAAAAACATTTTTCGACCTCTCTCATTTGTCCTTACGCTTTCTTTCTTCTTGTAACCCGGAATTTTATTTACTCCGAAATATATTGGTTAATCGTAATTCTTATCAGGTTGAACCTCTCAGTAATAGTTAATTATAATAAAGGAAAAGGGTAAATAGCAGTTGTTTGTTGGTTGGATTGGATTTTTATGGCACATGAGGCAGAGTTGGCTATGCTGAGCCAAAACACAAGGTACGAATATATTTTAACACGATTAAATGAAAATAAAATTATGTTTCCTCCAGGCTGAAAGATTGATACGAAAACATTTTGTTAAAAGATGCATTTACGAAAAGGTACGAAACTTTAAAAAAGATAAAATTCTATGGCCAAAACAAAAGGTTTAAAAAAAAAAACACAATGATATTTATATAAAATGGATGAAGTTAATAGCTCTTAAAAATTCGAGAATATTTCGGAGAAGTTTGGTCTCCAACCAGTTCATGCAAATCTAATGATGATGAATTAAAGAAATGCATACGATAAAAATTAAATTTGGGACATTCATTTAAAATATGGAAAGCTGTAAGGTTAACTTTGCTATCCGAGCGCTTCGGTACCCTCTCGCCAAACAAAACATGTTTGTGAGTTGGGCGGGTGTGAAAAATTCATAGTCTAGTTAATTTTACATCAGTCCATCGAACGGAAGCAACAGACCACATTCCAAATGTCAGTTTTATAAAATGCAGTTTGCTTCAGGTAAATAGTATAGTGTTATTGTATTTTTAGGAAAATGCATTTCATATTTGTTAAACATGTAAGAAAAGACCTCGATATATCACTTGGAAAAATGATAAAGATAGCTGACTGGATTAGAACTCAGAATAACCTATTCTAGCAGTCATACGTTGCAAAAATAGTATATAAAGAACCCTCGATTAATCAATCACAATAATATTATCTAACCACCAAACAAATGGACAAACTAATAAGAGATAAATAGAACTAATGAAAATGATAAATTTCCCCTATAAATTTGCACACAGGATCATTATTCCACAGATAAAAACAACAATATTTCACACAAATGTTAGATTTGAAAATTATTATTCTTTATGTCATACCAATTTCCTTCTCATACGTTTAAAATTACAGATAAAAAGAAGTTTTAATTTTACGAAAATAAAATAGCATGGAAGTAAATGAAAACATAATGTTTCTGAAAACTGCAAACTTTTCTCAAGAAATAATTAATTTGTGTTACAAAGAACGCATTTTTTCCACTCGTTTATCTACATTCCTTTGATTTTCGAATCGTAATTTATGGGTTTTAGATGTCTTCTCATCTTTCATAAAGTCCTTTTTCAATTTCCCATAAGAATTGGCCTCTTACTTAGCCTCGATTACGTTATTTCCTGGAAAAAGGAAGATACTATTTTCAATTGCATTTCAATGAAATCCAAAGATTTAATGGGAATTCAGAGAAAAGATATACATTAATATTTTTCTGATTAAAATTTATATTCACAAAAGGAGGCAATTATTTATTTTGAGTTAAAATGCCTTAATATATTAAAACAAAATTTTATATGCTTCTTGATTTTAGTCTTTTACAATTTGAGAACATAATAAAGTAAATTGGAGTTTTATTGAAAATATTTCTTCCTAGTATTCAGATATTTAAAGTCTTCAATGATCAATTAGACTTGCATTTGGTTCTTTTAAATTATAATTGGTTCGGGTAATCACAAAAAGAAAACTAGAAGAATAAATCGATGTGGAAATGTGACAAATTTATGTATATAAGAGTAATTATGTCTATACACATGAATGTATGTGTTAAAATTTGAAACATTGCTACGAAAGATGCAAGTAGGTTGCCATGCCATCACAGTTATGTTGTAACGTCACCTGCCAAATCACATATTGCGAACATAAAAAGTCTTAATATAACATCTGGTGCCACTAGTGACATGTACGTATTATGTATCAATATACAACAATCTCAACTATCTGTTTAACCCTTTAAAGGGCCATTTTTTTCTAGTCATATTATGTTAAAATATTTTTAGGTTTGAAATTAGAATAAGAAAAGGGATTCATTTAGCTTATTAGATAAATTTAATTTGATTCATTAATTAATTTGCTTAATTAATAATTAAGTAACAAATCAAGACACATCATTTTGCGTAAGATAAAGAACTGGCACATCTAAGTTTCTGTCATTGTAAAAAAAAAATGTCAGAACTTATGCCAACCTACATAATTTCATACAAATATTGATAAATTTGGTGGGAAGCATACTTCCCACGGCCTAGAAAGGGTTAAGAGTTGAATTAGCTAGTCTATACAAATGTTTTAGATCAATGGTCTATGGTATACGACATTTTAGTATAATAGTGGCGATATGATAAGATATCGCCCGTGTTGCTGTGGCGATATGCTTCACAAATTGTAAATGACTGAATTTCACTAAAGTGTCCAAAAGCTACATACATACATCATAAGCATTTCGACTAATAAGGGATTGGAAAAATTTGCTATGTTATCTGCATAATTAGGAACAGGACTTTTATACATGACATGGCTTTTCAATTATCATTAATAAGCTTTTACACATGACTTTTAATAAACTTTCATTAATAAACTTTCAGACTTGTCTTTGGCTTTGAAACTATTATTAATAAAATATTAGACATGACTTTCAAACTATCATTAATAACTTAGCATCTTATGTCCATGCTTATCATATCTAAGTACGTACTCTATAAAAGAAGGATTGTTTATTGAATTCTAAGTAATTAGTTCAAAACTTAAAATTAGGAATACAACATTTCATACTGAAGGTAACCACAAACTGTCTACACCGCTCCGCCGGAAGGCACACGGAAAAATTTAAATGACCGGTCCGCCGTGACAGCAACACTGTGGTTGAGTCCTAAGGGCCATCACCAGCCACGGTATAACCCTTCCCTAAGGAAGTGCTTCCCGTCATCAGTGGGAGCTGCCAGATCTTCACCTTTTCGTGTACCCACAAGGACGGCGGGAACAACTACCATGCTTAAGCTTATCATCCTCAATTATAAATACACCCCTCCCCCTCACGTGGGACTTAACAGATGATAAGTCAAACAATTGAAGCTACATATAAATCCAGAATTTCAATTTAATGTAATTTTTTTACTGCTAAATTGATTATTCTTTCATGTTTGCATCGATTCATAAAATGAATGATCCACTGAATCCGGTCTTAAGGAAAACACCTAATTTTGCTTTCGAATTAACCGAAATAAATATGGCTATTAAAAATATAGGCATAAAATTATCAAATGAATTTGCTGAAAAGTTTATTTTTATCGTCTCAGGAAATCTCAAAGAGATTTAACAATTATATATGAGGGTATATTAGCCCTGAAATGGAAATAGTACTGAATAGAAAATTTAGCAGAACATATTATGAAACCGCATGAATTTTCGGCATTTTGTGAGGATTCAAAAATGTTGAGTACTTTTCAGAGAATTTAATACAAAACAGAACGATATAAAATTGTATATCACTTTCCACAAAACTTCACTTAAGCCATAAATGGTATAAGCAGCTTTGAAAAAATAACCATAAGAAGTATCAAGATTTTGTTCCAAGAATGGAAGTAAAAAGGAAACATTGTAGAAGCGAAGGTTGGAACTCAATATTGAATTTCCCTCCCTTCGATACAGAGTATACAGCTTTGTCGAACGATAAAATCGGGCATCCGAAATTCCGGAGCAACGATATTGAAATCCGGAAAACAGGAATCAGTCCTGAAGTTAAGGTTTGTTTCCCCTTACAAGAAATTTCCTTGTTTTCAAACAATTCGTTCCAGATAGAATGTCAGAAAGAATGGGTTTCATAAGAAAAATGATGTTAAGATGGTTGCGATAGTGGTGAAATGGAAATTTTAAAAAAAAATCGAAATATTAAACTAGATATTTAAAATCTTGAAGAAAAGATATTGAAATAGGTTATTTTCTAAAGTCTGCTCTCAATATAAAACTGCAGGCTGAATTCACCATAAACTAATCGGTGGTTTTGCATTATATTTACCTTAATGCCTAATTCCTCTTATTACCTTTTTCAATAAGAATTTCCTGAACATCTCTAAATACTTTTGGGAATTATCAAGCTACCGTTACATTTCTTTTTCTTTTTTATAAATGCCAAGGAATATATCATTCGAATTAATCAAAGTCAAAACTAATAATTGTAGCTGTCTTGATGTCCCTTTTATCAAAAATAATTCATGCAATATTTTCTGCTCTTTGTTTCCGTTTCAAAAAATAGAATATTTTGAGAAAGAAAAGTGTAGGCATCTAAAAGTAACATAAAAATCAAAACGAAAATGAAACAATTAAGAGGAGTGGAGAGCTTTTGAGAAATATGTTTAGAAAAGATTAAATTATATTTTTTGTCTAAAATTTGACGATTAATCCAGGTTAATATATTCCAGCCTTCACGTTTGTTATTATCTGGAAAAATAATGGGAAGCTATGAAACTCGGGCTAAAATAAAGTAATTATCATATATAAATATGCGATATTCGTCGACAATTTAATTTAATATCCATACGATATGGAAGATTTAGTGAGCAAATTTAAAATTTTACCAACGAAAGTTTCTAAATCTCTTGAAATATTAAATATCTTCAATAACCATGTCAAATTATTATGTGGAGTTTTAAAGAATCGAGTGCCTTGTCGGTACCGAAGATCAATTACATTTTTGAAACAGCTTGATATAGTATATGTACACAAATATAGGCTCCCTATAGATAAGAAGTTGACTCCCAACTAAATGCATGAATTTGTCAAACGTCGACGGATATGGTTGTTGAACAATAGATAGCAAACGTGACCTTTTTACTGATGACGTAAAATAATCATATGCATACAATAAATAACCACCCTAAACTATACAATAATATAACCATATGTTTGCCATAAAATATAAAATAAAAATTTTAGTTTACAAATACATTTTTATATTATCGTCTTATTTATTTATTTCTGAAATGAATTCGAATAGAACAGTTCTGGAGATAACTGGAAAAAAAAATAGATATGACATTCACTAAGCGTTTTACTTCCCTATTAAAGCGAAGGTGAAATTATTAGTTCGTACTTACATCGAGAATTGCAAAGTCATATATCTTTGATAAAATGCATATTCTCGAATCAAATACACGTTTTTCATTTAATTCTGAAATTGTATCAGTAATTTCAACCAAATAAATAAATGACAAAGATGTGTTAGTGCAATATCTGATAATCATACAATTTCGAGAATCACAAGAATCCGTTGCGTATAAAAGAGATTCGAACAAACATATTTGAATATACCATTACGATTTTTTAAATCACTTTGTCAATAATAAGACGATAGGAATTTTCAAAATTAGAATATCAGAAAAAAGCAAACTATTCCTATAAAGACTGTTACAGTAGCATGGCGGCTGAGTCTTGGCTTTAATGTTCGCTCATCATAAATTCAAGTTCTAATTCCGCCAAAAAAGGCAACTCTACTGCATTTTAAAACTGCAATCATAAATAAGGCATGATCAAGTTATGTGGTTTGGAATTTAGAGAATGCATGTTCGATGTTTCGGGATGACGACCTCGTCTTCTGACCACTAGACTAAAATCAACTGATTTGTAAAAACAAAATATTTTTATAAAATAATTAAAATCAAATACTGGGATTAGAATAATGAATTAATGTTTTCCTCATCATTTATTCCTATACATTTACTCCATTTTAAACAGTATTTAAATTCAATTGTATTATAAAATAGATCTTGTATAATATTCAAATAATCATAAAAAGGTTATTCTTATGGATTTTTATTTTTACCTTTTTCAGATTTCAATTTCAAACTAGATAAAGCATTCTCTTAAAATTAAAGGAAATACTATTACATAATACATGTTTATAAATTTAAAGAGCAATAAATTCTCTTTAATGCATCAGAAACCCCTTAAACCGCCGCCCGTATCGGAAAACAGGAAATGTGTTCCGAATGTCTGCCTCATGGAGTGTTTACCATTACTTGTTTAAAATAGTCTGTTGTGCGTTTCAGTAAACATCAGATATATTGAAGGGGAAAGGGTTTGCGTCTATGTTATGGGTAACATTGTAATATAAATATGGGAACTATAACATCGAGGTAAAGCCTTTAGCAGTTTATAGTCTATTGCTTTTAAAATGTCGAATAAAGAACTCTATATAGCATTTTACTTGAATTGATTGTTTAGAAATAAGCCATGGAGGATGTGAATTATATGCCATTATGCTGAAAAAAACCAATTTTCTATATTTCTTTCGATAGAAATTTGAATATTTTATGCTACATCATTTTAAATTCATAGCCGTTGTTGTTATGATATGAATAAAATAGTAAAAGGAAAGTAAAATTTGGTATATTAGTTTATTCGTATATCACAGTGCACCTGTGCATCGAATTTTTCATATAAAATCTATAATTTTCATGTAACAGTTTATTTGAAAGACTAAGACTCTTCAACAATATAATGTATCAAGTGACTTGAACCATTTTGTATGAGTTCTAATAACAGAAATATTCCAAATAATAAGTCTAATTTAATCAAGGAAGAAAACAATTTGTTAAACTTAGTTGTAAATAGATTTCTTTTCTCTGAAAATATTGATATTTTACTCAAAATTTTAAGCAGCTTAACGTTTTAACTACGCTTTTATTTATTGACATTTTTATAAATTTTGTCCTTAAATACAATCTCCCTAGTTGTTAATAGATATCTATTTAATTATGTTCTGATATAAGAAATTTAAATGAATAGTATTAAATATATAAACATATATTGCCATTCTGTATCAGTTAAGCAGAAATGAACCAATGCATTTCCGAAATAAATAGGTTTTTTCATATCCATTTACATTAAATGACTTTGAACTATTAAACTCTAAATGCATATTATATGCTATAATATTTGATTTTTTTCCCTCTCTGCAAAAATGTGCATCATTCGGTCAGCAGTGTGTTGAAACAATTATATGTTGACGTGAAATTAAATTCTGTGAAAATCTGTTGCGTAGATAACTCGTGTGTTATCTAGAGTCAAAGATAATACTCGCTAATTTCAACTCGAGACTTTATTCAAGGAATTAGATATTATACCTGTTTTTATCCGCAAAACGAAATGACTCGAATCTTCTAGATTCAGAAAGGTACAGAAATAATAAGAACATTCTAGAACAAACGAGAAATAGCAGAAAGTAAATGAATAATAATAAAAAAAAACAATTTTTAAGCAGCTTGCCAGCAGTCAAATACGAATTTGTTACCGCCGCTTTCAGTTCATAGCATTCTACTTCTCAGCCATTCAGCCCGCGAACAGTTAGAACAAATTTCGTTACATTATCATCCATACAACTTCTTTCACACATGCATATTTGTCTTGCATATTATTTTCTTCTTCTAATTGTTCGTCAATATTAATACAGACCCCAAATTATACCTCATGAAAGAGATTTTACAAAATAACGACTGATTTTGATATTGCTTGGAAAGTTAATTTCAAATATGAAAAAAATCCTCTATGGGTAAAGGGCCTCTTTTACACATTCCGGGGAAAAAATATTTTTAAATGCTTTTCAACTTTTTCAAAATATTTTTGAATGCTTTATTTACAAATTTGTTATTTACCAACCATTGGAAATAAATCAGATCAATAAGGTCTATTATTGTTAATAGAACACGTCATATGTATTGAATTATTATAGAAGAGGAGAGTATTCCATATCACATGAATGTGACTTATCTTTCAAACTGGCTTCCTCCAAATCGATCTATGATCTACGATAAAAGATTATGTTTGATTATCAATAACAATGGCGTTTGTTTCGAATAAAAGTAAGCTTTTGATATGATGTTTATTGTATTAGTTAATATATTTTCTATTCAATTTATTTCTGTAAAATAAAATATTTGTATCTGGCCTTTCTATGCTTTGTATTATCATTTCCATATTTCTTTATTTAATCACTTCATTATTTTTGAGAATTATTATATTAAAATGGTCATGGGGACCTTATGTAACATTTAAATCTGGAAAAAGGCGAATCATAGCTTTAAGTCAGAACTTGAAGCTTTTTTATAGATTTTCCGATAGTATTCAGTATGCCGAAAATAGATGAATAACATATAACGCAATTCATTAAGGGGGATTTAGTCAGTCGCTTTATAAGAAGTGAGTTTTTAAATAATTATATAATGGCTGAAATGCTATTATAGTTAGATATATGTAATGATTGATACAAGAAATCATTTTCGTGATTTTTACGACAATGCATATTTTATGATTGTAAGAATTATTATTTTCACGATGAAAGAGGGACAAAAAATATTCTTATGAATAATGAAGATGAAAACTAAGCACTTGATAGATATTTTATTTTTCGTTTCGGTGCTCTCAGGGTTATATTTCTTGACATTAATTTTATTACTATGTTACAAATAAGCAAATACATAAGCGATCTCTTAGCAGTGTTTTAAGTGTTTCAGGATTTTATGAGCGAAGAAATACGTGGCATTTTCCAATTTATTCTTAACGACCACATTAAGCTCGTAAATCAGGTACGATCTAAAGAAAAGAGACACAAATATTTTAAGAGTAAAAGATGATGCATATTTAATTATTATTGAATTTTAGAAAAAAAAATAATCGATGGAAATCTTTTTTATTTTCTAATTTCATTTAATTTAAGGTATGGAATTTTAGTTTTTCCGAACTGCTGAAAAAGAAAAGCAGAAGTAAAATGCATGTTGATGATGAATAAAAAAAAATTATGTCATGAACAAATATTATAAAAATTATATTATAGTGGAAAATAAAAAACATGAAAATCCATGAATATTAATAACGATACAAAAGAGCTTTGACAAGACAAAAAGCTTTGAAAGGACAAAATGATTTGGTAATGTATCAGAAAGTGTTTGAATTCATGAAGTGCATTAAGGAAATTTTGAATATTGTTTATAACATGATGATGCTTATAAATTGTCTTCTATCTACAAATTGAAATTAAAGGTTGAAATTGAATCGAATTGAATTGAAATATAAGAAAGAGTGTCCCTAAATATTACACACGTTTTGTTGTTTATAATTAATAGAAATGTTAAAGTTTCACCGCAATATTTTTGAAAAATATTATCAATTAAAAATCACTTTCTAACTTTTTAAAATCGAATTTTTTTTTAAATTAGCCTTTAAGTGATATCCATTATATTTCCTTGCAATGTTTCTCTAATTTTTATAATTTTTAAAAATATTTTAATGTATTTTACTATAATAATGTGCATTTCTTTAGTTACTGAATCAAAACAAGATAATAAAATTGAATATATTTTTTATTGGTACTTTACAAATAAAAATTTAGAGATACTAATAATACAAAGGATTTTTTTTTTTGAAAATACAGGAAGACAGATTAATATGTCTTTAACCATTTGTCCCCTACAACTTTAAGGATTCGACATTCGAATCTTTTTTAAATCTTTATTTAAACTCGTTTTGAAGATTACATAAAATTGCGTAAGTTCTGTACCACGTGGATGAGGGATGTAGTTCACAATGGGTTTATGTTTTTATTACTTTCTTGCTTACGAAGAATACAGAACGAAAACGCTGCAATCTCCAAAAAATAAAACTTCAAGAGTTTGACTAATATCCATATTTCAGATCTCAGTACTCGGAGGAGTTTCAGGTGAATTATTCACTCAGTTTTGAACTGAATTTCAACAAGAAAAAAATTATAAGAAAAAAATTAAATTTTATTTGCTGCTTAAGGAATTATTGTACGGAAGGAATTTATAATTAAGTTACAGTAACTAAAATTCGATTAATTCTATTATTTTAAAAAGAAATTTTAAAAAATCTATTAAATAGTACATTTATATTCCTCACATTTTTGTGTTCTATATCTTATTAACGCAAAACTAAATATAATTACAAACATTTTTATTTATCTGTACCTGATAAACGTAAAATGAAACATATTTATAAATCTTAAATACAATTATTCCATAATCAGAATCGAGCAAGCATTGAATACGAAACAACTGACCAATGAATAAAATGTCTGATTAGCATCTCGGCTGTTGCCAGGATGCATAATAATTAACGAGAGACACAAATTACAAATTTACGGTTACTCTGTTATTAATTTTATTCCCTGTTTCTCTATACAAATGGAAGATGCCTTAATGTCATTAAACAAAATACTGAATCAAATAATATTATATGATGATAGTAATAAACTCCGATCAGTTATAGCGCTCATACTAATTAGGACTACTCTATGTGACATCTATATATTTAGAAACTGTATTCCAGAGTCACTAGAATTCACAGAACAAGTCATGATTTTTGGGAAATTACTATTCATTATCGTACTGCTAATATAGTTGAGACATATCAAACATATTAAATATGTGTCATTAAATTTGCATAGAGGTGATTTAATTCAATAATATTCATCTATTTTTGTAGAAATTCTAATAATATCCCTGTAAAAGCGTTGTTGTAATGATATTGTAGATGATTATTAAATACCATATATTCAATTACTGCTTTATTTAAATATTTTGTTTAGTTATTACATCTCTTTTCATTGCATAAAAAATAAAAATAAAAGAATCTAATCATTTTTGTCTTTTGAATAAAAGAATTCGGAAAATTTGATGAATTTTTATGCTCAATAGAATTGTACTTTTTCAATTCCTACTATAAGTTCACACTCTCTCTATATATTTATATCTTGTTCAAATTTTCAATAAAATAATTTTTATTCATCCACTCAAGTTCAAATACATTTTTTAAACTTGTAGTGGATGACTCTTGATGTTAATGCAGTTTTTTTCAAATATTAATTAATTAATTAAATTTGTCCAGTAGTTTCTATTTGGTCGCCAAAGTCACCAAATCCGTCTACATTTCGCAAATGGTAGACAAGTTTGCCATAAATTTTGCAATTATTTAATAAAAAGTAAGTAAAATAAAAAAAAATGTTGATCTAAGTAGAAATTGACTTTAAAAAATTTGTTTTTTATATTAGTTGTTATCTAATAATTTAATCCTAATTAATATTTGTGATACAAAAACAATTTAATTATAATAATGATTTATTTGTAATATGCTTATTAGTAAATTTGTTCAAAATTTCATTGTATTTGTTTCTATAATCGTAAGCGTGTGGAATTTGATATGAAAAGCTACTTTAAATAAGGTAAACAATAATTATTACAGTACAGCAAATTTTATAAATACAATGGAAACTCACTTTTATTTGAGAGGCGAGTATAAAATAAAGTCTTGAATTCTACAAAGCGAAGTTTAAGAAACACAAACATTTAATAAAAGTTTATTGCAATATTTCGGATGGAAAGTTTATTAATGATATTTTCAGAATTTTGCATTTATTTTTCCATTTAATATTAAGTCAAATAGAACATTACTAAATTATATTCTGTAAAAAACCTGAAGCTGTGTAGAATTTTGAAAATATTTGAAGAAATATAAGCATCTAAGTTTTATTGCCTTTCTACAAATATCACTGTTTCGTATGCTTAACTTAATTTTTGGACACCAGATTATTCAAAATTATTTTTATCTATAGAAACATTGCATCAAAAAAAGATGGAAGCTTTGTTTTCAAAATTTTTAACAAAAAATTAATAACATGCCTTAAAGTTTAATAGTTGAAATTATTTATTTCATTAGTTGTAATTCAAGGTATATATTAATTAATTTGCATTTTTAATAGTTAAATCTTTCGATATGGGCAAATCCCTAGCAAATAACTTTTAGAAGGGGTGAGAAAATACTGTCTTGGTTCACCACTATCTCATTTTTCTTCCATTTTTTTTCGTAAAGACTAATAAAATGCTATGTAAAGCATCAAGCCTAGAAATAAATTAAGATCTCTTTTCTTTGAAAGAGAAAGCATTAAAATAACTGATATTCTTAATGATATTTAGAGCCACACAAGTTGGTATTTTCAACGATATCAGCACATTGCCGATGATAATTTCAATTACTTTGCCAATAACTTGCAGCATTTACTTTTTATGATGACTCATTTGTGTTTTGATCTATGATATATGTGATATTTTTTTTTCTTAAAAGAGGTATTTAAAGTATTTATACAAATTTGTTTTATCCCAGTGTTGAAAAACAGGACAAATATTTCTGCGTTTTCAATATACAATACTATATTGATGAAATTTTTCATTTTAGATAAATACATATTTAATATACAACTATGTTCAGTATCAAAATGACATTGTGAGAATGTGAACAATTTTCATCTTATTCTCTCTCATTCAATATGAAAAACTTTATTTATTTATTTATCAAAAACCTATCTAGATCAAGAAACAAAAAAGAAATTTTCAAAATTTTGTTTTCCACAATCTTAAATTTATAAATCATGCTATCAAACCCTCTTAAAAATAACCCCCAATTTTCTTTGATTTAAGCATAATTTTCTGTTAGGCACCTTTACAAAAAGAACATTATTTTATCCCTTTTCCCGTATTGATGAGAATTTTAAAATGTAAAGCTTCGCGCTTTAAGGTACTCAAAGGGGCAATAAATAAAATTGGTTTCGAGTTTAATGACTTTACCACTCGAGATATCCCTTCAAAGTGAAAAGAACTGCGCTTTTCTCCATTTTCTTTCCTGAAGAAAAAGGGGATAAAACGGCAACGGAACACTTGATGATCCCATTTCGTGACTTAATCAATGTTGAGAAGTTTAAATAAGTTTCAACGATTTTTCTTCAGTTTAAAGTAAGAATTTTTCATAGATAAAGATCTTAACTCCTTTCTAGAAATTTTGTTTGGCTGAATTCGATTTCTCCCTAGTCATATAGGAATAGTACTGTTTTCTTGTAATGTTGTGAGCGGAAATCAATTTAATGGTAAACTTTATAAATAGTATTCTTTTCAAATGGGGTTTCAAAGTAATCTAATGAAGTTCTGCTGTTGAATAACTTTTAAGATTTTATTGCAATTGCTGTTGCGTAATAGTAACGACTAGTTGTAAAATTTAATTCCAAAAACAAAAGAAAAAAATTATTTTTAGATCATTTTAGATGTTTATTACATGAATAGTTCATATCGATATTTATTTCTTATCATAATATTTTAATAACATTACTTCAAACAAATAAATAAATATATGGATAAATATATAGCAGTGTACAAATTCTCAAAATTAATATGGATTTAAAAAGAGATTTACATCATTTCATAGAGTATTGGTTAATTAAAAATGCATAGGTGTAATTTGAATATCATGTTGCTGATATATATAAATGAATAATTTATTGCGATTTTAAATTCAAAGGATTTTATAACGAATTAAAATTATGTATATTTTTGTAACAATTTTGTAACAAAATTTTATTAAAATTTTAACGATTTATAATCATATTTTATAATAAAAATACGTGTATTACCTCTTTAATTGTATTTCATACTCATATAACTTTTTTATTATATTTTATACTCAAATAACGTCTTTATTATATTTTATTCCCATGTTTTTGAAAAGTGTTAGTATGCTCATTTATTGATTTCAGTATAATAGAAGATAATGCCTGCACATAAAAGTTTAATAACAGGATTCAATTTTAATATCAGCTGTTATATTTCATGCTAGTATTAATTTATTTTATCAGCCGATTATTCGTTCGAATGGAGATAAATTTGAATTTTGAAGTTCAGATTTTAACTAATTCAACCTTAATTTTCGTCTAGGTATTTTACTATTTTAGTCAATATACATTATACTTTGGCACTTTCTATGCTTCGAAATTACTGAAGTCACTTTTTATCAATATCTTAGATAAAAGGCTCTTGTATTTGCACAACACCCTTACCACTACTTTTAATGCAAACATTCTTACAAATATTTTGTAACGAAATGATATTATTTATATTTTGTATTTTATACTTATCCCTATTTCTAATTATTTATCTTATTTATAAATTTCCGATTGTAAATAAAGTTGGATAGCTCAGACGTGTCTTGCCTGACTGGTAACCATCTATCTACAAAGGTGACCCGATATCTTTGACATCTATCGTGCGGGGATTTGGTTCGTACTCCAGCAGAGACTCTGCTTGTGCGTTACGTTCCTTCCGTTCTAGGATGTTTCTACTTTCCGCCGCTGATGTTGCCACTAGTCTCTGCTCTGTATATGTTGTTAACAGTTTCTGCCTCTGCAGATGTCACGACTAGTCTACACTGGTGATTTTGCACTACTCTCTTAATGCCGCTCTGATTCCGTAATCTGGTCCTACTGGAGCGCCATCTCTGTCATTTTCCAAGTCTGTAAAATTGAACTTAGCTGCGCTTCAAGTCAACCGTCCGATTTTCTGTCTACTTTCTCCAATCCCATCATGAGGTGAACTTGAAAAAAGAGATTGAGAAGTTGCAAGAAACAGTTCAGAAGCTGCAAAGGATATCTGATCCCATGATGAAAACGATTCAATGGATATGCCCACTGTTAATCGGATTTCTACAAAATTATCGACAAAATTACTTTCTGGTCGGACAAACCAGTTGTATGGTTCGCTGAAGCAGAATCCCTAGTTTGCAATATCCCGAATAATCCATAGTTTGCAATATCCCTTCTGATTCTACAAAGTTCCACTACATTGTGGGCAACTTGGATAGTAGATATCCGTCTGAGGTTGACGATATCATTATCAACCCTCATCTGCCGATATCATTACCTCATCTACAGCTATGGGCCAAGCGCTGAAACAGCAACTCATCCATCAACTCGAACTTTCCGAGGAACAGAGATGGCAACAGTTGTTGTGACTTGAAGAATTGGGTGATCGCACACCATCTCATTTCCTTGGCCGGCAATCTCGTGATAAAATCCACACTTCTTCACACCTTGTGGCTCCAGAATTTGCCTCTTCACGTGAAGGCTATTCTTCAGGGACGGTCCAAGCTAGAACCAAAGCAAATGGCTGATAGAATTATGGAGGTTTCACTTCCATCTCCTTTGCCTTCTACGAGTTCTACCCAACCGCTGGTTGCTTCTACAGTTGCTGCAGTGATATTGCTACGAAAGTCGAGGATAGGATCTTGCTGAACAAGAAAGACTTCTACAAATAAACTCAAGTTCAAGAATCTCACGGAGTTCTTCGTGTCGTAGATTTCGCCCAAGTCCTCATCCTGTCGACAATTACGCATAAACAGTTAATTTCAAAGTATTTCAAATCGAAACCAAAAATGGCCGTGGAAAGAAGTTTATTTAAAAAATATCTATATTTCATTTTCGGATGATTTAATAACTACTTTGTGGCTGCAGCATCCCTCCCTCATTGTAAATGTTCAGCGACATATTTCAGTCAAAATAAACTTCAATGATCTATTTGAAGAGGAAATGAAGCAGGAAATTTTCTGAACAGCAGAATATAAGGAATTGAATTACCAGAATATTTTTAAATAAAGCTCAAAAAGAATTTGGACCATATTTCTGAAAAAAAAAATAACTTTGATTATCATAAAAGAATCATTTCCAGATTTCTAACTACATTTTAAACTCATAAAAAAATATCTGGGCTCTAAAATTTTAAATAAATTTATCCGCATCATTTTCTATGATTGTTCAAAATATTTTAAAGGAAAGCAATATTTGTTTCATTTTAAATTCAGAATGTATTACAATTTTCTTACTGTTATTATTTATGTAATATTCTGTGAATATTTTTTTTTCCAATCAAGTAAATTCATTTTCAAAAACTATTTAATATAATAAACATTTCACTTACAGAATGTGTGCAAATTAATTTTTCAAGAGTATTAGTTTTTCAATACTAATTTCAATATCCAACAGAAATTTTCACACGGAATATTATTGTAATACTGATAAAGTAACTAACATATTTTCAAGAATTTATTGATTTTAATATTATAAGACTTGCAGGTTTAGATTTATAAGCCTCTCGGCATTGGGACCTATACTTATAAGAAAAACTAGAGTAAAAAATTAAATATATTATTAAATGTAATGAAAATTCAACTCTAGGTATCATGTAAAATTCAAGAAGTAAATTCACTTTATTTAAATTCAAAACTAACAGTAAAGTGATGGAATTTATACCACTATTTCCTCTTCTAAAATAAATCTGAATATCTGAAGTGATGAAACTCTGATGAAGATGAAAAAGCCACCATCCTTAACATCATAGAAGGAATTACAATTACTTTGCCTAAGCACATTTTATATCATCAGTTAAGTGCCGTCACAGTACTCAACTCTCATTATCAAGCAAACAGACGTTGCCGAAGTAGCAATAAGGCGTATTCGTGTTCTTCATACTAAACAACCTCTAACCAAGTGTAAGTAGCCATCTCGCTAATTGTGTTTTCGAATGCGGTTTTTTGGTGTTGATTTTTTTTTCATGCGGTTAAGACTCAATTAGATACCAGGTTGCATGAGGTGTTTACATTAATACCTAATTCATTCTTAACATAATCCGTCTTATTTAACAATACTTTTGAGAAGATAATAATAAAAAAAAACTGAAATAAACGTCAGAGAAAAAAAATAGATGATTGATGTAAGCATATTATGCAATATGTATTTCCTGCAAAAAATGCACTATCTCTTTATAATTGTCTATTTTATTCTAATCACCATACAAATATGTGCCTGAACGCCTAAGTTATGGACAACAGAAAACAATTCTAAAATAGTTTTTGTTTTACTTTCATGCCATAAACCACCGGAGGAGAGGCACCTCGAAAAGAGGATGAGAGTGGTGGAGGATCTGGCTCCTCCCATCGATAACGGGGCATACTTCCTTCGGGAAAGGCTGTACCGTGGCCGGTGATGGCCTTTAGGATTCAACCACAGTTCCTGCAAGTGTTGCTGTTGTGGCAGTCCGGTTATTCTTTATCCGTGTGCCTTCGGGTGGGTCGGAGAGTCAGTAGTATGACTTACTATGTAAAGGTGTTTATTGGTTGAGAACCGCATTATAAAGGGCTTAGAGGCAATAATTCAGTCATATCTTAAGAAAACACATGCATTTCTTTGTCTGATCTATAAATGAAAATGACAATGTTAAATAGATATTTATTACTTAATAATTGATCTTTCTGCATCCAGTTAAACAGTTAAAGGATTTCCGAAGCGTGTATAATAACAGAAGAAATATATTTTTTTAAATATATAATTTATTATAAAATAAATTCTGCATTAAATTAACTTTCTGCACTTTCATGCCATTTTCATATCTTTCACTTTTGTTTTTATTTTCAAGGAAAAAAAAGAATTTTTTTTTCCAATTTTTCACACATATATCTGCAACAGAAAATAATCCGAATATCTTTAGAAAATGAGCGCTAATCAAATGGAGAGAGCTGCCATGGCAAACATTCAGGTATTCCCCGCATTAACCATTATATTGCTTAAATAAATTTACAAAAATTAGCCTTGCACTTTGCTTGCAAATTCCTTGAAATTGCTATAGATAAGATTATAGGAAAACAATAATATAACTTCGTCCCGTTCTTTATATTAACAAATTTGTATTAATGACTCTTATACAAAGCAGTGTTCTAAAGTTTTAAATTAGCAGCAAAGGTTACGGAACGGATTAATTACATTACAGTAATTCTTATTATGAAATAGTTAGAGTCTTGGCGTTAACCATTTCGTTACTGACCCGATCCAACTGTCCGTGCAAATTCTATACTAGTGGGTCGATTTCTGTTTCAAACAAGGGATGGCAGAAGTAAAGAGAGGATGATAATACGTTTTATATCCTACAACTCTTGTTTCGAAACTGAAACCGGCTTGCCAGAATAAAATTAGTACCGTCGGTTGAGTCGAGTCAATAAAGAAAGGGTTAAATTGAATAATGCAATTCAGTACCACGGGAATCTTTAAATTTCAAAGTCAATTATGATAAATAATTGTAGATTACCAACTTTTTCACGATTTGAATGTCATGTTCATTTTCTTAAAAAACGAACTTTGAATTCATATCAATCAGTTATACTACTATGCAAAGATTTACTATGCAATAATTGCGTATTGCAATTTTACTTCGAAAAGTGGACGAGTTCAAAAATTGATACATACGAATGACTTTCACCAATGCTTTTTTTCTTAAATCGAAATAAAATCTATTATTGATTATATTTTTCCTACAACTTATGAAAGCAAAAATCCCTGTTTGAAATCTTTTTGCTAGACTTTACCATTGTTTTTATCACAGTGATGATGAACAACTATATTTTCACAAACTTTTTGAGAATAAATTTAATATTCTTTCAAACAAGCCTATCTCATACCGAAGCAGGTACGTGCAAAGAAGAAAAGTATAAATTTAAGAAAATAAAGCAGGAGAAAAAGTAATGCAATCCTCATATTTCCAAAAAGTTGGAACTTCAGACATGAATAATTAATTTTGTCAGAATAAAGCGATTATTATTATTGTTTATCTCTAAGGAATGGATTTTTTAAAAATAATTTATAAATCGAATATATTTTCAAAATTTTGAGAAGTAACCTCCTATTTTAAAATAGGAAGTTACTATTTACCTCCTAATTTTAAAATGAATATTTAATCGGAAAAGAAAAATATATGAAATCAAATTTCAGTACTCAAATGAAATGTATTTTTAGTTTGTATTTGTATTTACAAAACGAAATTTTTATCAATTTTGAAATGAATTATATTAAATGCAGTGAAATATCATTGGAAATTAAAAGTTTATTTTTTATTCAATGACATTTCAAAATACTTTTACGATCAAATTTAAAATATGTGTTTGCTTATTGAAATAGTTAGGATTTTATTTATTTATATTGTCAGAAATTTTTATTTCCATGTTCATCAACATGTAATTTCATGTTAAAATCAGTTTGGTAAACTATCTATTAAGACAAGTAAAAAGAGAAAGATTTTTTTTCAGGATATATTCTAAAAGATCATTTTACATGAGATTTTTTAAATTGAATAAAATATAAAATAAGAAGTAAAATCTGCTATTTGTATTGATTTATTCCGTATATAAAGAATCCTTGTTATAAGAATATGTATAACTTATGGTACGTTTTACTTATTGTTGGTGTTGCAAAATATTTATAATATGGGAATATTTAAATTCGTTTGTCTTTGACTCGAAGCTTGAAGATAAAAAGATAAAAATACGGATTCATTATTAGCCCACTAGGAAACTCTAGGTTACTGATTAAAGAAAAAGGTACATAAAATAAAATGCATGGTGGTTATAATTAACGTTCTACTTTGAAATGAACATAAAACTACTGGACCAAATGTTATCAAATTTGGTAATACTTTAAAGAAGGTCATTGGAATTTCTTTTCCACCACAATAAAAAAGTTCGAAAACTCAACACCAGGAGAGAAATGGCGATGTGTGCAATATGGTTAAACAAAATAGGACATTAAGATATCGGTTTAAAATTATGTTTAATTGTTTCTGAAACGTGTTAAAAAGTTTGTTCAATGCGACGGCCACGATTTTCTGAAAGCAGGTTGAATCGCATTACTGCATTCTCAACAGTAGTCTTAGCATATCAGGAGACACATGTCGGTGTATCGCACATTTCAGTTCCTCAAAATTGTTTAGATTATCACCATAAACAGTGCTATTGAGATAACACATATTGAACATGCTTTGTAACACTTTTCAGATACGATTAAACACTTTTTAAACCGATGTTTTCATGTCCTACTTTGCTTAACAATATTGCATACAGCGCCATTTTACCCTGGTGGTGAGTTTTTGAACTTTTTTTTTTTTTTGGCAGAAAAGAAATTTCCATAACTTGCTTTAAATTATTACCGTTTAAAGTTATTAAAGTGTGATAACATTTGGTCCAGCAGTTTTCCTTTCGTGGCCGTTTCAAAGTGGAACTTTAATTATAACCACCCTGTACATAAAATCGGTATAAGAAGATAATAATTTACAATTGCTTTTGAAAAAAATTACAATACTTGTATTTTAATAATGATTTGTCTAGTTAAATATTTTTATTCCGGACAAATGACTGAGTATTACTCAAGCGAAAAATTCAACCATTTCGCGAAACTGATATTCTATACAAATCTGGTATCACAAGTAAGAAAGAATGCGATCTATGATTTGCTTTTTTCCGAATGGCATCGAAAAGTCAGGCGAATGTTGCTGATTCACTACATGACGCCAGAAGAAAAGAAATCGTTTGGTAGGAAACAATTTGTCTTCTTTATAATGACGTCAAGAACGTAACTCGGAATCCAAACGGCACTTTATTCCGCCATCGAGACGATATTTTGTTTCCACTTGTCTTATCTTTGTACTCTTATGGTAGGAAATTGTTTTATTTATTTATTGGTACAGGGAAGATAACAGTTTTCTATCTAATTCTTTTGAATTTTGAAACTTTGAAATTCCTCTGAGATTTCAATAAATAATTGCATTTTTCTGTCTTTCAGATATTGAAGAAAAATTGACTTTTCTGAAGAGAAATATGAAATGTCTGAAAAGAGAATGAAATATATGGATCAAAAAGACATTTGGAAAAGTTGAATGATGGAAATTAAAATTAAAGAGGAAGAAACTCATATAAATGGTAAAAAATACTTTTAAGTGATTATTAAAAAACGAAAATAAAATGCGATTTTATTTAAATAAGAAAACATTTGAATTATTTTTTATCATAAATAGACATAATTAATGCCTCTATTATATAATATTTGCATATTAAATCAGTATTCATTAAGAATTAATGAAAGTATTTTATAACTTGTCATACTCGAATGATTCTTCAAAACATGAATTGGCCTAGGCGGCCTGGTGGTAAAGTCTCCGCTTAGAGGTCAGAAGATTGCAGGTTCGAGACCCGATTCCAACAAAGAACCAACATGTAAGCGAGTCTGGTGCACGTCAAATCCGTCAGGGCTAAATGTCCTCCAATGATATAATGTGGAAGTTTGGAGATGGGAATTGAGGCATTGAGGGGGATGGCAATTGAGGTGCCATTCTCGTCATCTGACCGTAGTTCAAGATCACAGGGTTAGTCCTAAATTAGACCTAGTGTTGCTTCAAAAAACAGAACAATAATATAACTGAACGGAGCTCAAATTACAAATTTCAATTAATTAAAGTTAAACCAGATTCAAATAAATCCATAAATGCTATCCCAAATTAAAATGCAACCTACAATCCATAATTAAACATAGATTTATTTCCACTTTTAAATTATTCTATATTTAGAAATTCCATATATATATTCGTCTTTTAAACACATAGCTAACTACAATCTTATTTCTAAAGTCTTCATCGTTTTTAAATTTAAAATAATTTTGGCAATATCATTTAAAAAGAAATATGTTATTTCAAATTATTTATATTTTTCAACTTTTGAATCAAAATTCATACCAATTTTTTATTCAATTTTATTCAATATATGGACAAAATATATTATGCATGAATAATGAAGATTTTTTTCCATGATTTGAAAAGAATCAGTTTTTATTATGCGATATTTCTTAAGAGATAAAGAATGAAAATACATTTTCACATGCTTAGAACAAAAAATAAAAAAACTGATAATTGCTTTGACAATCAAAAAAATAAATTTAAAAAAATATTTTAAGTTTTTTAAATGCAAACTCTAATAAAGAAAGTAAGTTTTTGTTTATGTATGCTATAGGAAGAAGCGTATTGCAAGATAAATCTTTCAATAGTTAATTGCGGATTACAATATTAAAAATCCTCGCTTTTTAAACTAAGTGAGTGCCTCTTAACTCAACACTCATGCTTTGTGAAATTCTAGAACAAGTATTCGCCAAACGAGATTAAATTTTGGGGGTGAGTTCCAACCGTTTTAAAAAATAATTTTTCCCATATTTTTCCATTTTCTCCACATTCTTTTCAGATAAAAAGGATGAAATTCGATGTGTAAGAGAAAGAAAAAGAACTTCAATATTTGGTGTGTAAGTTGTATTGCAAGAAAGAAAAATATAGAAAGAAGAACCCACAATACAGCATTCCGTGAGAAATATTGAGGTTAAAGTTCCGCGCAATTCTGTTCTGAATATAAGACTAAAGAATAAAATCGCCACATACTACAACGGAGCTCTATACAATATATTAAACTCACTTTCCGGAATTCAGTTTCCAATTTTGTCTTCTAAGAAACTGGAACTGGTATTTCTTTTTTTTAGCAATGTGAAATAAGTTGAGAGAATATTAAACAAAACTTCCAAAGCAACTGTATGCAGGATAATATCAAAATCATTGGAAATAAATTCTTGTTTCCATATGCAGAAATTTGTTTCATAATTTAATTAGTTTCAGGAAATAAATAAGCTACTGAAAATCAAGAAATTCACATTTGTATTCAGTAATCATGATTTTTAAGGCAAATTTAGTAAAGAGTCATTGACGCATTGACATTTTAAACAGAAAAAAAAATTTTTTCTTCTACGAATAAACCTTAGTAAGTAATGATGTATTTAAAATCCAAATTTCAGAAGATTTTAGAGCATTAAGATGTCTGGAGGAAAATAATACTGTTACAAACCTGTAATTTTGCTTCCCAGTACGACTAGTGCCATCGTGGGAAAAACCGTTGCAGGATCTGTCCTGTGCGGGCTGAACGGGTGCCGCGTCAATGACCTCAGAGCTTGGCGACTAATTTGGCGAGTTTGGCGACTAAATGGATCATACTGGAAAGGTCAAGAACGTTCACGATCCATCTACTAAGAACCGAGATACGCCGTGATCGGTCTGGAAGATTCTAGCCCCGCCTTCCGGAACTATAAAATACAGGCACTCTGAAGCTGAGAGGGAGTCGTGTGTGATAGTAGTCGGAGTCACCGACAAGTAAAAGAATCAGAGGATTAGACAGCAAGCAAAATGCTGAACTAGCGATTAAATGCGCTGCGTTATTACGATTGATTGACGGTATTTGTAGAAAAAAATTTGTAACAATACTTTCCTGAATTCTTTTAAATATCAACGAGTCATTTTAAGATACTTCCTCAAATTGATCTTTGATTAGACCAGAATGATGAAATCTAAAACTTCATAACTTGATCAATTTTGGTCGCAGAAAGGTGTACTTTCGTTTAAAATGTAAGCATGTTCCATATGTTAATGAGTAATATGATACTTTTTGAAGAAAAAGCAGAATTAAAAAAAAATACATTCCTTGACACAAATTATTGCTATAATTTCTTTTCTTCTTTTTTGCGGGTTTTCTTAGAATTTCTTTCTCGAAATAAGGACTTTGTTTTATTCCCTGTCATTTCTTCAAATTGATATTTAAAACCCGCCACCAAAAATTAATTCGATATTCAAATAATGAAAGACATGAAATCAAAATGCTTGCCTTTGCAATTTATGTATAAATATCCATGTGACTTTTGAAAATAGATGCTTATGTCCTCATTTTGGGTTAAAATTTTGAAGCGATTTTTTGTTGGTATTTTTAAACAAATTTGATTAGGAAAGGATAAAAACTGAATTCCAAATTCGTAAATTCACAGTTTTATCAACAATACTAATTTATCAATTTAAATTTTTCAGATAAAAATTATTATTTCCTTATTTACAACAGAACAGTCTATTTTAATTTCAAAATATATTATAAGTATAAAAGCATTTCATTATAAACAATAAAATTCAGAAAATAATTTTTTTTCATAATTGACAGTTAATTTTCAAAACATTTACTTAAAATAAATCAAAATATATTTCAAAATCCCAAATTAATTATGCAATTAATGCTTCCGTGCAACATTTTCCCGCTGTTACCACCACATTCCTGACCAATAATGCATTTTTCACATTAATGTTGCTCACCTTTACAGGATTTTTTTTCTTTATGAGTGAAAAGTCATGAGAATTATTTATCAGTGAGTGAATATAAAATAATTTCATATAATACCTGAAATCTAGTAGTACACGAGTTTTTTAAAAAAAACACTGACTTATATTCGGCTAAGAACTCCAATGTGGAAAATGAATAAATGTGGAAAATGTATAATAAATGTGGAAAATGTATAATAAAATGTTAGAAAAAGGTTTCATGAAGTTATCTGTAAAACTGCCAGAAATTATTTGAAAAATGGTCAATCTAAAATTGAAAAATATATCTTGAGACCATCGCTACGACACGTTTTCCCGCTTTTTTTTCTTTCATTATTTTTATTTACTTTCTCTTTCTGCCTAAATTTCACTTCTTCATTGCTGAACAAGAAAAAATTGTATCGTAAGACAGAGTATACATTTTTCAATTGCATATGAACACTTCCCCCCCCCCAAGTCTCGGAAAGTTCATAATTTTAAAGGAAAATATCTTATCTAATTTTACAGACAATTTCTGTAAAATTGGACTTACTTTTCCTGTTTTTTTTTTATTATTATTATTATGGTAGAGCACATTTTTACCTAATTAGACATTTTTCCCGATCATCTTTATTTTTTGAAACTTCCTTATTTCGCCGCTAGTGGCGCTTTAACCGTTTCCATATTATACAGCAAAATCACTTAAGTATATGTACACGCAATTTCCCAGGCTCTGTGAAATTCCGTTCTAATATTAAAGGGCTTAAAAATGACTTAACTGGTCACCTTTATATATCATTTGGTAACTTAATATTAAAAGGTAATTAAACCTTTATCGTAGCAACAGAAAGTCAAATTCCTTAAAAAAACATGCTATTTAATGAAACATTTATGTCGAGCCAAATGTATGTATCTAAAATGAGAGAAGTTTGCATTAAGTATTTTTTCTGAATGTTGTTATGTTTTACAGTATTATTATCAAGATATTACATTGATAAAACCATTCAAAACATTACACTTGATTATAGTATTTACAAAGAAATTTTTCTGACATATTTTCAATTATTTCACCTTATCTTTCATTAAAACTGCATATATATTTTTTCTGAGTATCAATATGGAATTCTGGAAACATTATGAATGATTCTGGGTATATATAATTAATTTGAAAAATTCACATTTATTTTTAATGCATTATAGAGATTTTAGTCATTGATCCAGTATTTTTTCAACATCCGTTCAAGAGATCAGTAAAACTCTATTCCGTATACTATGAAACTCTATGCACAGAAAAGCAGTAATACAGATAACAAAATCTAAGAATGGAATAATCAGAATATAAGTAGCAACTGAGGAGTTTAGAATTGCTCTTGTCAAATAAAACAACTAATAAAACTAAAAAATAGGACACGTATAAACTTCTTTAAGATGTGTTTGGTTATAAAGATGTTAAAATAAGCCCTTTGATCCAGCATAGTTTGTAGGACTTCTTATATATAGTCTTTCAACGGGAGCAGTTTATTTACTCTAGACAATTTATTGTTTATTTGTTTTAAGTCCGGCATAATTTCTATAGTTTCTTGCGCATAGTCTATTATCTAGATTTGTTAATAGAAGATAATTAATCAAGGTCTAAAAGAAATTCTATGGTCTAAAGAATGATTGAAAATAAAATTTTATTCATTTTTTTAATTTCATTTTACAGGGAAGAATGTTTGTATTTCTCCACCCTATCCTGTTTGTCTGATATGTTCTGAAAGCAAAAATAAATAAACTAAACATATATAAAATAAAATCTCTGAATTTTTATATCATGACTTGATCATATATATTATGTATGTAATGATATTTTAAACTCTGATTTCTATTTAATTAATTTCCAAAGTTTTATCTTAATTTAGCAAATAGTAAGTTCATTCTCTTATTTCTTGATCCAATTCCACTTTCTCTACTTAATTAATTCAAGAGAAGCTTTATAAAATTGCTGAATCGGCTAAAAACGTAACATTCACACGCTCCGAGTGAAGGGATAGAAAACTGTCCACTAAGCTCATTCTTTTTAAAAGATCCCTGTATTTCCTTTACATGTGATTTGCATGCCCTATCAGAAATTCCTATCGAAATCTGAATAATATATTAGAACTGTAAAAAAATATTTTCCCTATCAAAATCTCAGGTTATATAAGACAAGGGATAATTTACTTTTTGCTTCTACCCCACTTCTTTTTTTGTGCCGCGCTGTGGTGGACGTGCCTTGTCCGCGTACCTGCTTGTAAATACGTAATTATTCTTTCTCGGAATGAATATTAAAATTAATTTAAAAATTTAGAAAATCTTTTCACTGTCTTCGAACTGCATTCTGCTTCACATAAAATAATGCTTACACACACACACACTATATATATATATATATATATATATATATATATATATATATATATATATATATATATATATATATATATATATATATATATATATATATATATAATTTTTTTAATAACTTTGAATCAGAAACATCTTATGATATCAATTATTATACTCCATTATTTCTAATATTAATATATTTTCTCTCCATAATTTGAAATAATAGCAGAATCTCGATTTTCTAAAATATGTGTCCCTATTTGGCCTTTGTTTTATTTTAATGAAAATTTTAAGTGAAAGTGATTATGAAAATAAAAATAGATATATTTAATTTTTTAAAATTTTTTTTAAAATTTATGATATGATAATAAAAGTCTTTGAATTCTCTATCAAAAACCATTCATTTCAAAACATCTAACAAATAGAAAGAAAAGAAATCATACAAACACAATGCGCTCTTTTATCCGGAAGAATAAGAGATATTCTGATTTCATGCCATCCGTTCACAAATTAAATGTCAAATAAAATACAAATTCGGATGCTATTTTTCCAGCAGCCGTAAACTCTATTCCCAGATGCATGTTTATAAATTTAAAGGGCAATAAATTCTACCTAGGATGTCCTCTAAGTGCACGCCCGCATCGGAAGAGAGGAAATGCGTTTCCAAATGTTTATCTCGTGTAATATTTAGCATTCCGGAACGATTCCCGCTGTTTGCACAGAGCTGCACAGTAAATATTTTGAAGAAATCGGAATTTTCCGACAGTGTTTTTGGGGATGTTCAAAGTGGCTGTGAAATATAAACAGAAAAATGCACGTATTGGAATAAATAGAATGTTCTCTCAAAAAGAGTTTGTTGCTTTTAAATTTAGAGGAATAAAAATTCCGTTTGCTAATAAATTAAATTGAATGAATCCTAAAAAGGAGCCATGAATATATCTGTTTTTTATATTTGTTTATATATGTCAGAGTTTTAAGGAAGGTGTCATTTTTCATCTTTCTTTTACATATTTTAAATAACATTTTATCACTTTTATTGGAAGTATTGTTGTAAAAAAATTAAAAAGATTAAACACAATGAAGAATTTATCATCTTCAGTATCTTTTTCACTTTCTCATATATAAGTATATAAAGTGAAAGTATTATAATCGTTCCGGCGTCCTGGCATAGGGGTAGCGCATATTCCCCGTGATCTGGGCGTCCCGGGTTCGAATACCAGTTCAGGCATGGCTGTTCTTCATCTGTATTCTGTATGTGAGGTGTGTGAATGTGCCCCCCTGTGAAAAGGGGTTGTGCAAGCGAATGAGTGATGCGTGAGTAGTCAAGTCGTACTCTTGGTCCGACGATCTACGATAAAAACAAGAGGCGCTGCCCCTTAGGCTTAAATTGGCTGTCTTTGAACAGCGGGCTTGCCATCAGAAACAATAACATTGTATTCGTCAAAATTTCGAACTCGAGATTAAGCTAAATCTCCAAGTTTCAGATCTCAATGAATCTGATAAATCTATCTTTTGTTATCGTGTGTGTCTGTCTGGCTGTTCGCCTTTATGAGAATACGACAACTCAAAAACGCTTCAAATTCGATAGACGCAATTTGGTATTGTGATTAGATGTTTGTGCTTTTAAATAAAAAGAATAGACACCAACTTAGCGTAGGCCGCAGCTGTATATTCTGCAAGATGCTGACTTTTTTTTTGGTTCATTAAAGAATTTGTTTTTTATCTTATGCCTGGTTTTTATACTCAGATCTTGTTGTTATGCCTAACTCCAACATATTTTTCTCGAATAATGGAAACCCCATACGTAATGTGTCGTGGAATATGCTCGAGTGTTTAGTCTCCATCAAGTTACGTAAATAATCATTGGCAATGATTCCAATAAATTGTACTTAAATAAGATTCAGTAATTCACAAGCAAACAATCTTAAACCAATTTAATCTTCAATTTGAGAAACAGGAATTTATTTTTATTGTTCATTGTTCTTTTAATATCCTATTATAATTCGGAAAAATACTTTACTTCAATAGATAATTTTGAAATCATACTGGAGCTAGATTTTGCTAAAATAGTAAGGATAAATGTTTAAGAATATAATTCATAAAATATATTCTTACTATATATTATAAATTAAAATTGCCTGTTATTTTAAGTTGAGAACATTTTTCATAGAAATTCCCTATATCAAGTCATGGTCATGCTAAATGATGATTTCTATCAGTGCCGGATTATTAAATAAGTAAAATAGACAGCCACACAAATTTAAAGGGCCCCTAGTCCAGAAAATATATTTACAGTACTTTAAAAGTTATTTAATTTTGCACTTTCATTTAATTATGAAAGCCACAGAATTAAAATTATTCAATTCAAATGCAAGTATTTAAATTAATTTCAAAATATTTTCTGTTAACATTCCTAATTAATTGCCATTATATTATATTAAATTATTTTGTAATTATGAAAAGTGTGAGGATTCATAATTCAAAAAAAAAGAAAGAAAGAAATGCTTGATCATATTATTAAACATCATTCAGATCAGCGATAATGTCGGTTTTCATAATAGTTTTTAATTTCCTCTGAGAATTTTTTGCAAGAGATATACTGAAATCAATTTTGTGATAAGCCATCTACTATTAATCATTTTGCAAAATTTACCATGTAGTGGAAGGAAGATAATTATTATCTGTGCATTGGAAACAATAGGACGTATGTTTTCGGGAACATTACTTTAATGACCATATTTCACACAAAACAAAAACAAATACGGAAAGACAAGATATTAACGCGCGCACATCTACACAAAACAGCATCTCATCTCCTGCACTATGTATTGTGTACCTAATCAGGTAATCATCTCCTGCACTATATGTTGTGTACCTAATCAGGTAATCATCTCCTGCACTATGTGTTGTGTACCTAATCAGGTAATCATCTCCTGCACTATGTGTTGTGTACCTAATCAGGTAATCATCTCCTGCACTATGTGTTGTGTACCTAATCAGGTAATCATCTCCTGCACTATGTGTTGTGTACCTAATCAGGTAATCATCTCCTGCACTATGTGTTGTGTACCTAATCAGGTAATCATCTCCTGCACTATCTGTTGTGTACCTAATCAGGTAATGATCTCCTGCACTATGTGTTGTGTACCTAATCAGGTAATCATCTCCTGCACTATGTGTTGTGTACCTAATCAGGTAATCATCTCCTGTACTATGTGGTGTGTACCTAATCAGGTATCGCCATCTATTATACAAAAGAAAAGACAGAGTAATACAAATCTACAACTACTTAAAATTATTTATAAAACCACTAATATTAAAAGAATTGGTTTTAGAGACGTTAGAAAACAGAAAAACCTATACAGGAAATGAGAACTGTATGTAATAAGTTTATATATTTATTGATTGGGATTTACTAACATTCATTTTTGTTTTCGCTTATTTTGATTATCAAATGAATTTAAGCAAATAAGAAGTTGCATTTAATGCTTTTAAAAATAAAATATTTTTATAATCACTTTAATGACGAACAGATCAATACTACAAAATATTAAATACATAGTCAATTTTTTTTGTTATATTTTATCAACAATTAGCATCATTGCAATAATGAACACTGATTTTAATCAGAAAATTTTGATACTTGATCTAGATATTTGTACAAATTCATAGAAATATTTTTTTATTCATATTTTCTCCTTTTTAAGGATATAAACATGACAGTTCAGAAATACATGGCACAAAATAGATATAAGGAATTTTCTACAAAATCGAAACTTTTCCAAAGCATTAAAAACTGTTTAAAATTTATTTTTTATTGTCATTGAGGAAAAACTTTTCTTTGATTTAAAACACTAAGTTTTAAAAAGAGAAAGTATTACTTCCTTTATTCAAAAAGTATTTACAGAACTAACTCAAATTCATTTGACCTTTCGAACTAATTTATACACCCCACGAACGTTTACTAAACTTTCGAGTTGTTCCAAATTTTATTATACTATCCTAAAAGGGGACGTGACCCACATTTTAAGATGAATCTTAAGGGAAAAAAGGGGAAAGATTTTTCGTAATAGTGAAGTTTTTTTTTTGAAAAAACTTTAACTCAACGAAACGTTTCTGCATAAGACGTCCAGTGGGAAATGTTAAGTGGAAGCGTTTCCTAATGAAAGTGTTACCAATTCGATTCCAACATGGCGAGTTCAAAGATGACAAAACTTTGACTATGCGTCTCCCAAACAAGCTTGTCTAAAAAATTTAAACCAGCAATTCATGTATTTAAATAAATTTATTTCGTGCACCTTGAAAATGACTTAAATGATTTGGAACAAAATTTATATTTACATAAAGTTTTGCTTTTTAAGCTTATCTATATAGGTACCTCATGAAAAGCATGATTTTACACAAAAAAAGAGACATTTTTATAACTAAATATTGCCGTGTGGCTCTACATGATCTGCATAAGAGTATCAGAAATGGAGTAATGGTTAGGGCTTCGGACTCCTATACATTTTTTTCACGTCTGATCCCGCTTTTGCAATTCAATTAGAATTCGCTTATAACTTTAAAAGGGCTATAGGATAGGATTTTATTTAAGATTTTTCAAAAAAAAAAAAAAAAAAAAGAGAGACCTGAGAGAAGGTTGTTCTCCCAGGTACTTTTAACGTAATTTTTCATCTCGAAAGATTTCGTTTTTGTATGTAATATGCACGAATCATAGCGCCTGGATACATTCATCGTAAGTGATATAAAGACAAGAGATATAATGACAAGTCTCTTCCATTCCATCAATGGTAGCAAGCATGACGTTATATTTTTTTTTCTCCGAGAATGTCACTAAATCTCGTCCGAACGCGTCACCGCGGAATGTTTGAAACGAAAAACTTTGTTTTAAAACAATTGCCTGATGTATGTTGAATGATGGGAGAAAGATTTTAATTTATACAAAATATTGAATACGAGAGTCTTATATTTTGAGAAGTCATCTGATCAGAATAAATCAGTAAAAAAACTAATTAAGTAAAAAAAAAAATATATGATAAGTGTTTAAGCTTTGTCTTGAAAATAAATTTTTGGCTATTATTTTTATTTAAAATATGTTATTTTTTACAAAAAAAAAAACAAACAAAAAAAACGCGTGTGTTTTTTAAAATATATTAGCATTATTCTTGGAAATGTGTTTTGAAGTCATATTGTTGCATACTCACCTGTTTGTCCTACTTCTAGGAAATACAAAGGCTATAAATTCTCACCTGAGATAGAATATCTTTGTTAGAATTTATAACTCTCTGACAAAAAGATATATATCTAGTGATTCGAAGTGAGCAGTGGACTGTACTTTTGCTTAAACTTCTTTATTTACTCTATATACACTCCTTTTGCGGTGAGTAGTTCATATAATACATGGCTGATTGCGGTTGGCTTTGTTAAGCCTTACAAACTGAAGTTTTGTTTACAGCTTCTGCGGGGGCTGGGGAGCCAATGCGGGTCAACGTTCTAATGAACCCCTGAAAGACTCGACCGGAAGGGCGGGTAACGGGGTTGCCGTAATTTTAAGATTGTCAGGTTTGGCGTTAAGCGACATTCGCGTGAACAATATCTTTGATAGAATTTTCGATTCTAAAATTATAATGTCAAAGTCAATTTTTGCAGTTTTTTTTTTCCGCTTACTTAAAAATCCACTTTCAAAATATTGAACATGAAGAATCATAGGTCCAAACAGAAAAATTAGAAATGAGTCATCATCCACGACCCTTCAGGACAGAAATAAGAAGGATAATAGGATATTTCCCTTGATGTAATTCAAAATATTCTTTTTTTGAATCACAGAACATCATTCCTTTTTACATCATTCTATTTTTCTTAAAAACGAGTTCAAAAGTAAAAATAAGAAGTCTTAAGAGTATAAATTGAGGCTCAGAGCGTCTTCATAATCTAAATGCGATTCCAATGACAGACGATGTGAAAAATAACTCACCACATAATAAAAAGTATGGCTTTAAACTTTACTGCTCACGTTTCGTAGTCTGTATTTGACATGCTTTTTTGATGAGCAAAGATGTACTAGGCATCAAGCAGAATTTGTTTTATCTTGTTGGTAAGCAGAGCAAAGCTGTACTAGGTATCAAGTAAATTTTCTTTTATCTTTTTAGTAAGCAAATACCTTAAGACTTTCTACATCTTAAGCACGCCTAAGTAGAGGGCCTCTAGAATGAAAATAGAGAACCCGGGAACCAAGTAAATATTAAATACCTGCAACTTCTTTATTGGTTGACGACGAAGAGATTTGCATGAATAATTAAATACAGTAGCTTCATGTTAGATACACCGGGGGTGGAGAAATGTGTCGCAGATTACTGTAATATAAAAAAAACGCATTTTTTACTATATCTTGTTGCTTGAATTAGTTTTTTACTCCCCAGTGTAATTTTAGCCTTTTCACGCATTCTGAAGCACATATATATGTAAATATTTTCTTTAAATTAATATTATTCTAAAGTGATAACATAACAATTTATTTGATAAAAATTCAGAAGTATAAACTCCGTAATCAATATTTTTTTACCTAAAATGAAAGTAATACAATTTATAAAACGTAGCATAATATTATGATTCTAAAATTAATTGGTCCCTGAAATAATTAAAATAATACAGACGAATATATGTCTTCTTGATCTTATAATGTCTTCTTGAAATTATAAGAAATATATATTCAAATGAGCCGTATTCTCTTTCATTCAGCTGATAGTTAGGTAGTCTGAAATGAAACATCTTAATTTTTTCAATTAATACTATAATGTTACATATGCATTTTTTTTTATTTGAGGCATCGAAATTATTTTATATATTGATCAAATACTTGTAAGCAAATCGCAAAAAAACATGCAATGTAAAAAATGTGTAGTGAGTTATAAACTGAATCATATTTACAGCAGCATTGTATGTTTTATATATTTGGAAAAGTTAATTAAGTGCGTTATAAATGTATGAATTTTAGCTCTTATTTGACGGTTCACATCTCATTTACTTACCTTCTATTTAATAACTCAAGAACATTTCATGCCGACGTCCTCGCATAGGGGTAGCCCTTCTTCCCCGTGATCTGGACGTCCTGGGTTCGAGACCCGGTTTGAGCATGGTTGTTCTTCGTTGTTCTATGTGTGAATGTGCCCTCCTGTAAAAAGGGGTTGTGCAAGCGAATGAGTGATGCGTGAGTAGCAAAGTTGTATTTTCAGCCCTAGTTGGACCCTCCCCCTCCGGCTTAAATCGCTGTCTTCGTAACAGCGGGCTTATCCATGGCGAGTGCCATAAGAAACAACAACAAAAAAGTTTATTAGGACGCGTGCTAAAAGTACCTATCTTGATGATGCTATTGTAATTCAACAAATAAAGGAAATAAAAGGAAAAATAAAGGAAAAAATTATAAAGCTCTGTGGTAATTGTCTTCACAGGGTTAAAACATGTTTAGCATGCCGTTTTATGTATACACCTGTAAATATTCCCATTGGCATAAAATGTTCAAAAAAGTTGTGACCGTATCTTTATGTTATAATGTGACATTCAAAATATCAAAAATTAACGTGAATAGAGCAGAAACTATCTTTTGTGAATGTGGATGGCAGTATTAGAGTTAGTACATCGCGTCCCTCCAAAAGAAATAAATAAAAATGTATTTCAAATCGCAAATGCTGCTAGTAGAAACTTAATTTAAGGCAAAAAACCATTTGATTTCATTTTTCTATCATTTTCTATGTATCTCACTTCAACACATCTAATCAGGAGAGAGTTTAAGTTAATTACGCTTTGATCCAATCAACATGTGCTTTTTTAAGCTACGGAAAGTTTACCTTAGCAGGAATACTGCAATTCTTATCCGTTGTCAGATGTCAAGATGACACTTAAGCAGACACTCCCTTCTCAAAAGTTCTTATCCACGATGAAATTGAGATCGAATGGCGGTGAGTAACAAGGAGAACTTTCGGTTTAATTCAGTTTTGGTCATATCAGAGTTCTATTGTTGAAGCTTCCGGAAATTTGGCTCGGGACAAACACAAAAACTCTTATCCACTATCAAATACCTAGGTGACACTTGAACAGGCACTCCCTTCTCCTGATTTCCCAGGCACGTTTGGAATTGAGAGAGCCTTCTAGTAAGAACTCAGCTTTGAGCATGAGTATTCAACAAGTGGAACTCTATTAAATTGAAGAACTGCGATATATGCGAGTATGTTACATCCTGGTTCCGCTGGAGACACGCCCCTAAAGTTCATACAGCATGTAAATAGTATGTTGTGCAAACCCCAAAGTGATGAGATCTTTCCTAAAATAGCCCTTGTGTTTTTTCAAAGTTAAGAAGCAAAATAAAATGATCGATGCCGCAGGAAAGAATATATAAAAGGAAACAACTATTGAGTTAGTCAGTTAGTTATATTAACGTCCCGTTCTAAAGCTACACTAGAGCTATATTGTGAATGACCTCGTAATTTTAAACCACTGTCAGATGACGAGGACGACACCTGAGCTGTTCCCCCCACTCCAAACTTGCACACTACACCAGGAGGACGTTTTGCTCCGAAATATTTACTGTCAGATGACGAGGACGACACCTAAGCTGTTCCCCCCACTCCAAACTTGCAGACTACACCAGTGGGAGGACGTTTTGCTCCGAAATATTTAGCGTGCACCAGATCCGCTTACAGGACGGTTCGGTGGAATCGAATCTCGAAAAAACAAATATTGAGGACGGGATTTTGGAGAAATAAGTAGTCGTTGAGTAAAAGCATTTGAAAAGTGATGAAAGTGACTGTTCAGTTGTGAAAGGGTTAATTCTGAGGCATATTGTGCCTCAGAATTAACCCTTTCACGACTGATCCGGTCCAATGGACCGAGCAAATTCTTTACTTGTGAGCAGTTTTCTGTTTCAAACAAGGAGTAGAGGATGTGAAGCGAGAATATAATTGGTGACAACTCGTTTTACATCCTGCGCTTCTCATTTGAAGCAGAAATTAGCCGGGCAATAAAGAAAGGCCGTGTCAATAGTGAAAGTGTTAAACATGTAAAAATTAAAAGCTACTAAACATTACAGAATCTGGAATTTCAGATCATCATTAAACAAATTATTTTCATTTTACTTAAATATTTTGACTTAGTGCAATAAAACATATCACAAGTTGAAATTTAATTACAGAGTATTCTTTTAGATTGAGATTGAACCACCATCTGAAAATTTGATAAATTAGATTGTTTCTCTTTTTCTTATTTTTAATCTTTCATTATATTATTTCATAACAATATATAATATTTAATTTCCAAGATTACTATATATGAAAACACTACAATTCGTATATTTTTGTCATAAATTCAAATTTCTTTTGATTTCCTTGACTTAAGAAAAACTATAACAATTTTGATTATAAAAAAATGTATTTGAATATAAAAAATTGTTAATTATATCATTGGGAAAAGATAATAATATCTTTTTCATTATCAAGAACATTGCAATTATTATTCTATCGGATCCTGAAATCAAAAAACTGTCAAGGACAACATTTCAGATCAATAAAAGCCATAAAAATACTTTTGAGGACAATTATATTTCTTTCAAGCCATTTCTTTTTCCTTTTTTCCAAAAGTACTTTATAATATCTAGTATGAAACGATTCCTAATGTAACCCTCGAGTTATAAATAAATCGATTTAAACCATCATAATTGGGCTAAGTTTAACACGCCATTCACGATCTGAATTCTCGACGATGAAGAATAAAACCTGAAAACGTGACGAAAAAGGATCAAAGCTGAGCTTGCAGAAAAAAGATTTTTTAAAGTTAAATGGGATCTAGATTTCTAAAAACAGAAAGAAAAACGCTATTCGCTGAAATGAAGAAATTTATTTCGATTTGTAATAGATCCTTGAAAGAAGACTGAAATTAAATTTATAAATGTGTATCGAATTTTATGAAAGATTTTTTTTAAATTTGTGCTGCATAAACGACATGAATTTACAGCAATTTTAAACTTTACACACCATTATTCTTTGTCTTAGAAAGTAATAAATATATCTAAAAGATTTATTACGCTTTATTAGCGTCAACATTGTATTAAGTCAAAATAAATTAGGAATTAATTTCTGTTATTTTTTTAAGAAGCAAGGGATTCGTAATGGGCAAAACCAACTTTTTAAACTTTCGTTAGTTTACACTTAATTTAGTTGTATTAACATCCGTTTTTAAAGCAACATTAGGGCTATTTTGAGACTGACCTCGTAATTTTGAACCACGATCAGATGACGAGGACGACACCTGAGTTTCAGATCAGACTGCCGGCCTTTTATATTTCCCGGAGCCGGGCAGAGAATGTTCTGGAATAATCAGGCGTGTCTCGATTCGTATTGGCTCTATCACAAAAATTATGACAGATTCCATTACATATATTTTGTCGCCAAAGTCGCCAAATTCGTTGCCAAGGTGCCAAAAGGTCTCCAAGTTTGTCACCAAACTCTAGGATCACTTATTCGGCATCCAAACAACATCCAACAGAGCTCACCATAAAACGTTTTTTTCCAGTGATTGAACTATTTGTGCTTTGAAGCAACATTACAGATTCATAATAAAATAATCCTCAAAATAATTGATTAGTGTACATGAAATTATTAAAATTATTATAATGATGATACATCAGTATGATACATCAAATCAAAATCAGAGGAAGAAATCTTCGAAACTTTTTACCACACTCTTTAATAAAGGCTTAAAATTGAGCAGCTTGAGAAGAATCATGAATTTTTTTAATGTTCATATTTTTATTTTCATAGTTTCAAACATGAAAATGACCTGTTTGCTATTCCTAATACATAGCAAACAGGTTCTTGCGTTTAATTAAAAGGTTTGGAGAAAATTATTTACGAAAAATCAATTTTTGGCGAGATTCTGATTCTTTATTGACTCTATTGCGTGATCCTTGACGATATTTTTTGAAAATTAATCGCTGGCGTACTTTTAATTATTATGTACAAGAAAATCGAATATTTATTTTGGACAGCGCTTTACGAAACGATTGAAATAATTATTTGTGAATTTGGCACTAATGTAGTCAATAGATTACAAATTTCATTAATAAAATCATTGTGGTCTTGATTTATCATATTTACATGCACGCGAATGTATTGGTGAACTGACAATCAATTCATTGTCAAAGTTGTCTTAAAAACCGATTAAAATCTGAATTTTAGATACTGAAACTGTTAACCAAATTTAATTTATCTAAGAAGTTACTTTTTACATAGATATACAGACGGTCGCATAGATATATAGATGGTCATATCCTTGAAGAATTTGGTTCCAATTAAAATACTGACCTAAATTTCAGATGTTAAATACATGCACCAAATTTTATCTAACCAGTTTTTCTTTTTTAACTTTTAACTATTTTAAAGTTAACCTATTTAATTAACTTTGTAATTATCGAATTCACATGCATATATTCAGACAAATGGGCAGACAGAATTCATCCAATTGGACATAGCTCAAAATTCGAAAGAGATTGTAGCGGTATGTTTTGAGGGAGGATAGAACCGAGGTTCGCAGCAACAAGACCACAATACAAAAGCAATTGCCCGTGTTTCGTAGCTGTTCACTGGCTTATAAGCTCTTCACCACAGTACTCTCCCTCCAGTGAGTCGGAGGTCAGACGAACAATATGACTGTTGAGTGGTGATATTTTAGCTGTTGGGTCTAATGTGTCTGTACCCATTTGAGTAGCATCAAGCATTATGGCTAGCTAGTGTGGGTGAGTGGTTGCTGTTGCGTCAAGTGAGTCTGACGACTTTGGGTTGCTGCGGGTAGATGGCGCCACAACACCTGTACGAAGGTTGAAGGTTCATTGTCCGAGGTCACCAATGTAGCGGTATGTTATGAGCAAGGATAGAACAAGACCACAGTACAGTACCGTAAGACAACAAGACCACAGTACAGTAAGGAGTAACAAGACCACAATACAAAAGCAATTGCCCGTGTTACGTAGCTGTTAACTGGCTTATAAGCTCTTCACTACAAGATAAACTGCGAAGATGACGTACCAATTTTATTCATCTAACTGATTGGATCTTTGGATTCACAAACAGTTAGTAAAAAGACATGCATAGTTCTAAAATTTATTTTTTAGGATCCAGGAAGATCTCAAGCATGAAGATTTATCAAATTTCTTATTCAAATTTTTGGACAATTACAATATTTTTCTATATTTCATATACAAGAAAATAAAAAAAAAGAATAGAATGGATAAACTAAGAAACAGAACAAGAAAAGAACTGTCACAAAATTTTTCGGAGCTCTATAGGGAAATTCTTTTCAAAGTGAAGAACCCTACGAAACCAACTGCATTTTCAAAAGGAAATCAGCATATATTTAAAATACATGTACAAAGGAAATATGGTTTCTACTTTTACTAAAGTCACGTTTCAAGAAACATTTTTTTTTTTTATGTCTTCTTAATGCATAATGTATTTCTAAGTTTCTTTCACTCGACCTCTTCGTCATTCGATGAAATCGAAATTGCAAAAGGAGGAATATTTTAAATGCACGAAAAACAGAAAGCAAAAAAATATATAAAACCTCATATATATATGTTTGAAGAAAAATACGTTATCTAATATTTTAATTGCGCTACAAAGTCTTTTGATATCATCATTCAAAATGTATTTTCTGTGTTTTTTGAGTCTCTTATTCTTAAGAACATTTTAGTTCAGGTACCTAAAAATAAACGGTTCTCTTAAAAATAATTAAAAAAAATCCCCACCCGTAAAAGGTTGTTATACAAAACAACTCTCCTCAGCTGAGTAAATGTATTATCAAACATTGTTTAAGAGATCTTAGACCTCCCGGTTTCCCAAATCCATCTAGGCGAGCGTTTCTAACTAACAAAGCACACACCACGGTTTCTATACAATTATATATGTATATAATTCTTCTTTCTTTTTTCAAGCTATATCATGGAAACTAAAGTAACTGAAATGTAGAAAAAAAATCTTAAATCGCACCATAATTCATGAATAGTAAAAAATGTAGCTTACTCAATGTAAAATGTAAAGCCCGTTTTCTCTTTGAGTTCCATTTATCTTATTAGATTTTATTATTAAACAAATTATTAATAGACTGTATGTAGTTCTAAAGAACAGTTAAAAAAACTTAGATCTAACATCCTCGAAATATTTTTAATGTATTCGGAGTTGAATTTTCTTAAAGTTGACTTTTTTATGGCTTTATAATTAATTTGAATATCTAATTATTTAAACGCATTGGATGCTTAATCGTATTTCATTAAAACCGAAAAGATTTTAATATTATTTCTTTTCGGTAAAATAAAAATCACAAAAGGATAAGGGACAGTATTCAATGTATTCTTAATCACTATATTAAGCTCATAAATCAATCGACCTAAAAAAGAAACATATATAAAAACATTTTCGACCAGTAGCTACAATTTAATTACTGAGCAACTCCAGAAAAAAATCTGCAGAACGGCTCCTTTTTTTTTTTTTACCTTACTGATTATGTATTACGAAACGAAACTTACGTTTTTAAAGCATGGCTCACACTCGCTTAGAGAAAAAAAAAATCATAACAGCAAGATAGAAAAATAAGCCAAAAAAAAAGATTGTAATGTTTTCGCATATAAATAAAAATTTCCAAAACGAAACAGTAAAGATAATTCGATGAAATAAACATCTAAATTACTCACAAAAACATAAATAAATTTAGTTAATAATTATTTTTCTGTCAATAATAATATTTAATTAAAAAGGTTTTTAGTAATACTTTTTCTATATTTACTGTTTTTTTTATTAAGCTACGCCACATATGGCAAATGTAAATAATATAGTATAAATGTGTTTTTCAACTAAATTTATTCTCTTTATTTCAAACACTTATGTTGTCACCTCATCACTGAACTTGGAAAACAAAAAAGTGTTTAGTCACTAAATGCGAGAAATATGCATTCAGGTGACTAAATTGCCATCAGCCTGACAGTAGTTCCTTATATATAACTTAAGAATGAGGTAACTATTTAAGTCATATCGGTTACTCTTCGACCCGCTCGAAGGCACACGGATAAATAATATTAAATAACAGGACCGGCAAAAAAGCAATACTGGCGGGAACTATGGTTGAGCTTAAGGGCCATCACCGGCCAAGGTACAACCCTTCCTTATGGAAGTACGACCCGTCATCGGCGGGGGAAGTCACCCCCCCCTTTGCGTGTACATTCCAGGGTGGCGAGAACCAACCACCATGCGGGAAGCATCCCCGTGTGACATGTTAACTAGGTAAGTCATATCACTGATCTCCGACCCGCCCGAAGGCATACAGATAAAGAAAACTGAATGACCGGACCGCTGCAACGGCGACACTGGCGGGAACTGCGCTTGAGTTCTAAGGGCCATCACCAGCCACGGTACAATCCTTCCCGAAGGAAGTACATCCCTTCATCGATGGAAGAAGCCAGATCCCTCACCTTTTTGTGTACCCTCCAGGGTGGCGAGATCCAGCTACCATACCAGAAGTATCTCATCCTCATTTCGAGGTGCCCCCTCCGGGGGTTAAATTAACTAGCTAAAAATTCCTTATTAAAATTGCATTAAATTGTAAACTATTATGAATTACATAAATGTACGTGTATTAGAAATTAAAATAAGTGATACAAACAGCCAAAAAACTTCGTTTAGGTACGACCTGATTATTCTAAGCCAAACACACATCCAACAGCCGAAGTCGCTACTTCCAAATTTCCTCAACATATGATAATACAATCAATTTTTCAATTAATATTGAAAAATTAAATTTGAAATCTTCTATAAATCCGAGGTTATTATCATCCTATTTCATTTGTAAATTCCTTTAAAAATGGTGTTAATACATAGAGACAACTCTTCTTAACTCATTGCGACAAAGATAACACAATGAAAAATAGTTATTTCTTTAAATATAAAATTGCAGTTCTGGAAGTACAAATATTAGTTAATGAGTTTTGCCAGTTGCGAAACAATGTGATATGAAATAATAGGATTCTTAGTTACTGCTTTCTCTTATTTCTATCCAATTCAAGACAATATCTAAAATAAATAAATAAAAATTTAATATGCTCGGTAAATATAAACCGCATCAACTAAGGGAAAAAACATACAACTCGTTTAATACTTTTTAATCTTAATATAAAAATCACGTAGTAATTATCCTAAAGAGATTAATTTATATTAATTTCTTTTTTTCTGAATTCGCTCTTCAAAAATAAATTTATTTGACTATTTTCTCTGCCTTTTCTCAGCCAATATAAAAATAGTCTAATTTATAACTCCGAGTCTTTCTTTCTTTGAAATAATGAAAAGTTTTTTTAAAAATTTCATCCTCGAGTTAAAATTACCTTAATATCTCTGAATGAAAAAAGAAGGAATCCTCTAAACCATCAAACTCTCCTCGAAAATCTCCCCTTTTCCTTAATTTATGCACACTTCTATGTTTCCTGGAGCTGCGGAAAGAGTTACCGTTTCGGGGGGTTTTTTTCTCTCTTTCGGAAATAAGAGCTTTAAAGATGTAAAGCTCTTCGCTTTAAAGCTCACAAAGGAGCAATAAATAAAATTGATTTTGAGTTTAATGGCCTTGCCACTCAAAATAGCCCTCCGAAGTAAAAAAAAAAAAAAAGAAATGTCCGTTTCATTTTCTTCACGGCTGTAAAAGAATGTCGAAATGGTTAGAAACACCTGATGATCCCACTTCGTAAATTCAATCAATATACTGCCAAGTGTAAATAAGTTTCTGCAGTTTCTTACTTCTGATCTTATTCACTTTCGAGAAATTCGTGTGAGACACGTGTTGTGAATGAGAGTTAGTATCAAGTTAAACTTCATGAGAAATAGCTTCTTAAAAATATTTTAAAACTGTTTTACTGCTAGTGCTGTGAAATAGTTGTTCTTGTAAAGCTATCACTGATTGTATTCTTTAATTTTAAAAAGCATTATTTCTTCACTTAGTAGAAACGTCTAATTGCCCTATTTTGTTCTCAGGATCGTGAGTACTAGGCTAATAATACAGAGGGTAACAGTTAAGCAATTATAAACGTTAGAAGAGATAGAGTACACCTAAACAATGGGAAATCATTTACATTGCATGGTCAGAAACATTTTTCCGGTGCGGTAGTGAACAACACAAAATACAAGAAAGGAAGTCGTTGTTGTTGTTTCTTATGGCCCTTGCCATGGACACGCCCGCTGTTACAAAGACAGCGACTTAAGCCGGTGTGGGAGCGTCTCTTGTTTTTATAGTAGCGCCAACTAGGGCCAAGAGTACGACTTTGCTACTCACACATCACTCATTCGCTTGCACAACCCCTTTTTACAGAAGGGCACATTCACATATCTCACAGATAGAACAACGGACGAACAACCATGCACAAACTGAGACTCGAACCCAGGACGCGCTACCCCTATGCCAGGAAGCCGGCACAAGAAAGGAAGGAAGCGAACAAGATGAAAAAACATGTTTATTATTCTTAAAATAACAAAAATGCTGGTAAGCATGTACTTCACCTGAATGCAACGTATGGCCTATAGTAGTGGTCCAGTCGATTGGCCCAGTCAATCATCGGACATCACTTGCCATGATTACTTCTTCTGGGGGCCTGTCAAGGCACTGGTGTATGAAACTCCCATTAACAGCTCTGACAACTTTGTTGCACACATCGTGGCAACTGCTGGGGTGGTCCCGGACACTCCCAATCTTTTAGCTAACGTTAGATCTTCAATGCGATGCAGACGTGAGGCCAGCATCATGGCCCAGGGTCGTAATTTCAACCACCTTTTCTAATAAAGACTGTTGCCTCTTTATGTTCTTTTTTTTCTTAGTCTTTTGCTATACTAAGAATAATAAATACATTTTCTTACCCTACTAGTGTTTTTCCTGTCTTGCGTTTTATGTCTTGACTGCCCCTCTAGGAAAGCGTTTTCGGTCTTGTATTGCTGTGTGATTTCCTGTCTCCAAGGAATACGCTATCCCTCCTGAAAGTTTATAACTGCTCTTCTGATATTCCCTGTATTTGTCTTTTCTAAACATGTTTAATCGATGTAAACAAACGTAAATTGTATACTTTAATTTATAATTGGACCCCTAACAATATTTAGGCAACATTTGTTACCTGGATGGTAAATTAATTTTGCATGCAAAAATTACAGTGCAGCGGATAGTGATGAGCGAGGATAGAACCTGGGACCTTGTGGTTCCCAGCCGAGGAACAAGACCACAAGAGAAAAGTAATTGCTCTTGTATCTTATCTGTTATCTGGCTAATAAGCTTTCACCACAGTACACTCCCTCCAGTGAGTCGGAGATGAGACGAACGATATACGATAGAATTCGTAAAATTTAATTTATTTATTTTCATTGAGAGATCTGTAACTTCTGAATCCTTTCTAATATGATTTGCTAGATTTTCTTAAATTTGTTAAAACAACATGTAAAGGGTATGGAGTTTGAGTATTCATGACCGAAAAATTAATTGTAGACTTTAGCTTCTAAACCTTTAGTTCGTAATGAGAAATAAACTTATTAAAGAAAATTGCTTGTCCATTGTTTCAACTGTAACAAAAATGAATTGTCGAAAAACATTGAGATTCTTAAAATACCAGAAAGAAAAATAATATATGCAAGCAAGACTAGAGAAGGTAAAAAAAAAAAAAAACTTTCTGAATCACAGTCACAGTTAGTCTGATATATAAATAGAAATAATAATGCAGCTAATGATGCAATTGCAGTAAAATAAATATTACGCAGTCAAATAAACAGTTAATGAGCTAAAATGTGTTTTACACTTTTGTTGTTGCCAATTCACTACAAGGTCATTGGAAATATTTTCATATGTATTCGTCCAACACTATAACATAAGAAAATTGCATCGCTGAAAACATATGAATGAAAACTTTCATATATATTCGTTCCATGGTTGGGAGAAGATCCGATGAATCAATATGTAATACTTATGACAAATTCTAACTAAACAGATTAGATTAGATCTAACAAATTAAGAACCAAATATATCAAAATTTGTTTATTTATGGTTAAAACATTAAATACTCCTCGTGCACCACAATATACAACACGAGGCTTACAGAAGCAAGTATAAAAACATAGACATTTTACGAAACTTCTTAACAAAAGTTAAAAGGCAATGAAAAACAAGACAAAAGAAATAGATAAAATTAACTATAAATAAATATGTCAAAAGGAAAAAAAATGATTTTTTTTCAATAAAATTTCAACATTTTTATAGCACGAATTAAATTTATGAAAGAGCGAGGTTTTAAGAAAGTTTATTACGATTTAAACATTCAGTGTCTATATACATATTATAAACTACTTCCTAATCCGCTTAGTAACTAAAGCAATAAGTGTAGTTTCTGATAAAATAATAAAATAATAAAATTTTATATTTTCTTACCCCATGGATGCTCAACACCATTCATTTCAAATACAAAATAAACCGACAAGATTTGTCTCATGAATTCTTAATACAATTCAAATCATTTTCTCCTTGCCGTTTGGCATAAACCAATATTTTTTCTTCCATTTTTTTTTTTTTTTTTTGAAAAAAGAAAATGGTAAGTTATTCCATTAGAGAAGAAAAAACTACAATGGTATTTTCCGATTCTACAAATGTGATTGCTTATCATCTTTTATTCAATTTCGAAGCAGTACTGTACAGTTTTCAAAAGATGAGGTCATATCTTTAGTTTCCGAATATTCTATCATTACTTTTTTCGAAATCAAGAGTTGCACTGTTATTGAGCAGATTTCCAGATGATGTAAAGATTTCAAAAGATAAATAGTTTGCTCTACTTCAGATAATTTAATAAAAAAACTTTTAATACGCATTTATATAAGTATTCTAATGACTAGAATTTTCTTCTTTAGACTTAATTTATAATTTTGAGACTATAATTCAACATTTATTATTATTAATATTTCAAACAGTTGATAACATTTTTTTTCTCAAATTCATTGACCAGTGGTTCCATCTGAATTGAATCATAATTTAATTAAGTTATTCGATATTTGATAATTCAGCCCTGAAACATTAAAATAGTTTGCTGTTATCGAGAAAATAAAACAATACAAAATTCAAAATTATAACATATCTGGAATTGTGAGCTGAATGAGTTACAACGTTTCATCGTTGTAAATACGAAACTAGTCAGTTAAATAATTTTGACAAAAATACCTGAAAAACCAACTTTTTTAACTTTCTAATACAGAATGTGCACTATTTATTAGTCACTATTTTTATTTACTCATATTTATTTTTATATATTTTATATGATATATCTTCATAAATATTTTAGAATATTTGAGCCATTTTTTCGTGGCAGTTCATTGTCAGATGACCCCTTTGCAAGAAATTAAAATATAATTAACTTAATACTTCTCAAAATATTAAAATAGTCAGTAAGCAGAATGTGAAACACTTTAGAATACAAACAACAGACATTATGAAGCGAGTGAAAATTCCATTTTTATAAATATAAAATATATGAAATAATTTTTTTAATTCTTAATTTGATATTGTTTACTATAATTTTTTTTAATTTTATACGTTAAATTTTAAAATAGTCACAAATTGTTAATTAATTAAAAGTAAATTGTCCATTTCTAAATTACTTATCTGAAATCTATTTTAAAATTATTTTTATCATAATTTTTTTTTAATTTACCATTTATCAATAGAAAATATTCTAATCATCATTGGATAATTTTATTCATAATTTCAAGAAGAAGAGCTTTTATATATATTGAATATTGAATTTGGAAATTTAATTGCAAAATTCAAACATTTTAGATCAAAATGTTATATCTCATTCCAGAAATTAAGATGAATAAATTTACTAAAAATTAAATCAATTGAAAAATAAAAGTGCTGGAGTGGTTTGAAACAGACAAATATCAATAAATATGAAGAAGAAAAAACAGATGGAAGATTTTTAAACTTGAATGTGTTTTACATGTATTGTTATTGTAATACAATAATATTAGAAACAATTTGCATCGATACCGTGAAGCATCAGTATTTGAAACTGTTGCAAAAAGGAAAGAAAAAGGAAGCAGAAAGAAATGTATTGAAACAGTAGGAGCTATTTCATTGTTTCAGATGATATACTCCAAGCAATTGCCACATTTGTTTTCTTTTGTTATATATTGGGCTCAGTATTTCAAAAATATATTCTAGCAAGTTGTAGCAATCTGTTCAAAAAAGAAAATGAGGCGTGAAATTTTTTTGGTGCGAGCAGTGAAAAGGGATGAGGAATCAAAAAGATATTTTGGAAGAAATCGTTTGAAGAATCTGGGCCAGATTCTGTAACTTTATCGGTATGACTTTCATAAATGTATCCATGTTCCATTTTTAAAATGCTCTTTCAAGTTAACGTAATATATTATAGGCTCCGAAATGCCAAATAAAGTTATAACATATATTTCTACTCTTAGCATGAAATAATTTGTGGAATCAACAATTTTTATTTGTACTTCAAATACAACAAATTCTGGTGCCAAATTTTTGTAATTGCTCTATATTTTTCACTCATACTATATATTATCATGTTCATTAATACAATTTTCTTATATTTCAAATATTTTTCATTCTAGTTTTTACCAATTTTTTATATATGTATTTGTATTTTGTCATTTATATACAGGGTGTTTATAAAGTCCCGGACCCATTTTGATGTTTAATAACTCATAAAATAATAAAGATATAAACAAACTTATGGCATTTATTGATGGAATAACTCATATATTTTCCTTTTTAGGTTTGAATATTTTTACTTTTGTAAATATCGTCTGCGCGTGTGGTTAATTTCAGATAATTTCATTTTCCAGTCTAAATATCTGTATGTTTCTAAATATCGTCTGCTTATTAATTGCATTTTCTCTCTTTTGTTTTTGGCAACTACTGCAATGTTATGTTTACTTTTGATGTGTTTGTTCTATGTAGTACTTTTGTATGTGATGTTTTATTCGAGAGAATATTAAGGAGAATGTATATACCACAAGAGAAAGCACAGATTTTATGGTGGTTCATAGAAACAAAATCGATAATGCAAGCACAGAGAAATTTCAGAAGAATTTACTAAAAAGATCCTCCACTAGGAAGGGAGCACAGGTGGAAGTTCATTGACAAGGGTCATGAAACTTTTTGAGTCTATTTAACCATTTATGTTATTAATTTTAATCTATCTTTATTATTTTATGAGTTATTAAACATCAAAATGGATCCGGGACTAAATAAACACCCTGTATTTCTTTCTAATTGATTGCAATGTATTTTTTTTATAATAAAGCTTACCTACATGTATACCAATCTAGAAAGTGAATCCATCCACCAAATCATATGAGCTCTAAAAACGAAGGTGTGGTGATAATGCACCATTTAGAAAAAGCTTTACTAGTTACATAAACTCTATTGAATCAAAAATTAAAAATATATCATATATTTTTATTCTACTGAATTTGTAGTGGAATGCAGATAATAGTAGCTTATAAAAACGAAAGACTTAATAGATTTTTTCTCCTGATATTTTAGTTTCATGAAATATGCATTTGCTTATAGTTAATGCTAATACAGAATATTTTCAGATCTTTATTATTATTATACGATTTACTTGATATAATTTTGACACCATATTTATCAGGGAATTAGAGAAAAATGTATTTAAAAATTTGTGCACTTAATTTAACGATAATGTTCACTTATAAAAAAAATATATCAGTTTGAAATAATATAAATGAATACATCCGAACTCGCAATTTTTTCCTGCTTTTTTATAATCCATTATTTGACATTTTTTTTTCTGGAATTAATAGAAACCCAAAAACATATTTTGATATCTTTTCCTTGGATACTGACATAGTTATTATTAAAAATAATCATAAACAAGACTACACTTCCACCATATATTTCATCTTTAATTTCTCATTTTTGGCACAGATCTAACTTTATTCCAGGAGATTATAATTACAGCAAAGGAAAATCTTACATTCAAGAAAAATAAAGAAGCAAGAAAGTAATTGGCAACCCCATAATTCCGAAAATCGAGAGTGTCTGTCTTTAGTAATTGATTTCTGGAGGAAGAAATGTTATTTATCTGCATCGAACTTATTTTCGTAACTTAATTTATAAGTTTAATTTGTCTTGATATTTTGTCGATGGAAGGTCCATTTCCGATTTGTTTCAAGATCATGTTCCAGGTAAATTTTAAACTCTACGATATATTGAAAAAGAAAGACATTTAAAATGGTTCTCTAATAAATTGCAAAGTTTTAATGTTGGTTAGGAGCGCTATTAAGGTAAATTAACTTTTCAAACTCGCTACATTCGTAAATATAATCAATTGGATTCAAAGAAATGCAGTTATAAAATGCGTTCTGAAAACTTCGATGTCAAAAATGATTTAAAATAAGTTACTGTAAACTTCCAATAAGCAACTGAAATAAAATTTGCTGATTCTTCTTTGCTCTTGAAAATCAGTGAATGTATTCATGTCTTTCTAGATTTTTATTAAAATGATATAAACTTTTGATATTTTTATTAATAATTCGAACTGCAAAATGATATACACATTTTTAATATACGCACAGACATTGCATAGCTTATTAGTAGTAGGATAAAATATTATACTATCCATAATATAGTGATGCGTTATTTGACATGTAGGATTCAAAGATATCGTGCATGATGTAAGAATGGTTTAAATGTTTCATAGGACATATTACTTGCATTATAGTTATCAAGTTGTAAGCATATGCGCCTTGTGAAATATCTATTTGAAAGGAAAAAGAAAATGTATTCATTTTCTTTCATTATAAAAGTGGATTCCATTCCAAATTCCAATTTAAAAAGTAATGATTTTTTTTTTTTTTTTTTTTTTTACTGCGAACCATCTTGGAGTATATTTTATTTAAATACATATATCAAGCAATATTTAGTATTTAAGAGATTATTCGAATTTAAAGTTATTTATAAAAAGCTGTGTATTTGAAAAAGCAAAGGAAACAAAATGCCTTAACAGGAAAGGAACCTTCTTTAAATGTCTTTAGATACTCTCAAAATGACACTGAAAATAAATGTGAAGCCACTTACATTAATTGAAGATAATCTTAATATTAAATTTTTCACCCAAAATAGGTCGTTGTAAAATTGTCTTTACATATACATTCACCTGAAAGAATTTTTTAAATATAGATGTGGGAAATGCTTCATGTTTATTCACCATTTTCTGGAAGATTTATTAATAAAATATATTTTTCTTTTTGTTATTGGTTGGAGAATGGAATATTTTATGCATCATAAGGGCCTGTTTATACAAAAGAATAAGAATATTAATATCAATAAGATATCATAATTAAAAATAAAGATAAATTCAACCTCTTAAAGATATTAACGGGAAATGAAAAAAAAACCTAATTAATTTAATGGATTCGAGTTAAAAATCACAAAAATAAAGATTGGGCATTTTACAAACTTAGCGCTTAAGCCTCATGTTCAGCGGTATACAATTATTTATCTCTTTGTACCATTATTCAAAAAAAATTAATATGCTGCTATTACTATTTTTCATTTTTTTTCAGAAGCAATCTGGCTCGCTGTTGTAATATAGATGTTTGGAGACAGAAGCAACATATTCGATTTTTTTTTTGTCGTGTGACTATTTTTAAGTCAAATTTTCGCGCAGTAGCTTCTGAGGGTAAAGACTCCTGAGCACTCGAGGGCAGAAGTTTGACTTCTAGCTCATACGAAGACAGCACACACATACACTCGCTTGCAGAACCCCTTTTTACGGCTCATTCACTCTCCTCACAGAGAGAACACAAGGAACAGAACAACCATGCCCGAACCAGGACTCAAACCCGGCACGCCTAGACCAAAGGAAAGACGCGCAACCCCTAGGCCAGGGCGCCGGCTGTATTAGGTGTTGTCTTCATCATTTGATCAGAGTTCAAAATTATGAGGTCCTTTAGTAGCCTACGTTGCTTCTAAATGGGGTATTAATATAAGTTAAATTAAAATCAATGGAAATTTATTTGAATCTATAACGAGCCAAATTATTTAATCTGATCACTAAGAAATTCAGTGAATATATTATATTTGACAACTTAAATCATATAAATTGCAAACGAGCATCTAAGGCAAAATCAATGCAAACATCACATGTGTGGTAAATTAACTCCACGAAAGAAAGCTCTGCATGTTTCCGATGATAGCCAGCATCCAGAGTTGAGAGTTCAGCAGAGGAGAAAGAGATGTCAGCCGAGAGGGGTATGACCGGAACTCGAAAAGACATGATCTTCTGAAAAAGGCCAAAACTGGAATTCTTGCGTAGAAGAATTCATCTGCAAATGCCCAATGTACCACGAGTAGGTGGAACAGATTATTTGAACAGCATCAACTGTCTATCTTCATGTAATATAAATTCCTTCTTCATCATTGAATTCTCATTTGTAAAAAATCATCATAATCATCATTTGGTAATCAATAAATAAAACGATTAAACTAATCCAAGCGGACTGATGTATTAAAACCAATCACATCCACGGATGTCTCCAATGACAATTTCTCACAAACTAATATGAATTTTTCTTTTAATAATCTCAAATACATAAAAATATGTTTCAAAATTCTTACAAAAGCATAGTGAATTGGACAAAACCTACAAATATTTTAGGTATTTTGTATTTTCCAATAACATTTTATTTATAGTTATACGATTTACGAATAACCATTGCTTAATCTTATTTAATAAGCAAAAGTATCTGTTTATTAAAAATATATTGACAGTCACTTTAAATTATATATATATACATCTTATTTTCAGACACAGAATAAACCTCGAAGACAATACTAAGCTTTAAAGAAATTTTACTTGTTTCATTTTCGATTTTTATAATATTACGCATAATGAGGCATGAAATCCAAAAAGAAAAGTAGAAATAAAGATTAAAATGAGGCATCATGCCTGACCTAGGGTAGGAATAAGAAAAATGATTCCATTGATACTTCCCTGGGGATTCATTTTGCAACCATACAACTCGGTCATCTTTTTTATTCCCATTCTATTCAAAGAAAAAAGGGCCTCCAGACTATGCAAGCATGTTTAGAACTTCTTTAAAGAAAAAAACTTAATGCGATTCCAATGACTGCCAGCAGAAAAAAAAATTCCCTCTTGCCTTAAAGTAAAAAGTTATGTTTATTCTAGTGGTTTTAAATTCCTTTGCCCTCTGTTTGATATGATTTGATGTCGAAACTTATTTTCTAGACGGGTTTACAAAGCTTTACTCTGTATCAAGTATATTTTTATTTTGACAGAAAACAACTTTCTTAAGATACCACAAGTCATGCATGATTAAATGTAGTGCTCGAATGTTCAGATAATCAGCTTGAAAACAAGTGAATATTTGATACTCGCACACGTGCTTGCTTGAGAAGGAGCAAGATTTATATGAATATTAAAATGCTTTAATCTCTTCAGACATATATATAATGGATGGAATGAAAGATATCACGAATTAGCTAATGGAATATGTATTCTTAACTATTTCCACGGTATTTTTTTCATTAAAAATTCACTTTTTTTAAATGCTAGGGAAGGCATACTTAGAACATTCCGCATTAATATAGGTTAAATAATCTTCTTAAAATTAGGTAACACCAATCAGGAATGTTTGTCTTTCTAAAAAAAGTGGATGCATTGTTGGAACATTTTAAAATGAGCAATTTATCTTTTATTCAAATGATATTCCCTCGGCATTTTACCGAAAATTAAAGATTGCTATAAGTGAAATGTTTTAAATACGTTACATTAATTACTATTTTATTATTTTTTAAAAAAAAAATCATAGTTTATATAAAGGAATCAAATTATAGAAACGAGATGGATAATTCAATATACTGAAACTATCATATTACTGCCATGACTATTTTTTAATTGTTGAAAGAGAAGGGGGGGGGGTCGTTATTAAAATTGCCATGATAAATGCGTGGCAATATTTGAGGTAACGTTTGATTTTTCTAACTGATGTATTAGCAATAAATCCATCGAAGTCAATTCAGTACGCAGAAGGCACACAACTTCATTATATAATTTCTAATATTTCCCTTTTTCTTGGAAACAGTATTTTTAATAGAATATAGGGATATGTATAACCATAGCTGTGCGCGCAGATATCTTCCTAAAATGTGAATCATGTATTCCTGTATGTGATGTTACAAGATTTCAAGAAACGCGAAAGTTTAGTAAACATTTACGATGTGCTAAGATTAGTTGAAAACTCTGTTAATTTATGAAAAAATTGCTTAAGGAAGAAATGTAGAAACTATTCATTTTTTATCAATATATCCTATTCAAAAACCACACATAGTGGTGCATATAAAATGTTTATACAAAAATAAAAATCATTTGAGTCTTCAAGCCTTTCGTGGGAAAATAAAATTTGTCAAGCTTTCATAGAAAGCAATGTCACCATTCTATGAATCGAGTTGCTTAAGGCAACCTCTTTCCTAAAAAGAAAAAAAAAGAAAAAAAAAGAAAAAAAAAACATTAGCATACCGAATTCAATGCTGTTAACTTTCTTGTGTAAATAAAATATTTTTCATCCGTTCGTTTTACGTTGTTGTTACTTATGGCACTTCACAAGTGCTCTGGCAGAATCTGTCAGCGATTTAAACCGAGTGAGCGTCTCTTGCTTTTTCAGTAGCGCCAACTGGGACCAAAAGTACGACTTAGCTACTTCATACGTCACATTCACTTGTACAACCGCTTTTTACAGGGGGGCGCTTTCACACACCTCACAGATAGGACGCAGAAGAAGAAAAACCACGCCCGAACCGAGACTCGAACCCGGGACGCCCAGATCACGAGTAAGACTCGTTACCCTTATGCTCGGACGCCGGCCCGTTAGTTTTATAGTATATATATATATATATAGTTTTATAGTATATAGTATATAGGTAGTTCTTTTATTATATTATTAATATTAATTCAATTTAAAGAACAAGACAAATACTTTCATAATATTATAGTATTAAAAAAGTGAAATACGTAGCTTTCTAACAGAAATTATAAAATGTAATCTAATTTCAAAAAATGCCACTCGTACATTAAATGTTTAGTAAAAATGACCAATTAATTTAATAGTTTTTAGCATGAAAACTCTATTCCAGTACAAATATTTATAAATTTAAAGATTGATATATTATTTCCAGCGCTGGAAATGAGCCTTCCAATGAAGGTTTCATGTAATATTTAGAACAGAGACGAAATCCCGTGCATCCTATTATCTGCTATAAGTTATATATTTAAATAAAAGTAACAACAAACAACGTGAAAAGAATAGAATTATTTATTAACTTTATAAGAATCTTTAAAATATAAACACAATGATGTTTAAATATTCAAGCTGATGACACTAAAATTTTGAAAAGTTTTTTTTTTACAAAAAGTATATGCTTAAACTCTGACAAATTGACTCGAAGAAATAAGCTTTAGTTAATATGATTTGTATTATTTGTCCCTGTGTGCACGCAATGTAGAAAATATATTTTTTAACAACTTTTATTAATTTAATAAATATTTTATGATGTAAAATTCATTTTTGAACTAGCAAATTTAATATGTGTAAATTGTTGTAAAATATTTCAAATATAATAGAATATTAATAAGCAGAATAAAGTATTAAATATATATTTTTTTGATTTTCATATTAACAAGAAAGGTATTAACTCACTTTATATTTTGTTCCAATCTCATTGATAAAAAATGTATGGCTCTTGTAATCTATTAATTAGAAGCGTATATAAATTCTTAGAGCTGAATTGTATAACTAATTTAATTTTAGAGCGATAAACTGTAATTTCATATAACATCATCACAGTATAAATTTTTAACATCTGCTTGCTAATTATAAATTTATGAAAAACATTCTCATGGTTAAAATTTGACATATATATATCTATTTCTAAGGTGTACTAATTACATTTATAACCGGCATCCTGGCATAGGGGTAGTGCGTCTTCCCCGTGCTCTGGGCGTCCCGGGTTCGAGTCCCAATTCGGGCATGGCTGTTCTTCTTCTGTGTTCTATCTGTGAGGTGTGTGAATGTACCCCCTTCCCGGGAAAAAGGGTTGTGCAAGCGATTGTGACGCATGAAGTACCTAAGTCGTACTCTTGGTCTTAGTTGGCGCTACTGAAAAAACGACAGACGCTCACTCAACTTAAATCGCTGACAGATAACTATCAGCGGGTTTGTAAAGCGCCATAAGTGGCAACAATTATGTTTATTGATGATTAACTTAATTTTAAAAGTTTTCATTGAAATATTCAATTTACAATAAAACGCTCTAAGCAATCATTGAATTTATAACACTAACTCCCATTTTTATTAATAATTTTTTTTCCCAAATATCCCATTTGGCATGTGGTAATATCTGAGTTCATCTATTTTTGAGCAGTTTAGATAAATTGATGTTCAGAATATTTTTTTCTTCATTACTTTTCTTTCATTATATGATGGCAGGGAGAAATTAATGGACTAAATGATATCAAAACTTTGACATCTAAAATTGGAATTTGAAGTTCGAGCTTCAAACTTGTAACAGAAAATTGATGAATGCTTATTTTTGCTTCTTACCTAAGAAATGTTTTGGATCAGCCGTATTCTTGTCATATTCTGACAGTTATAAAATTATATTCTGAAATGAAGTCAAAATACTTCAGTTTTCCAAGTTAGGAATAACGCTAAATAATTGATTTACGAGATATTAATTAGTATTAGACTGTCCTTATTGGACATAAAATGTATTTCCCTCATACTTCATTATACATTCATATACTTATGCCTTAACCCCAATAGCACACATGTATTGAACAGTATTGAATACTTTTAAACAATATTCACGATATTGAATAATATAATATAACATCGCAATAATATTGAATAATAATGTTGAATATAGAATAATATAACATCTCACAATATTGAAAAATATTGTTGAATATTGAATAATATAATATAACTTCGCAAAAATATTGAAAAATATTGTTGAATATTGAATAATACAATATAACTTCGCAAAAATATTGAACAACATTGTTGAATGTAGAATAATATAACATCGCACAATATTGAATAATATTGTTGAATATTGAATAATATAATATAACTTCGCAAAAATATTGAATAATATTGTTGAATATGGAATAATATAATATAACATCGCACAATATTGAAAAATATTGTTGAATATTGAATAATATAATATAACATCGCAATAATATTGAATAACATTGTTGAATATAGAATAATATAACATCTCACAATATTGAAAAATATTGTTGAATATTGAATAATATAATATAACTTCGCAAAAATATTGAATAATATTGTTGCATATGGAATGATATAATATAACATCGCACAATATTGAAAAATATTGTTGAATATTGAATAATATAATATAACTTCGCAAAAATATTGAATAATATTGTTGCATATGGAATGATATAATATAACATCGCACAATATTGAATAACATTGTTGAATATAGAATAATATAACATCGCACAATATTGAATAACATTGTTGAATATAGAATAATATAACATCGCACAATATTGAATAATATTGTTGAATATTGAATAATATAATATAACATCGCAATAATATTGAATAACATTGTTGAATATAGAATAATATAACATCGCACAATATTGAATAATATTGTTGAATATTGAATAATATAATATAACTTCGCAAAAATATTGAATAACATTGTTGAATATAGAATAATATAACATCGCACAATATTGAATAATATTGTTGAATATTGAATAATATAATATAACATCGCAAAAATATTGAATAATATCGTTGAATATGGAATAATATAATATAACATCGCACAATATTGAATAATATTGTTGAATATTGAATAATATAATATAACATTGCACAATATTGAAAAATATTCGGTGATAAAATTTCAGGGTGACCATTCTTTCCGCTTAATTTATGAATAATGATTCCTTATTCCAAATGCAACTATTAAATAAACAAGCCCAGTTTTCCGAACCCCATTTCTTTCATTTTTATGATCGATAAGGATTTGCCAAAACTTCCTATTAATGTTTTCCAACAACAAATTACTGGTGTAATAAATTTATCTCGGCAACATATATTGATATTATACAATATGATATACCCAATAATTCCAATTGTGGTATAATGCATTAAATATATCTGTACCTCTAATAACTTGATAATAGTCTTTAAAGCACTCAATTTTTTTAATCTTATAAAATTATCTTCCATTACCCATTGATATCAATGATGATATTACATTTTCTCGCTTACTTTAAATTAACACTGTTCACTTATAAATACCTTCTTAATTAAAGTATATTTCTTTAGTTCTGGGTTTTCACTAAAAACACATTTTATTAAATAAACACAATGTTTGATGTGTAAATAAAAAATCGTCATGAAAATTTATACGCATATTTTAACTACTAACTAAATTCACATCGTTGCCGTGAACTCTTCAAATTGAGAATTGATTAAAAAGGTTTTTAATTTGGCCTTCAGTTTTGTTAACACAGACTGTCGCAGTCCAGCAACATTCACGTTGCCTCCGAAAGGTCTGACAATACTGGCAAAAGTTATACAAAAATCCAATATTTGAATTTAGATTTAGCCTGATATTTACCTAACTGAAGACACGCAATGGTTATTCCACATTTTGGAAAAATATCAGTAATCGAATCGGTTAGCAGATTCAATATATTAACTTTTCAATTAATTTTAATAGTATTAAATTAAATGACATTTTCGCTTCATATCACGATAAACGTAACGAAAATTAATAGATTTTTCTTGTACTACCACATATTTCAAGTTCGGCCTAACTTTTTTTCATGCCACTTTTTTTTTAATGGCATTACTCAAATAAAAATGTCTAAAATGTAATATTTGTTAATATTACTTTTATTTTAAGAATTTAAAACATTTTTTTGGGGGATAGAATTTCTATTAAACTTTTAGTTGATCAAATTAATAAGAAAATATAATTTAACTTTCAATAAATCTAAATAATATTTTGATGGTGAAATTATTTTAATAATATAAAGTTAATATTTAATATATATATATATATATCAAATATTCAAATATAATTGTTTCTCCGAAATAGTTTATTTTCACAGTTTATAGATTAAATGGTTAAAAGCAAAAACAAAAAGCAGCATTCAAAGCCATTTACGCAATTGCCCTTGGTAAAATAATAGAAATAATAGAAACGGCAATAATTTTAAGCAATAGAATATAAAAATATTATGGTGAAACGTTAATTAATCAAAATAATATTGCGTCATTTGAAAATGATAAATATGATAAAGATCAAACGCTTAATGAAGTAAGAAAAATGGGAATTAGAAGTTTTTTTTTTAGACAGCAGTACATAGAGCAGTGTTATTCTAAATTCATCTTAAATATTTTAATCATCCATTCAGTAAAATGGAAATTGCAATTAAGGCCATACATATTTTATGATATTTAAATGGCGAGGCTGTAACTTAATGTAAGTAACTTCAATATCTACACTAGGAAACATCGGATAAATATAATATTTGCATGCAATTTTAGAGGTATATTTTAGCATAAATAGACTAGTTAGTGTTAATCAATAATCCTGTGTTGAAACATAGCATTATTAATGCATTAATACTATTTACTTATGGTAAATGCAAGTGATAATTGTATATTGTGAAGAGTTAAATCAGTAGCTGGATGTCAAGTGTTTGTTTCAGATATTCCAAATGATTACGTTTCAATGTACCTGAATGTATTTTCCAGTTACGAGTGCAGTTATTTGCTAGATTTAGACGATTAAAAAAATAACTCTTTAAATTTTTGAAATTGTTTAGCTTATTTCTTTCTGTTAAATCTAAGCTCATGAGAACATATTATTTTCTAACATTGTTATTTGAAATTGAAAAAATCTCTAAATTAAGTACTATTTGACTAAAAAAAATATTTCAAATTCTTTAGAATTCATTTTGTAAGAAAATTTATGCATCAAAATATACATTCACAATTCAAAAGTATAACAAATAGTTTAAAATATAGCTCTGTTGGTAGAATAATATTTTTTTAATATCAACAACGCCTAAGAAATGTCATAAAAGCTAGAGCAACGTCTCAAGTTTTGACTGGTGCCACTGTATTTAATCCATTCATAAACTGCTGCAATTTGACATAGATCTGGCGTATGATAATATTTCAGGTATTTATTTACCTTCTACTAAAATATTTCACTTGAACTAAATAGAACTAGTATCCCAGTTTTCGATATAAACAATAGATACCATACCATAATAAAACATCTTTATGACAACCCTCAGGAATGGTATCTCTTTGAATAATTTATTTTAAAATTACCGATTATTATTTCTAAGAATACAGCCTAAAGTAAAAATTTAGTGTCAAGCTACAAAGCTTGAGGAAGAGCAATGGAGTACTTTTAAAAATGGGGGTAAATATTCTAAGATTAGAGATTAAGAGAGGAATTATAATAATAAAGCTGCGGACGTAATTTGCAAAACCTTTTTGGTCGTCAATTGATATCAGTTATGAATTTATATAAAACTCATTTCTTAATGTTTTTCGTTGATTATAAGAATTGAAAGTAATGAAAATCGAGTGGAAATTTTTCTTAAAAATTACTAATTATGAAATGATTATTGTTAATTAGAAAATGATTTTTTTCTTTAAAATTATTTGATATAATCAGAGTTGCTAGAAATAAAAATTCTTTCATATGTGATATTTTTAACGAAAAAAATTGCTTTTGAATAAAATGTTATAAAATACAAGTTATTTTTGTCTTCTTAAAATTTATAATTCAAATTAAAATAACGATTAAATCAGAACATTTTAAAGTAGGAAGATCTGTAATTTTTTGCATAAGTTATTAATATTTGTAATGGTGCTATAAATTTTGTACACAAGTATTGAAATATAAGAAAATTTTGAAAGAATATTTTCAAACAATTTTTTGAGTAGTTAATTGACCTTTAATAAAATGAACTTGAAAAAGGCCTTAACATATAACAAATTTCCCTGATGCAAATTATTAATATAGTGCATTTAAAGTTTTCGTCTTGCATTTTTCTAGAGTATTCTTAACTTGTAAAAATAAAAATTGCTTCATTTATAATCAAAAGCTTCTCTTCCCTTGCCTTCCTTTAAAATTTGAGTAATGTGCATGCTTAGTATCATTAAATTATTAATTTAAGATCAATAAAATTATGTTGTTGCGTTGCTGTTGCTTATCCTCAAAAGATCTGACATATGTCAGATGAGATCCAGTAGGTTGTTGACTGATCAGAAATCTATAATAATAATAAGGGGATCGAATGTTAAGTCTCCCTTAGAAAGTCCAATGCAACCCAAAATATTATGCAGTGAATCTGGATGGTCACAGCATTTTTTGCATGTAGGATGGATTTTTCTACCACTTTCAAAGTAAAGGCACTTAACGTGGACACTTTTTTGTCTAGTCGGAGCAGTCTGGGAGCCACGGTCTCATTTGATTTCCAGCAGAATGCCAGGGGATGTTCCCATGTGCCATTGGTGCGCAGGTGGAATACGCCATTTTAAATTGTGTTTAGATCTTTCATTTGAGTATAGTTCTTGATGAGTAAGTGCAGAGCCAGTGGCCGTTTCATTCTCACTGCCCTCTTTGCGATTATCTATCAGCGACCTCATTACCACTAACGTTTACATGTGATGGGATCCATTGGAGATGGACGTCGTGGTTCTGAGAGATCTTCTTCATTTTGAGCAGAAGAGATTCGCTGGTTTCATCATTTGCAGAGTACCAGCCACTAAGATGTTGTAGTGCACTGCGACTGTCCAATAAAATCCATGGTTCCCCAAAAATATAATCATAAAATTGGATAGCATCAAGCCCTACGTTAATCGCAATTAACCCTCCTGGCGGCGGCTTTCAGATTGCTATCCTTACCGAAAGCGGCACACCGGAATAACAGGTTCAACCTTAAAAATGTCGCGGTTTGGTCAAAAGGATTGCTTTCCCCTTTTGCGGTCAGTTCAGCGCTGCAGGTGGGAAGTGATTAGCAAATTTCATGCTGTGAGTAGCAGGTGTTTCTTATCGTAGTCTTTCGATTTCTAAGAACATTTTTCTTTCAGTGCTTAGGAAGAGATTGACAATAACATCGATTGAAAATGCGAAAATGTAATTGGTTTTTTTAGAGGTTTTTCGATTATTTTATAAAACAATACATAAAATTTATGTTAGGAATAAGTTATTATCATGTTTATTTTGATACTAGTCTGGTTTTTATAAAATGAAAGTCCTCGTCTAATATTTTTTTCATTGCAATATGTTTCGCAAATTATTTTATTCCGTAGTACTGTGAAATTATTTCTCGACATTACCTGCAAGTGATTTAATTTTTTAAAAAAACCCTTTCAGTGCATTGCCAATTTATTTTAATATTTTAAAATGCGTGTTTAAAACATTAATTGTGATAAGTAACACTACGTTATAACTTTGTTTCTTCAGTATTCAAAAAAAAAAATAATTGTGTAATTAGGGAATTTCATGCAATGTTTCACTTTCAAATATATCGATTTTCAGTATTTATCTGCATGATTAAAATTTTATAATTAAATATACTGTACAATATTTAATTGGCCAGTTATTCAATAATGCTGAAATAACTCGTCGATGTGTCTTATGACTGTAACAAATAAAAATAATTGTCAAAATATTTCTTTGTAATATTCATGATACAAATTTGGCCTAGAAAAATGACTCAAATAATACAGATTATTTAGACTCATAATTAACCATTTGCAACTGGAATTTTTTGAATACCTGCAAATCAAGTTCCTACAGAATATTAAGTACTGTTTTAAAATAAATTACAATTTTTGAAAAATCTCAGTTTTAAGTTTTTCGGGTTAGAATCAAAGCTCTTACTATTTTGCATTCGGATAACGACAAACCGTGGGGTAAACGAATCATTAAAAAGAAAAATCTGAATTTAAAGGCTTTGCAAATACAGTTGCATTGATCTTTTTTACTTATTACTTTTACATTATTTATTGCTTCTGGTGATCAGCACATGTGTTACGTCGATGTTACTAGCCAATATAAAATTTTTAATTAAATGTTTTCTTCAGCAAAACATCTTGAAATTTCAAATTTTGATAGTCATATAATTCATACTATTGCAGACTCATTGTACCATTCTGTATTGCAGATTTTTTTTAAATTTTCTGTCAGCTCCTTGACAGTAATTCCTTAATTTAAAACGGGAGTGAATAAACTTCAATTAATGCAAAACCTGTTTTGTTGAAACCAATCAGGCTTATTAAATTTCTAAATACAGGGAATAGAATCATTCAGCAGTAAAGTTTTATGTATATACTGAATATTTCTTTTTAATTTTTGAAATGACTCAGATGATTTCTCATATCTCTTATTCAATAAAAATTTCCAAAAATTCCTTCTTATTCTGTAATAATTTTGAAAGTTATGATGGAATACACTTCAAAATCTCATTTTATTTTTAATTCATAATTTTTAAAAATTTTCAGAAAAAAAAAACAAAAAAACATTTTACACATTTTTATTTTCTAAGATGCATATTCTACTAAGATATATATAGAAGATCTAATAGACGCCACGCACAAACATTCGTCTAAGTTAATAATAAAGATGGACAAGTGTGTGTGTCATTACTTGTCTGGTTGTATTGGTACTTTTCAGACCAGACAATTTGAAATAGAATTACCAAAATCTGCATCTACATACATTGGACAGTGGGAATCATTTCTTTAAAATTTTAATTAACCCTTTCAAGGGACAAAGGGAAGTATGCTCATCACCAAATTCAACAATTTTTGAATAAAGTTATGTAAGTTGGCATAAATTCTTACGAATTTTTCAGTAAGGTTTCAATTGTAGGTTAGAGGTTTCAATTGTTTATCTCAAATAAAATGAAGTGTCTTGATTTATTTCTTAGTTATTAATTGGAAAAATTAATTAATAAATCAGATTAAACTGATCTAATAAGTTGAATGAATTACTTTTCCTAGGCCAATCTTAATTTTAAAAACATTTTACTCCAACATGACTAGGAAAAAAAGGCCCTTTAAAGGGTTAATAAAAATTATTAAAATTTTAAAATTCATTCGAAAATATCACAGTAGAAAAATAATTTGCACATTAATTGTGAATTCAAATTTTTCCCCCCACTTTTAATTAAATTAAAAATATTTTAGCATATTTCAAAAATATATTTTATTTTTGAATTGAAACTAAACGTTTTCATTGTTATCCTTATATTTCATTCCGGCTTTTTACCCATTGATGATGATTTAGTTAAAAGGTTAAAAAGATCTAAGTTAAACGCAAAGGGGTAAAAATTTCTTTACTGAAATACAAATAAACCATGTGGCTGAAGAGAATGCTCCATAATTAGCATCTCAATAAATAAGACACTAAAAGTTCAAGATCTTAATTTTACCTCAAAGAATGATTTTTCTTGGTGATACATTCAAATGTATAAATGACACATTGTATAAATTATATTAGAATAATTTCGTATTTTATCGCTGATAAATGGTAAAATTTTAAATAATTTTTAATGAACAGAAGTTTTAATTAAAACTTTGAAAATTTCCTCTCGAGGTGAACGTTAACAGTTTTCTAATTATTTAATGGCGAAGTGCGTTCGCTCTAAGTCAAACAGTTTGATCTGGAGATCGCCAATACGAACATTCATATTCATTATAATTAGAGATATTCGCTACTTTAATAGAAATATTCGCAAGCGGCCTTCATGTCTGACACCCTTGTTCAAACTAGTTCTGTTTTTAAAAAATGAAAATGTGAGGCTAAAGGTTATTAAGAATAAAGAATTTCAAATTACATGGAAGTGGGAGTTTCCGAATTTTTTTTACTCTCGTGATCAAAAATAAAATAAAACAAAGATCACATCCCGTCTTGTTTGTTAAAAATCACATCCAGTGAACTCGAATTGACCAAACAGGAGAAGAAAATAGTCTAAATGCCAGTTGTACGCATTAAAAAATTTTTAAATGCTAACATATGAGATAAAATTAGATCAAGGAGTTAAAATAATGGCAACAATTTTAAAATTATTTATTCTCACATTTAACTCACACATTCACTCACTTTCAAGTGGATTAAAATTCGTGGATTAAACTACTCAGCATTAAGAGTAAAAATGTCAATATAAATTATTTTCATATAAACAGAATCATGCGATGTATATATAAGAATGTACAGTGAAATAAGATTAATATTTCGATACAAAAAATAGAACCTTTAAAAACTGCGCTTATATTAACTTTGAAAATATTATTAAAAACCAGAGGAAAAATATAAAAACAATGAAAGTTATATCTCTACAATGCTTACATTTTTGTTCGAATTCGTCAAAGAGTGTTAAATTCTATAAGGTTTAAAGAATGAAACAAATATTCAATTTTCATATATAGTTTATTACGTTATAAAAATAAGGATTTTATGTAACGAATACTAATCTTTCCGAAAAATCGCACTTTAATATATTGGTTCTATATATCTCCCCGTTTTGAAATATACTTATTAATGAACACTAAAAAAAATAATTCATTAAAAGTTAAAAAGTTTCGTTCGTTAAGTAAATTCTGTAAATAAGTTTAGTGTCTTATTTCCAAAAATAAGTTGCATAAGCAATGTCAATTCTAAAATCCTTAAATGAAAGCACGCTATAAAAAAGAAACTTGTCAAATTTTAATTATATATTTTTTATTTATTTTTTACATTAACTATTTTCTTATGCTAGAAAGCTTTAAAATCTTATGTTTCAAATTATTAATAATAATACGTTTATGTATGTATTCATTCCAGGTATATATTTTCATACTTTCAATTTTATTCTCGTTATTTAAATTTCAATTTGGATACGTAATTATTATCAAAATCTCAAAAGCAACGCCTCAGAACGTAAGCGAGATTTTAAAATGCTTAAAAGGGCGCGAGCAGGAAGAGATCAATCATATCGTCCACTGATAACGATTCACTTTTCCTTATCTCACATTCCCTTCTCATTATCTCACAGCTTGAGATTGGGGGTAGGGAAAAACTGGAACCCGTACAAATACGGGCAGTGACAGTTTTAAGGGAGTTTTTGTTTCCGTCTATAGACGGGTCCGCCGTTTTGAAGGGAGAAAAGATTCCGTCTTTTTCCGGGGTTGCCGCTTGGAGGGTTAACTCACTCCTGAAGTCTGAGCAAATGTCAGGGTTGCACTACTTTGTTGTGATCTCAAAGTGGGGGGGGGGTGTCCTAATATAAATACTGCTGCCAGTACAATCTTCTTCATGACTACCAACAGTATAGACCTGCACTTTTGCTTCTTTAGAAATGCAACCAATAATTTCTAGAGCCAGCTGTCTAAGATGGTCTTCATGGTCAGTTTGCTTGTTTGCACTAGATTTTGGAGCAAAGTGGAAGAAAACTCTCGGTAGTCCCTCTAAGGGATCAATGTAGGATCTTAAAGATAAACGTTCAACGTCCTGAGAGATCAGGTTTTGTGTTTCTACCAAGCTAAAAGGGCTGTATTTCTTGAGTCTTTGATGGTTGTGCCAAGTGTGCAGATACAAGGAGGTACGATTTTGGGGGCAGTAGCTGTATATTTTATTGAAGTCCTGAACTAATTTGGCTCGTTGATAAAATTATTATAAAAAGTTATGCATAGAAATTTTAAACTAAAATTTAAAAATGATGATAACTAATTGAAAAATCATTGAATAAGGTTGAAAATATTGTCATTGGTTATTTTCTACTAAGTTATTGTGGAAAAATTATAAAATCTCGATTAATTCCTCTTAGTTTAGAAACACCGCTGTCGTCAAACAACTGTTTTATTCTTTCGCAAAAGCAACTTTTCTTTCTTTTCTTTGAGCTTGAACAATTCACTTATGCTTGAGAAGTTATAATGGTAGAATAATCTTACCTTTGGTTAGCAATAGAATACCTTTATATTTCCTTATGTTAAAATCCTTTGTAAGAATTTTTATAAATAATATTTATGACGACTGAAATACAAATTGTACAACCATAAAAATTATACTGTTGAAAAAGTAAATTTTAGAATTTTTAAAATTATATTTTCTAGTATAATTATCTAAGTTTACCCTTTAAATGACTTAACATAAAGAATTTTCAATGAATTGAATATTTCATAAATATTTTTAAGTTGATAAGATTATTTATCTTGTCTTAAGAATGGGTGCAAAAATTTTATTTATTTCGAACCAGTAACTTAATAGGAGATATGAAACATAAATATATATAGCCACAATGATTGTTACTTTTATTTTGATAAATTATAGAGTTCTGACAACTAGAATATCTAACGTATCAAAAATTGTTCCGAAAAGAATATTTTCTCTTCTTTTTTCGAGATTTCTAAATCAAAAATGCAAATTTTATTATACTCTAGAACTATTACGACTAAAACTCAGAATCTGGATCATTCCACTTCAAAATTCCTTTAATAATATTTGTAAAACATTTCGCCTCAACAACTGAATCTAAAGTGCTTATTATTCCGCAAAAATAAATTCGAAGCAGTTTGATAAAACGTGCTTCTTTTCAGTCTTCTAAAGCACCAGGCAATCAGAGCGAAGAAATTTTTCTCGATGCTTCTGGAAACTTAATAACAGCAGATCAAATTACAGGTTTTGAAAAACTCGTGTTTAAGGAAGAAAAAAGAAAGTATAAGAAAAAAATAGATTAAAAGGAAGATACAGATAAACTGGAAAGTATAAAGTTCGTGATTGGGTTTCGTTTTCTTTACAAGTTCGACAACAATAGACGCAGAGACTAATTAGATTGTCGAGTTTCAATCGTTAATTTGGAAGCCTTACAAAAGATTTAAAAAATAGGGTTTTGATTTTTGAGCATAGTTTAATTTGAGGCTTATAGATTTTTTTCTTACCTTTTTTTTCTTTTGCTGTTGTTTATTTTTCTGTAATATTTGGTCAAAAGAATTTTCAAAGCACGAAAAGATAGAACATTTTTTATAGTTGTTTCTTCTTTATCTCATTGTATCACGTTTCTCTTCATCAAATGTTTTATGTAATTCTCAGTTTTTTTATAAAATCTTAGCAGTAGAATCTGATAAAATAGTTTTCTTTTTTTTTGTTGTTGTTGAAACTTTAATTAGAAAATAAATAATATATCTAATTATACAGAGATATATATATAAACCTCTATACTCCTATTACACAGAAACAAATCTGAAATTGTAAATTGACGACTGTAGTCTTTGAGACACCACAATTTGGTTGAAATTTCGTTTTATAGAAGCTCTTAATATCTCCTCTCGAACGATGTTTCCTAATTCATGGGAATCAATAATATATTTTTGGACGACTAAATATCCAAATTAATTGAAGATATTTTTCTTTGACAGCAACTTTGAAAATAAATATAAGATTTGTAAATTTATCAAACTATCATATATTTTTATTCTTCCTCTTACAATCTTACATTTTCTTATTCACAAATGTTATTGTTTTTAAAAGATTTTTAGTTGATATTGTAATGTCTTGATCTAGACTGATCAAATAACGAAGCAGAATTTTCAGACAATTCTTTATTTTACAACACTATATATACAAAGAAAAACTTGTTCTAATCTTGGTTAAATAAATAGTTATTTACACCTGTAGTAGGAGATACAACTGTCAAAGTCGAAGTTTTTCTTGAAACTCAGTTGGTTCTCGGACTCCGAACTTGTGGGCGTAGTCCAACAGTCCGCCTGCAATTCGTTTCTTCTCTCTCCCTAAAAAATATCTCTGCACTTTATTTCGGCGACAATCTCCACCTCTTAATTTACATTGGTCATTTGAGCTCTCTTTCGGTCAATCGGGGTTCAGCAATAGGTTCCCTCAGGAGCGCCAGTAGGTCGTTGGAGGGTCCTTTTAGTGACGCACCTTTCATAACTGACTATTCTGGAACACGGAGTTATCATAGTCCTTTCACAATGAGAAACATTTGTCCAAACATCCAGATGTTTGGACACCCCTTTCTCTTTGAAGGTACTATCAATACCTCTTGGACGAGGAATTCCACTTGTGGTCTTTCATTCTAGTCACTAATGAACAATTGCGAGACCACCCAGGTGAAAAGATCCACCATCTGGCTATCTCGAGGAGTTTAGTACTTAACAGCGACGACACAGCTGGCTGTAAATGTCTTATCAATACTGGGAAACGGGGAATGTTACAATATTCTTCATATTTTTTTTCTACGTTTATGGAATTTTTATTCTTGCACGCCTGAAAAATTCTACAATTCATTAGATCAGAATCTGAAGAGGTTTTTCTCGTTATTTAATTTGAATTGCTATGATTTTTGCATAGTGAGATTTATGACAAGGCTAATATTTTTTTTAAGTTAAATATGGTATTCTCTAAATCTAAAATCTTTATTTTGCTAGAGCATGCACTTTGCTGAAATTTGTTAAAATTTTTGAGAGTTATTGCATTGTTTGTTTCCTCTAATTCAATCTGAGTTGAAGGTTATTTTTTTCTGGTCAAGAATAACAGTTACTAACGAAAAGTAAACAGTACTTTTCTGCTGCAGCAAATGTAGGATCCAAACCAGCATTTAGGTCAAAACCAAACAGAAAATTGTAGACCGTCGTGATTGATTGATTGGATCTTATTGGCGCAAAAGTCAGACATGGCTATGCTGCGTCAAACATATGATGCGGAACCGTCGTGAAGCAATCCATCTGGTTATAAAACACCAAAGAAAACTGAAGACCAGCAACGAAAATTCTGAAGATCAACAGCTTCTAGTACCAAACAATAGAATCTAATAATAAATTTTATAAAACAATTTTGCCGGTGTCCATACATAGAGATAACGCGTCTACCTCGTGATCTAGGCGTTCCGGTTTCGAGTCCCGATTCGGACGTGATTGCTGTTCTTGTTTTATGTTCTATCTGTGAGGTGTGTGAATGTCCCCCCCCCCCTGTAAAAAAGGGTTGTGCAACGAATGTGACGCATGAAGTAGTTAAGTTATACTCTTGGACCTGGTTGGTGCTACTGAAAGAACAAGAGACGCTCACTCGGTTTAAATCGCTGACTGATAACTGTCAGCGGGCTTGTAAAATGCCATAAGTCACAACAAAAACAACAAAAAAGTAATTATAAAATAGCGTGAAAACAAAAAAAAAATCTTTATGGTTTTTAATGACTGATGATTATTCCGATCTTTTGAAATCAGTTTCTCAACAGTCAAGATTATAGGGTCCCTGGTAATTTAAAATTTTAATTAAGTTTTGCATTTAATTTCAAGCAGACAAAAGGCTGCTGTTCGTATGAAGACATGTAAGGTACATAAAAGAATATATATTTTTTATATTATAATTGATTAGAAATTGTTGATTGGGATAAAAAGTGACAATTTTAAAGCAATACTTTTCCGAAAGCAATTCATTCTTCTGTGGTTGCGTAAAAGAACATGCAAGTAATTCTTGAAGTATGTTTGTCGAAGATTCCTGCATTTGTTAAAAAGATAAGAAAAATGATCATTAATAAGTCCTCGAATATACATTTCTGTGAGGAGATAATTTAAATAAGATTTTAAAATTATAGTTTAATGTTTAAAATTAAAAAGAAATGTCTCATAACTGTTTAAAATGATGTAACGGTCTTTAGAACTTTTTAAAACTCACGATGATAAACAAAGTTGGTTACCTGAAGGCAATTGCATTGCGTAACATTGTTCAATTTTGCTATTGAATTTTCATAAGAGTTTAATTTTAAATAGTATCATTCTCTGTATAAGTTGTATATGATAAATTGAAATCGAAACGGACATAAAAATATAAAGAAGTGTTCTGTATCGATGCATTAAATTTCAAAAGAAGATAGATGAAGACAAACCTGCATAGTGATGAATTCGTTTTAATAGAAATCCATTACTTAGGACAGGAGCTTCCGATTTTCGTAAAAGGCGAAACTTGAAATTATTTTATCGGTTCTTTATCTTACCTAAATGAGACTTTCTGTCACTCCAATTGTAATGTTTTGGAATGCATTCGATTTTGTTGAACAATATTAAAACACTGATAAAATATTTTAGAAAAATGTAAGTATGTGTGAGCATTCAAATCATGATTTTTTTTTTATCAAATGCTGGGAACGTACAAATTTTTATTTTTCAGGTTAATAAATTTTGTAGTATAAATAAGAGGAATTATTAATTTAATGCAGAATTTATTTTATAATAAATTATATATTAAAAAACTATATTTCTTCTGTTCTTATAAAAGCTTTGAAAATCCTTTAACTGTTTAACTGGATGCAGAAATATCAATTATTAAGTAATAAATATTTATTTAACATTTTTATTTTCATTTATATATTAGGCAAAGAAATTCAGGGGTTAACTTAAGATATGGCTCAATTATCTCCTTTAGGCACTCACAAATGCGGTTCTCAACCTGTAAACCTTTACATATTAAGTTATATCACTGACCATCCGACCCGCCCGAAGGCACACGGAAAAATAATACTGAATGACCGGACCGCCGCAACAGCAACACTGGCGGAAACAATGGTTGAGTCCTAAGGGCCATCACCGGCCACGGTACAACCCTTCCCGAAGGAAGTATGTCCCGTCATCGATGGAAGGAGCCAGATACCCACCTTTTTGTGTATCCTCCAGGGTGGCGATATCCAACCACCATACCGGAAGAATCTCATCCTCCTTTCGAGGTGCTCCCCCCGGGGGTTATCTTTACATAGTAAGTCAACCATCTAACTCTCCGCCCCGCCTCGAAGACACACGGATTTAAAACACAAAACTGAATGACCGGACCACCGCAACAGCAACATTGGCGGGAACTGTGGTTGACTCCTAAGGGCCGTCACCGGCCACGGTACAACCCTCCCCGAAGGAAGTACGTCCCGTCATCTATGGGAGGAGTCAGATCCCCCACCTATTGGTGTACTCTCCAGGGTGGCGAGATCCAACCACCATGCCGGAAGCATCTCATCCTTATTTCGAGGTGCCCCCGGGGGTCATCTTTACATAAAACTGATGCAACTATGTTTTATTTTAACTGAGAAGCAGCCCTTATTAACTGTTACAGTCTTTGCTTC